>NC_136518.1:86968124-87148124 GCF_053919585.1 Euprymna scolopes
TACATGACTTATTTACATGTTTTACTCTCCTAAGTAGTTAAATTACATATAAAAACATACACATATGTATACATATATATGTTTGCGTGTATACATCTACACACACACACATGTATACATATATATATATATGTGTGTGTGTGTGTGTGTGCGTGTGTGTGTGTGTGTGTGTGTGTGTGTGTGTGTGTGTGTGTGCGTGTGTGTGTGTGTGTGTTTGTGAGTGTGGGGGGATAGTATACTATATAGAACAATAGAGCACTGCAAGGAGATGCCAAGTAATCTACACGGTTATTATTAAGATCGTTGTTGATATTTAGAAATAATGTGTTTAGAAAATATATGTTGAGATGAATTAGATATTTTTTTACAGTAGAAATCTATCGGAAATGCTAACGTGGAATCTTAGAATATAAGCAATAAAGATGATTTAGTGATGACATCAGGTGGTAATGATGCTATGTGTACTTATGACGTAATGAAAAGGGAGACAGATTTTGAGACACGTACAGTTTAGATAAAGTTTGGACTTAGGTGGAAGAGTTGAACAAGTAACCACGGAAGATATCGTCTCTGCGTTCGGAAGCTTGGCGAAACGCATAATATAGGTATCAAACTTTGAAACAGAAATAAAGTTATATGAAATATATAAAGTGTGTTCTTTGCCTGTGCGCTACACAGACTGATGTGAATGAACTGTTCTAATGTATGTGTTGCACACCTACACACACATTGTACTACATAGACACTTCTCTCACATATGTAAAGACTCAGTCACACTCATATATTACTTGTAGAAATATGAAACACCTAGTTATATCATTCTTTGATTTAATCTCAATTTCTGGGGGGAAAAGAGCATAGTTTAGATAAATCCAAATTTCGACAGGGTAATTCTATCTTTGAAAAATCTGTCCTGATATAGAATGAATTTTGGATTTACGGATCCTATATAAAAATTCTCTCTGTTAATTCCTTCGTTATTTTAACTGAATTTGACTTTTCCTGAGAAGCTTAAAAATATTGTTGAAGGAAACTTCAAAATTTTTTTTTTTTTATTCTGGACATTTCATTTTTTATTTCTTGAAATTTTGCTTCATCTCATTTACATGCCGCCATTAAAATTTTTCGAATAAATTACTGACGGTTTCTTTGCATGAAATTCCGTTTTATGCGGTTTCGGTCTGGTAATTAACTCTGGAGACGAGATGTTCATTATTTGCTCTAATTAAGAAACAAAAAAAAAACAAAAAAAACATATGTACGATTTTTTTCTTCTCCGAGATTGGAATTAAATCTCACTATAATATAATTCTCAGTTGTCATTTGTTTTATTTATACATTTGTTTTATTTATACATTTGTTATAATTTTGGAAATATTTAAATATTGAATGTTGAGCTTCATTTCGATTTGGAAATTGATTCCAATAAAAATCGATCTCTACTATATAGAAAGGTTTATTATCTTATTGCCCACATATCTATACATCGATATTATCACACATATACAATATATCTCTCCTCTCTCTCTCTCTCTCTCTCTCTCTCTCTCTCTCTCTCTCTATATATATATATATATATATATATATATATATATATATATATATATATATATATATATATATATATATATATATATATGTTGGATGTGATAAATAATGGCTACACATATGCAAACATGTTTCAGTGACCACCCTGCCAGGGAAAATCACCTCATCAGGCCAAGAATATCCACGAGAGT
This sequence comes from Euprymna scolopes, assembly GCF_053919585.1. Taxonomy (NCBI): domain Eukaryota; kingdom Metazoa; phylum Mollusca; class Cephalopoda; order Sepiida; family Sepiolidae; genus Euprymna; species Euprymna scolopes. The sequence goes on from NC_136518.1 coordinate 86,969,864, forward strand.
ATCCGTCAAAAACATTACCTCTTTTTATAATTAAAACCAATAAATGGGATAATAACATTTCCAAGGTTAAGAAAGGGGTAACCAGATAAGATAGGTTATGACAATATACAAATTGATATTGGATCTCCCAATATAATTTTATAGTTATGCTTTTTTTTGCTTTTTTTTTCCACCATATTCATTTCTATTCTGTACATTATATACATTCATCAGTTGAGATTATTAATTTAATCTTTATTCATTATACTAGTTATTTTTAAAATAGATAATATACGTTTATAACATAACATTACATTTAAAACAGGTGATTAAACGTTTAAAAGTAAATAAAATTATGAGATGATAGATTAACGATTGAGTAGTAAATAAAATATCTATGATATATATATATATATATATATATAAAGGGAGAGAGAGAGAGGATATATATATATATATATATATATATATATATATATATATATATATATATATATATATATATGGATTGAAATTTTAAATTCGACCGTTTTGGATTTTACCATTTTTGGATCTTTACCCTTCACCGGACTATCCATTCATGTGAAATCTTTTTATTATTTTTCTTTTGCCTCCTGTTCCCCTTACCTCACCCTGTTTTTAACCAAGTAAGATCTTTGACTTACTTGTAGTTTCATTAAATACTTTTATATGCAAAATCCGATCCTGCATTTTGCTAATTCCTGCCCTCTGATGAGAAGGAGAGTATTTCTTCGAAACTCCGCGGATTAAGGACTATCCACTTATCTTGTGCTTCCTTTTTTAAAATTAAATATGTTTTTAACTCTTTTTCAAGATGTCTTTTAACATATTTTATTAATCATGTGTTCATATATATATATATATATATATATATATATATATATATATATATATATATATATATATATATATATAGGAAGCCTGAAAAATCCTCGAGTGGATGAAACGCGGAATATTCAGTGTAGCTTAATCGGCATATATATTTTATAACTTACTATATATATATATATATATATATATATATATATATATATATATATATATATATATATATATATATATGCATATATATGTGTGTGTGCGTGCTTGCGTGCGTGCGCGCGCGCGCGCGCGCGTGTGTGTGTGTGTGTGTGTGTGTGTGTGTGTGTGTGTGTGTGTGTGTGTGTGTGTGTGTGTGTGTGTGTGTGTGTGTGTGTGTGTGTGTGTGTGTGTGTGTGTTGTTTTGGTATTTGGCTTTCTATATACCAATGCTTTTTTGGTTAAAAACTCAATAATAATAACCGTTTATTTATACATAAGGAAACGAGTCTGTACTTGGAATGTAACTATATATATATATATATATATATATATATATATACTTCATTTACTCACATAAAATTGATATATGAAAGTATAAATTTATGCGTAAACTTTAAGTATTTACTTCAAAAGTGCTCAATACGTAGGTAGAGCTAGTTAGTTAGTTATAAAATATATATGGCGATTAAGCTACACTGAATATTCCGCGTTTCATCCACTCTAGGACTCTTCAGGATTATGTGCATAAGCCTGAAGAGTCCTAGAATGGATGAAACGCGGAATATTCAGTGTAGCTTAATCGCCATATATATTTTATAACTAACTATATATATATATATATATATATATATATATATATATATACATTTTTATTATACAAACATTATTGGTTACATATGTGCATATATGTTTCAGTGGAATCCTAACTCAAGGAGACCACTCCATCAGACCAAAGAAAAAGGGGCGATATTGAAAAGTCAGTCAAGATTACAATCATTTTGTATAAGATATTTGGGTGTGGTTTACGCTTTTGAAGAAGTGGGGTGCATACTTTGTGAATGTGAGCAGTAGGGGTTTTGGAGAGAGGTGCTGTGAAGGAAGGGAGTAGGGGTGGTGCTGAGGGAAGAGGGGGAAGTACGATCTCATGTGGTCAAGCTGTAGCAGCAGGGAGTAGTGATATTATTTAAAATTAATATTCTATAGCTAGCTATGATATACTGACCCAACGGGTCACGGGTAGTCTTGTATATATATATATATATATATATATATATATATATATATATATATATATATATATATATATATATATATATATTGTGTGTGTGTGGTCTTATAAATGAAACCCAATAAACCGCTCAATTATAAAGAAGAATTCAGTATAAGACTATTATATTTATTTAAAAATTTTACAGGTCAGAAAAACATTTTACAGAAGGACATTGGCGCCATCAGTTTCAAACCGATATAAGGGGACCTGTATATGATCGAAAATATACGATTCTCTTCAGCCTCTGTTATATCTGTTCTAACGAGAAATGGAAGTTCCGACCAAGGAAAACATGAGAGGAAGTGATAACAGTCGGCTTGATAAAAGATGGATAAATAAAAACGTCAGCAGAGATAGGTTAGTTTGGATTTCAATGACTAAGAGCCGTCCAACGCATACCAGCATGTAAAATAGACGTTAAACTGATGATGATGATGATGATGATGATGATGATGATGATGATGATGATGATGATGATGATGATGATGAGTCATGGAAGTACAGTTATGGCAAGTAAGCTACACTGAAATGTTTATTCTATTCCCGGGGGAATTCATCTCATTAATAGTTCTACCCACGTATTGAGCACCGATAAATAGATAATGGAAATATATACACAATCTATTGTCCGATCATACACCCGCTGTCAAAATTTATGGAAAAATGTTTTGCCGGTATTTTCTCTAATATTTCTATGTGTTTTTAGTTTTTTGGTTTTCTTAAAATTTTCCAATTTTTTTCTTTCTTTTTCTTTTAACTTTACCGATTGAGCCGTTATCTATATATCTGTAATAGTGAGAATGTGCGTGTGCGTGTGTGTGAGGACAATTCTCAATCTATGTACTCAAGGAACTTTTGATCTACAAACTTGAAATTTGGTATATAGGATATTCGGACATGTGGAAAACTTTTTAAGCGGTTTTCATCCGAAAAAAAAGGCTGCTAACGGGCTCAGTATTGGAAAATTGGTACATAGGGATCGTTGGATTTCATGAATACGGATGCATGAATGGTCACATGACAGATTCTGTATAGCAAGAATAAGTAGGGTTGAAAGCACTTTTTAAAGACATGTCAAGTAGGTTTAATGGTTATCGTACTTGTCTCAGTTTTTGTATGGATTAGAATATAATATTTATGTGTATCTTACGATCAGGCAACGCCAGGTAGCCTGCTAGTATATCTATAAAAGTCAAAATGTGTGTGTGAAGACAATTCTCAACCTAGATATTCGACGAATTTTTTTATCTACAAACTTGAAATTTGGTATATAGGGTATTCAAATATGTGGAAAACTTTTAAGCGGTTTTCATCCTACGAAGCGGGCAAAATTGAAAAACGGTACGTGGGAGTCATCGGATCTAAACTGTTTGTCAACTGTTTCACAAATGCGTATGCATGAATCGTTCACATGACAGCTTACTTATGTTAACAATAAGTAGGCTTGAAAACACTTTTTAAAGATTGTGTCAAGCTGGCCTAATGCGTATCGTACTTGACTTTCCGTAGGTTTTGATTTTGATCTCAGCTCGGGTATTTTTTTTTTTTTTTACTTCTAAAAATTAAACTGTTTAGAAAAGAAACATAATATTCGCATGCACATGCCTCAGTTTCTGTATGAATTAAAATATAATATTTATGCGTATTTTACAACCGGGCAACGCCAAGCGACCTGCTAGTTTTATACAAATAGAGATTAGTGCGAACACTAGTGAAACACACTTTCTCCGTTCGCTGATGTGTGTGTATTTTTCTCTGGGTTTCTGTTGGTATAAAGCCGAACAGCTTTTCAATTAGGTCGAAATCGTTCAATTTGCGAAGAGACTTTTTTGTAAACATTGGAAATGACGCTTTGTCTCCGCGTGTTACAGTCGTTGACTCTTATTCTAAGTTATCCTTACGTATTTGGTTGGCGAGCAAAACGGCACTTAATTGACAAATTTATCGATCAACTCATCTATCTGTTTTTTTTCTATTAATCAATACACTTATCGACCTATATATCCATCTATCGACATTCAAATTGAATCTTGTACCTTTATTTTTAAAACCTATAGTAAAAACATTTTGTTTAACAATTTTCATGCCTTGGATGAAATGCTTTTCTAACTTGTATCGTATCTTTTTAAGATTATATTTTATTTAATTTATTAAGTTGGATTTAAAAAAATGAATGTGGTTTGGCATGTATTTATAAAAACTCTCCTACTCTCTATTTCAGTTTGTATTTTTCCTCACACCACAACTCATTTTTGCAACCCCCTCTTTGTATTATTACAGGTCTGAATATTCTCTCTGTTTCAGTTTATATTTCTCCTCAGACCACAACTCTTTTTGCAACTCCCTCTTTGTCATACATGTCTGAATAATGGGAAAATATGAATTTTTTTAACAAAAACTTTAAAATAACTTTTTTAGATTAAAGTTTTTAAACTTCTTTCAGAATAGAAAATCTTTACAATTTAATAAGGAACATATTTCATATAGGTTTCATTAACAAATATTCAGTAGATAACGAGAAAAATAAATTTCAAAAGGATTGTATAACTGGTTATTTATTTGTTTACGCACTGTAGTTACATCGAGCTTCATAAATTAAAGGGTTGGTATAATTAAAAAGTGAAATATAATTGAATAAACATATCCCCCCCACACACACACATATACACACACACACACACACACATATATATATATGTTTATGTGTGTGTGTGTGTGTGTTCATGTATATACTTTTTATTTGTTTTACATAAGCATTTATATGTTGCTACACATTCATGAGCATGTTTTGGTCAGCAAGTTTAGTGTAACTAGAGAACTCTTCAGGCGATATTGCTTGTACAAAAGTAGAGCCTGTAATCTTACGCACGAAATATCGCCTGAAGAGGTCTTTAGTTACTTGTAATTTGCTGACTGAAACATGCTCATGAATGTGTAGTGGCATATAGATGCTTATGAAAAATAAATAAAAAGTATATCTTGCTCTACTTCGGTATTGAGCACTCTTGTATTTACCGCGTTAAAATACATTGGTTGCTTAACCTCTGTTAACCTGGAATAATTATATATATATATATATATATATATATATATATATATATATATATATATATATAGTAAGTTATAAAATGTATATGGCGATTAAGCTACACTGGATATTCCGCCTTGCATCCACTTTAGGATTCTTCAGGCTTATGCGCGAATTCTGTGGTTGTTTGTCGTTTTTATATGCTCCTCTTCTATTGAAATTTTAGTTAGCCAATCAGCTTACTAGTATCCACCGCGCCCTTCCTATCAGCCAATGAGAATGCATTTATCGGACAAAGGCCTATTTGACCTCTGGTTGACCTGTTCCTTCGTGTGTGCTCTATTTAGCCTGTATATTTAGCTTATTGATCTGTTTTAAATCTAGGTTAGTGTTTTTTATGTTAGTTTATATATAAATATATATATGTGTACACACATATATATGCACATATATATACATATATATATATACATACATATATGTGTGATCATTTATGTATATTCATGTTTATTTAATTTATTTATTTGTTTATTTTCTATTGTTTTTGTTAGTTTGAAAACTATATTGTATCGCTATCCTAGAGTAAATTTTATCTTATGAACACAGTTGTTTGCTATTTCCCTTCTACAGTTTAATAGATGTTGGGGTTCTTTAAAGTACAGGATAGCAAATTAATGTAATCCCACGACCCATATATAACAAAGTTGTATTTTCTTTTTAAAATAAAAAGAAAAAAAATGTTTTCATATGAATATCAATACAAAAAATTTTTTTATAGAAGTATAGATAAAAATATGTTCTTTATTACTGCCTCATGTGCGTGCGCCAAGCAAGAGAGGGAGAGCTTAGCAGGAAGGTGGGAACATTGAACAGCAAGCTTGTCTAATGTTGCTTCACCTGCTAGCTGTCTGCTTCTGTTCCCCTTTGTCTTCCCTCTGGGATGTATATATGTCACTTGTTCTCTGACAGGTGCTCTAACCCCGGCAGCTGTGAGGGTTAAGTATTTGACCTTTCACCACCGACGACATCAGTTTTGATAGCTACATCCAAATCGTTCAATGCTTTTGACTACTGGCTATCGTGTGTGTGTGTGTGCGTGTGTGTGTGTGTGTGTGTGTGTGTGTGTGTGTGTGTGTGTGTGTGTGTGTGTGTGTGTGTGTGTGTGTGTGTGTGTGTGTGTGTGTGCTCAGTTTCAACACACAACAAAAGAAATGCAATCTGGACGACAACCGTTGAAACTCTCATAGGATAAAAGATGATGGTCCAGAGTAAAGTAAATTGATTGACTGGATCATGTGAAAGACAGAACCAAGCAAAGAATTATGATCATTATATAGTGTTTTTCATATCTACCGATCTAACTGTTTTCTGTCCCTATTTACGTGCTTTCTCATGAGGTTAACAAACAGAACCGAGAGGAGAACTATGAATATCATGAAACCGATTATGTCACTTCAACATGATGATGATCATGATGATGATCATCATCATCATGATCATCATCAGTCTATATCAATCTATCGATCTGTCGTTAATATTTACTTATTATTATTATTATTATTATTATTATTATTATTATTATTATTATTATTATTATTATTATTATTATTATTATTTACTCTGGCTGTATGACTATCCCTATTTACTTACCTCCCCACGAGGACAAAGTTAGACACAAGGGCAATTTTTATTGTGGGGAAAATCCAACTTTCTAAAAAGAGGCCCTCTGGATACGGGCAAAAATAAGAACTGCCTCTATCTGGAAGGATCTCTGCTTCACCAGACATAAAAAAGATGAAGTGTATTAACAGAACAGCTACTGCACTTTGTTCCTAACCCAAAAAGGTTAGATCTTATTTCAGTCTTTCTCTGTATCACAAAATCTTTGTTTGCTTCTTTCCAGTTATTCCTAATTGATTGTTTATTTAAAGAAATCCACAAATCAATAAACAAATCAATCGATTGATTTTTGCTGCACATCCATTTTTTTTCATCTCCAAGAAACTGGATCAGTGGCCAAGATATTTATAGAAACATCCAGTTTGTTTATTTATTTATGTCTAGTCATATAAATCTCTAATACATCTCTTTTGCCAAAGCTCTTTCAATACATCCGTCTATAAATATATCAATCTAGGACTTTATTTTTCTATCTACCAATCATCATCATCATCATCGTCACTATTATCACCATCATCATTAACATTATCACCATCACCACAATCATCATCACCATCATCACCATCATCGCCACCATCATCATGAACATCATCACCCCCATCATCATCATACTATCATCACCATCATTATCACTATTATTGTTACCATCATCATCATCATCATTGCTATCATCACCATCATCATTACCATTATCATCATCACTGCTATCATCATCATCATCATCATCATCATCATCATCATCATCATCATCATACTCTCCATCATCACTGTCATTACTATCATTACCATTATCATCACACTCATTGCTATCATCACCATCAACACCATCATTGCTATCATCACGATCACCATCACCATCATTGCTATTATCACCATCATCACCACCATCGTTGCTATCTGGAAAAAAAAGGTGTGTAAGGGCTCAAAATTGAAAAAATGGGAGCCATCGGATTTTTATCTGTTTCACAAATGCGTAGGCGTGAATAGTTCACATGACAGATTCATTGTGTTAAGATTCTTCACATAACTTAAGAATAAGTAGGTTTGGAAACACTCTTTAAAGGTAGTGTCAAACTGGCCTAACGGTTATCGTACTTGATTCATTGTATTAAGGTTTTAGTTCAAGTATATTTTACTCATAAGAAAAGAACTATTTAGAAAAAAAATATAATACTCGTATGCATATATCTTAGTTTCTGTTCATTTTTTACTTCATTTTTTTAAAAGGAATTTAACGTTACATTTAATACCCATTGTATTTCTTTTTAGAATAAATAAGAATTCTCCATTAATTAAAATATAATATTTATGCATATTTTAGGACCGAACACCGTCGAGCAGCCTGATCGTATATGATAAATAAACAAAATTTAAGCAAAAAGAAATGAATGTAGCCTTGCTTTGCGGAAACAAAAAAGCAAAACCTAAAACTCCTTTCTTTAACATACAGACCCAGATACGCACAACATCCATTTTTAGACTGCCTTAAGCAAATATGGTTTCAGGACCACACAATCTCACTAGCTCATAACTAAAACATATTCAACAAACACTAAAATACTGACATCATTCTTACAACACGAACAAGCATATATAATTCCATATATTGAATGTAACACAACTTCATTGACGAAATTAAACAATCTGTTAACAAAAGAATATAATAGATCCACAAATATTTTATTACCGTATCTTTCTGTTAAGTTACATTATTGTTTCATCTACCCGGCCGTTTTTTTGGCCGTCTGTAGCTTCCTCAGACTTTTACAGAAAATCGTTTCTGTAAAAGTCTGAGGAAGCTACAGACGGCAAAAAAAAAACGGCCGGGTAGCTGAAACAATAATGTAACTTAACAGAAAGATACGGTAATAAAAAATAAAACGTATATATATATATATATATATATATATATATATGTTTGTGTGTGTGTGTGTGTGTGTGTGTGTGTGTGTGTGTGTGTGTGTGTGTGTGTGTGTATCACACCAACTAGTAAAAATTTCCAAGTTGGTATCTCTGGGGGCGTGTTTAACTCACTGGGAGAAATTCACCCCTGAATCAAGATGGAAAGCAACGGGAAACTACTTTACTTGTCTTCCTGAGATTACCATGTTAAAATAGTAGGGTTGCTGCTGCTGCTGTTGTTGCTGCTGCTGCTGCTGGTTAAACCAATTTTATTCTAACTTTACTCTAAATTACCTCGATTATTTAACACTTTTATTCATCTTCTTAGCTACTCTAACTCGTCTATTATTTCTACTCGTCTACAGAAATATATATATATATATTAATTTTATTTATACAAACATTAATGGCTACATATGTGCATACATGTTTCTGTAATTACCCGCGTTGGGGGATTACGTCTTCAGGCCAAGAATTACTGTCGAAAGTGATATTTCAACCAAATACATTTTCCTATTTCGTTTATCGAGTTAGAATGTAACCTGGGTGGGAGTCATAAAAACGGTGAGAGGACTCCCACCCAGGTTACATTCTAACTCGATAAACGAAATAGGAAAATGTATTTGGTTGAAATATCACTTTCGACGGTAATTCTTGGCCTGAAGACGAAATCCCCCAACGCGGATGATTACAGAAACATGTATGCACATATGTAGCCATTAATGTTTGTACAAATAAAATTAATATACCTGCTCTGTTCACTCATTGAGCACTATTTTGGTAGACACATCTTGTTTCATTGGATGTACTTCTAATGAATACAAATATTGAACATATACCCCATAACCTGCCATGGCAAACCTTTTAACCACTTCAAATACCACTCATATCCAATATTTTCATATCAACAATTTTCATCCACATCAGCTTAATCACTGTAGTTATTTTTTCCTATCTTCATCCCTCCACAATATTTTAACCTTTTTCTTTCGCACCCCATTATTTCGCTGCTTATGTAATTATCGCTAAACATCGCATCTCTAATATGTTATTAGCACATTCTCTCTGCTTCTGATGAGAAGCATTGGGCTTCGAAATGCCTGGATATAAAGAGCATGCTTCTTCTATTTTTGATGTAATCAATGATTAAATGTATATGCATTAGTATATATTTTTATGTTGTCGTTCCTTTTAAAGCGCCCCCCCTTTTGGGGTTAAGCAAATGTACTTTCACCCGATGCTTCATTTGACTATTAAACGAAGCTCACTGTCCGTTTGTTTGCAAACAAACTAGCAGTTTAAGCATTGTCAAGCGATGGGTAAGTGCTTCTTTGAAAGGCACTTGATGAGGAACATTTGTGAGCACCGATTCGTAACCTTGTGGGGAGATCTGCCGACTGTCAACTCGATGGTTGTAGGTTCGATCCGTGGCTGGGGAAAGGTGATTTTCTATGCACACTGATGGGTTGTAACACAACGAAACAGTACTGTATCTGGATGACTATATGCATACAGGGGTTGGACAAAATAAAAGAAACACTTTAAAAATCAACAGAATTTATTTTAATATGGTATAGGTCAACCTTTTGCGGCAATTACAGCCTCAATTCTCTGAGGTATTGATTCATACAAATTGTGAATTGTTTCCAAAGGAATTTTGTCCCATTCTTCAGCTAAAAGATCCTCCAGTTCTTTTAGAGAAGATGACGGCGGAAATCGATTTCTTACTTGAATCTTCAAAATCGACCATAAATGCTCAATAATGTTGAGATCTGGGGATTGTGGTGGCCAAATCAGATGCTCAACTTCATTGGAATGCTCTTTATGCCAATCTTTAATAATTCTAGCTGTATGGGGTGGGGCATTATCATCTTGAAAGATGGCGTTCCTCTCCAGAAACAGTTCTTGAACCATATGATGAACTTGGTCATCCAAAATTCCTAAATAGTCTCGACTATTAATTTATCCATGGAGAGTAATCATTGCTCCAGCGGATTTCCAAGAAATAGCCCCCCAAATCATCACAGATCCCTCACCATGCTTTACAGTTGGGAGAAGGCAGTCTGGATAAGATGCTTCTTTTGGCTGTCTCCAACCATAGACTCGGTCAGTGGTTGAAAATAAGGAAAATGATGATTCGTCATAGAAAATCGCATTTTTCCACTGCTTGAGGGGACATTATTTTTTTTAATACCACTTTAATCGCTTTGAAACATGTCTTTGAGAGAAGAGGTTTTCTAATTGCAGCTCTTCCATAAAAATCCATATTTGTGCAGCTCTCGGCGAACAGTTTTAGTGGAAACTCGGTCCTGTAAATGCTTAATAGGCTCTACAGTGATTTTAGGAGCCGTACTCTTGCGATCTTCTCTAACAATCGGCTTAAAAGTCTGACAGGCTCTTTCAGACATTTAACCAAACTTATGCTTTTCTGAAGACGTGTTTCCTTCTCTTTTTGAGACTGTGCTTCTTGAAACGCTAAGCATTCATGCAGTTTCTGTTACACTAGCATCTGCCATACGAGCTTCAACAATTTGGCCTCTTTGGAAGTCCGTAAGGTTTGCCATTTTATAGGAGAAGCTTTAGATATCTTTAATTTAATCTTTTTATTTTAACTAAGCATATCATTTTGATACGAAAAACGTTGTGTGTTTATCTTATCTTGTCCAACCCATTTTTTCCCCATTCCCTCGGCTTCACTATTTTTTACCAAGTAAGCTCTATGGCTTACTTGTAGTTTCATTAAATACTTTACAAGCAAAATCCGATTCCGCATTTTGCTAATTCCTACCCTCTGATGAGAAGGAAAGTATTCCTTTCGAAACTTCGCGGATTAAGGACAATCCACTTAATTTGTGTTTCCTTTTTGAAAATTAAATATGTTTTTAATTCTTCTTAAAGTGTTTTTAATGTTTTATTAATTGTTTTTCTTATTATAAGCTCTATTTTCTATTTGGTTTTATTGAGCTTTTATATTTGGTTAGGATTACTTTATAAATATTAAGTCTTTAATATTCATAATATATTTTATAATATATTTTAAGTTTGCTATTTTGGATTATCTTTGTAAACTTAATTGTAATTCTTATTTCTTATATATATATATATATATATATATATATATATATATATATATATATATATTACTTACGTATATATATATATATGTGTGTGTGTGTGTGTGTGTGTGTCTGTGTGTCTGTGTGTGTGTGTCTGTGTGTGTGTGTGTGTTCATATCTATCGATCTATCTATTAATCTATTATTGTGTGTTATTCTTTGTTTCATTTCAAACCATTCTCTGCGCTTATCCCAAATTAGTTCTTATATCAAATAATCGATAATGAAATCAATCGTCATTCTTTTCTCTAGTCGTCTTAATTATCTACATCATTTGTCAAAATGGCCGCCTGTCTCTGCTGCTGCTTTTGCGTCAGAGCTTCCAATGCAAACTTTGTCTTCTCACTTGAACCTCCGGCGCTATATAATCTTCTTACATAACTCATACATTTGTTTACACATATACGTAAAGATTATGAATTATAAAAATGTATATTTCTATTTAATTGATTTTGAACCTAGATACTTTTTATTTCACAGGCAGTCCTATTATGTCTCTCTCGCCTCCTTTTCTCTCTCTTCTTCTTTCTTTATCTCTCTCTCTCTCTTTCTCTTTCTCTCTCTCTTTCTCTCTCTCTCTTTCTCTAGCTCTCATTCTCTCTCTCTTCCTCTCTCTCTTTCTCCCTCTCTTTCTCTCTCTCTCTCTCTTTCTCTCTCTATATCTATCTATCTATATATATATATATATATATATATATATATATATATATATATATAGTATGTATGATTAAGAAGAATTGAAATTGAAAATCGGAAAAATCAGAACTTCTAAAATTATCAGAATCGGTACTGACGTTGGAAAAATTTCGTGCCTATTTTCCGATGCCAAAACGATTCTTTTTCGTTTTCACCAAAATCTTCCACTATTGGTACTAATGATAAAATAATAAACATTTATTGATTTTTTACTACCAGCAAAACCAAAAATCTATAGATCACCCCCTCCCACAAGTTTAGACATAAATTTGATTATTCAGAAAAAAATATTAATTTATTATTTAAATATGAATGAGTAATTTTTTTTTCACTGCAGTTTTTCTAAGTTTTTACTAATAATTCTTCATAATACATCGCTATTATGCATCCAGAAATTGTAACGGCAACATTTCTCAAAAGCTGGGTTTATTTATACATTTTATTATTATTATTATTATTATTATTATTATTATTATTATTATTATTGGCTCACATGGAGCTTTCACACAAGTCAACAAACGATCTGATTTGGAACCTGTGGTGTTCTCTGGAAGCTAAGTGACAACAAGTTTCCCGATACGTCCAGCTCTCTCCACCTTCTTCGATAGCATTTGCAAATAAATTTGCGTCATCGCAACAGCCTCTTACCATTGATTTCTGGCTGGCAGTGGCCATCGGTCTATATTGAAATTTGAGTGGCACTAAGCCTCCCCAAGGTCCCAGTTCTATTCGCGCTTGTCCAGCGGAGGTCTAGTCAGCGCTCTCTCCTCTGTCTTTCCATCCTCCTTGACCCTTCTCGGCTCTTTGGTATCACTTTTCTATTGGGGGGAACGGTGATGAGACAATGGGAGGGGATGTGTGATGAGAGTGTAGAACTTGTAGATCAGCAGCTTCGGTGTTCTTCATTCCCTGTAACGCTTCTTCGTTATATTGTATTCTTGTATTATTGTCTGCATTCAAGAGTTTTCCTTAATATTTCAGCCGTTTTCATTATTGTTAGTTGTGTTATTTTTGCAACTATTCCTCTGATTCCAATTTCTGTCATTCTTTTTTCGAAGTTTTTCGGAATTGTTCCTAGTGCTCCTACTATTATCGGTACTATTTTGATTTTCTTCATCATCGAAATCCCTTTTAGCTCTCTGGCTAGCTCTATGTATATGCTTTGTTTCTCCTTTTCTTTCATACTCACCCTGTGGTCAGCTGGGACAGCAAAGTCTACGATTTGACAGGATTTTTCTTTCTTGTTAATTATTATGACATCTGGTCTTCTTGCTTGGATGGGTTTGTATGTCCATGTCCCATAGGATTTTGTGGTTCTCGTTTTTGAGTGATGTTACGGGTTTATTCTTGTACCATTTGTCCATATGTTCAAAATGCAGCTGTTTGCACAATTCCCAGTGCATCGCCCTCGCCACTTGGTCATGCCTGTTTTTGTATTCCTTTTGAGCCAGTTTGTTGAATTCACTTACTATATGGTTTATCGTCTCGTCTCTTTGTCCATAGAGTCTGCATTTGCTGTTTTCTTGTGTTTTATCGATCTTTGCTTTGATATGGCTGGTTTTTATCGACTTATCTTGTGCTGCAGTTATTAAAGATTCAATTTCTCGGTTTATATGTCCTTGTCGCATCCATGTCCAGGTGTTTTCGTTATTCTCATCTTTTGTCATTCTTATGAATCTTACGTGCAGTTGTTTCTCTTCCCATTTTTCTTTTCTCGTTTTGTCATTTGTCTCTTTGTTTTCTGTTTTGTTGTTTTTGTCAGTGTCTCTCGCTGCCATAATTATCCTTTCAGTGTTTTGCATTATGTATTTTTCTAATTCTTTTTTTGTGTCCGTCACACAGTCTTCTATACAGATCAGTCCTCTCCCGCCGTCTTTCCTTTTCACGTAGAGTCTGCCAATATCGTCCTTTGTGTAGTGCATTATGCATGGTCATGAGTTTCCTGGTCTTCTGGTCGAGCTATCTTAGTTCTTCTTTTGTCCACCCTATAAACGGTCCAGAGTATCTTACTAGTGATACTGCCCGTCTATTTATTCCTTTTGTTAGGTTTTTGCTATATAATTTCGTTTCCAGGAGTTTTCTTGTTCTCCTGATGTATTCCTTTCCAATTTTGTCTTTCATTTCTGTTGCTTTGATGGTGTCCGCTTCCAGAATTCCCAAGTATTTATAGTCGTCTTGTTTCCCTAGTGTCCTCATTTCTGTTTGGTTGGGTAGTTCCATGCCTTCTGTCGTTTCCAGTTTTCCTTTTCTTATAACTAGTTGTGCGCACTTTTCCATTCCAAATTCCATTTGGATATTTGGCTGAATATCCTGGTGGTGTTAATTAGTGTCTCTAGCTCCTTTTCGGTCCTTGCAAAAAGTTTCAAATCGTCCATGTACATCAGGTGGTTCATTTTTTCCTCTGTATTGGAGAACTTGTATCCGGCTTGGCACTTTCTCAGAATACTGTTCAAGTGCATCATGGCTATGATGAACAGTAGTGGTGATAGTGAGTCTCCTTGGAAGATGCCTCTTTGTATGTTAATTTCTGTTATGTGTGTCCATCAGCTGTCAATTCCAGTCTCCGTGTTTTCATTGCATTTTCTATTATGTTGGTGATCCCGCTTAGTATTTTATACATTTTTAAGCATTCTATTATCCATGCTTGGGTGATCCTGTCATATGCTTTTTTGTAGTCTATCCATGCCATGGCTAAATTCTTTCTCCTTTTTACCTCCTTTAGGATCTTTTGATCTATTTATAAGAGGTCATGTCTTCCTTTCTTTTCCTTTGTGGCATCCTTTCTGTTGCTCAGGGTTGAGTCCACGATTATTCAGGAAGTGGTCGAGTTGTTCTCTCAGTTGTGCCGTCAGTATCTTCCACATAGTGAGTAAGCACATGATCGGCCTATAGTTGCTAGGGACGGTTCCTTTCTCTGTGTCCTTATTTTCTTTATTAGAAAATTCCAGTCATTATTCCTGTATATATATATAATTTTTAAAAATTCCAATAATTAAATATTTTCCTGATTTATATATATTTCTCATTTTAAAAAATTTCAGTAATTAAATAAATGTCTAATTTATATATATCAAATTTTAAAAAATTGCAGTAATTAAATAAATTCCTAATTATTATATATATCTAGTTTTAAAATATTCCAGTAATCAAATAATTTACTAATTAATATATACATCTAATTTAAAAAAATTCCAGTAGGTAAATAATTTACAAATTAATATATACATATATTTAATTTTAATAAATTCCAGTAATAAAATAATTTCCTAATTAATATATATATATATATATATATATATATATATATATATATATATATATATATATATATATTTAGTTTAAAAAAAAAATCCTTTAATTGAATACATTCCTAATTAAGATATATATCTAAATTTTTTTTTTCAGTAATTAAAGAGAGTTAATTTTTCTTTCATATTTTAAAATCATTCTAAATTAAATTGATCAAAGGGAGATAACTATTAAATATGCTCCATGTATTTTGCAGCTTCTCTTTTCAATAGAGTTTAACATATGAACAAAAATTAATGACAACCACAAGCTATTTCAGGTTTCAATGCAGGCATTATTACATCAAGTCCTTTGAAATTGTGCATCCACAACAAATTGTGTTCAGTTGTTTCTGGAAGTCAGTTATTTTTTTTTTTTTTTTAACTATCGTTTGTGCATAATTCATGGACATAAAATTTCGGCTAAATAAGTAAATAGTAAATGTGTTTGATGATTGGTACAACTCGAATGGCGCCATTTGTGGCACAGTTTCTTTTTCTTGACATGTTCAGACTTGTGAGACATATTGTACCAGAACGATAAAATATATCAACAATAATGATTATCATTTCCATCTGAATCTGCCTTAGAATGACAAATCACTTGGAACTCTTGTTTATTCTTTTTTAATTCCATATTTTTCAACAGCCATAACAACAATTTAATTTTGAAAATTTCTAAGCAGTATTTATTCTTCTCCTTCTTCAGAATTGCCAATCTCAAAATTCTCAGTATCAAAATTCTAGAAGACAGCTGATTCTTCTCCTTCTTGATAATTCCCGAGCTCAAAATTCACTACATATCTGACAAAACTCACCTGCCAAAAAGAATCCCTTTTCTAATCAACAAGATTTTTATTGGAATCGGCTGCCTTTCATATGCATTTTAGATGCCATGAAATTCCATTACCTCACGAGATCGTCAGCCTATAAGTTAACACAGCGGCCATTTTTCTTCATTCTCCTTGCTTGACATGAACACTGAGTGCTGTACAAAGTTTTGATCCCTTAGCAACGCTTTTTTTCTGAAACTGATTAAAATGTTTTCCAAATGTCTGAACACCCTATATACCAAATTTCAAGCCAATAGATAAAAATTCGGTGAGTATATAGGTTGAGAAGTGTCTTCGCACACATTCTCACTTTTATAGATATATAGATTATGATTGTTGATTTTGAATTTTTTTCACATCATCATCATCATCATCATCATCATCATCATCATCATCATGTGTTTGTCGATTTCACAGACTAGGTGGTCGGGTTTAACAAATTGACTTCCAAAATAACCTATCTCTGATCAGGCCTTTATTCATCTCTCTTTCTTTCAAATTCATTACTTTATCACTTCGGCCCATGTTTCAATTTCTGCCAACTAAACCTGTTATCTCTACACATATTAACTGAAGCCAGCTTTTTCATCCATTCATTTAATGTGACCATACCACCAAAGTCTTCTGTTCTGCCCACCTGTCCCAATACTGTCTAGATTTAATCTTCCTTTGAAGTTATCAAAACTAAACCTTTACACATCCATGTATCTTTCTCATATCAATTCTCTCCATGCAACGCATATCCTCAACCATCACTGATCAGGTTTCACATCAATACATCATCACACTGTGTACATATATCTGATAGATTCTTTCCTTGCTCGACAGCAGCAACGATCTGCAGCCTGTGGCGACTTTACCTTCAGTAAAGTTAAAGCTGCTATCAAAAGCCTGAACCCTGTAAAGCTGCCTGGACATGATGAAATACGCCCCAGATTCCTCCATCACACTACACAGAATCTTTAACATTTCCTGGTCATTAACGAAAGACCCAAAAACTTTGCAAGTATCAGACATCAGACTGGTCCCTGAAACCAAACAAGACCAGCAGAAACTAGAAAACTACAGACTCACTAACCTCAAAGGTGAGAAAAATGATGGAGCAACTTGTCATAAAACGCCTACAAAGCAAACAATATAAAACCAAGCGGGATTTCGTTCTGGTTGCAGCACCGACGACTGGTTGCTCTGTCTATCACAGTTCATCAGTGACAGCTTCCAGAACAAACTGATGAACAGGATCATGCCAGTTCAATCCTCAGTGAGAGCGATGCGAAGAATACAATTAAGAATTACTTAAGACTTTATCCAGTCATGACTGATGGAACAAGAACAAGAACAAGACATCCGCATGGATTAAATAAAGGAATTTGTTGGGATTCTTTAGTTTGACAGGAAGTTGAATTCAGGAATCTGTACAGAATTCCTCACGAAACTCTTAGGTAGATTGTTCTCATTCTGTCAGCAAGGACTCATGGCATAACAAAAGTGCTAAGTAATAATCAGTTCTTAGTGATTGTCTTCTGGAGGTTGAAGGTTCAATCCTCAGTGCGGGCGATACTAAGAATACAATTAAGAATTATTTTCACTCAGTCATGAGTCTACTCACAGAGAATGAGAGCAAGCTACCCTATCATTTAAATTTCCATGCAGATTCAGCAGAAGGTTTCCCAAGTTGAACAAGACAAATCTGAAGACGGATGGAAGGTTGCATCGGCCGAAACGTTGTGAGAATAACATCCAAATAAGATAGCATGAATAATCCGATACAAATTATTAATCCTTATCGAAAAATTAGAAGCAGTTTCTGATTACTTTGAAATATGTTGCTGTCTGACGTCTTTGACCTTATTCAAAGGCTAAAGGGTCAAATTTGAAATCACGCCCAGAAGTTCTTGAGGAATAAAGATGGACAGACACTTTATTTTATTTATCTAAATCCCAGAATGGATTTAATTGTCATCGTGTCCATTTTTCTTTCTCTCTTCTTTCTAGATTATCCATTGGTCAGAGGAGGTCAGGATTTTTACCGGGAACTGGACACGAACGAACTGGTCCGATGGATTATCATTTGTGTCAGCATCACCGCCATCGTGATTCTATTGTTTACTTACCGTTATTTCAGGTAAGAAATTCTTTGCTTTATTTCTTTTTTCGCTTATTTCTTTTTGTTAGAAACTTCTGAGGAAACCGAATAATAGATTATTCAATTTTTTTTTTGTTTTGTTTTTATGAAAATCGCTCCAGACAAGGCATGAAGCCACATGCTACAAGGTCACCATTCGTCCATGTATAGAGTATTGTTGCCACATTTGGGCAGGTGCATCAAGGTAACTTTATGAAATGCAAAAATTCTCATTGGTAGTTTAACTATTGAACTTCATAATTTTCTCAGTTTTAAGATAATCATGATGTCATTATCCTTTAAGCTAACTAAAAATTACAATAAATATTTTTTTTAAATCATCTACATCATAATTCAGGTCATAAAGGGTTCAAAACATAAAGCACAAACATCTATATTTATTCTGTTTGAGAGTGAACAAGATCACTGTTTGTCTGGAGCGTACCAATCTGAATTGCTCCTGTAGATGTGAGACAAAATGTAGGCTGCCAGGGACGAACACCATCTTTTTCTGTAACAGACGCGCTACAAGGTTTTACAAGTTGCACTGGTTGGATAATAAGGACACCATATGATCCTCCCTCTCAAAATAATAAACTATATTAATCAGTGAATTTATTTTGCCCTTAACTCATCAGAAGAAATAGCAACAATCAATCCACCAAAGGGAAATAAAATGCGTTTGGACATGATTAAAAAATATGAAAATTGGAAGAGAAGCTACACCTTATAGTTTGCTTACATTACGCCATTTTGAATTTAGATTGTTGCTATTTCTCCTGATGAGTTAAGGGTATAATAGATTCACTGATTGATATAATAATTAAGTGATTGATTTTGTGCTATGAAACAGATACTGTCAAGAATTGTGAACGTCAACGTAATTAAAGGAATAAATTGTAAAATGGTCAACATCATGAAATTTGGAATGTAGAATTTTGTCACTTTTTCAGTATATATATATATATATATCCTCGAAACAGTGTTTCATGGTAAACAACTGATGATCCCTTGAAAAATAAAAAAATTGGTATTATAGTAAATTTGAGAGTTGATGCAGTGATTGCAGGTGATTAAATGACTTACTGACTAGATGTTTTATTTTTTTTTTTTTTAACGAATGATAAAAAATAATTTTTTGTATGGTTTCAAATGTTAAAAACTTCAAAGACTATATATATATATATATATATTTTTATATATATATATATATATATATATATGTGTGTGTGTGCGTGTGTGGAAATATGTATCTTCAATTATATTTCAACTTTTATTTATGTAAATGCTTTGACACTCGATGTAACTACAGAGCATATAACACATAAATGCCAAAAGTCTGTATTCCAAATTTCAGGATGTTGACCATCTTACCGTTTGTTCTTTTAAGTAAGTAAGTTGATATGCACCATTCTTAGGAGCATCTGTATGTGAGAAGTATATACATACTGTAGAACCCCGGGATACGGTGGCTCTAGGATACGTTTTTTCAGTGAGGAACACAATGCTTTTCTGGCCCCTGGTTACGTTGTTTGCTCCACCTGACAGTGTTATTTATAATGTTATTTAATTATATACATGTGTATTAGATACTGTATTGTGTTTTATTACTAAGTTTTTATGCCGTATCTCGAGGTTCTACTACATATATGTGTGTGTGTGTGTGTGTGTGTGTGTGTGTGTGTGTGTGTGTGTGTGTGTGTGTGTGTGTGTGTGTGTGTGTGTGTGTGTGTGTGTCGGGGATGAGTTGTGTGTGGGTGTGTATGTGTCTCACATGCACTTTTAGCAAGTACTTTCTTTCATCATACAACTGCCGGCAATTGTTGAAGGGAAGCATTGTCGACTTAAATGCCTTTTATTGTCTTCTGCTGTCAATCAATAGGGCTTTTTTTCTTCAAAGGAACATTCACTCGATGATGGCAATTGTGACTGCTGCTTCTGGTGATTCAAAGAATAACTGATTCCGAGCGGAGGTGGAGGATGAATGCAGAGGAGTAACGGGAATGAATGTTCATGGGATGGTGACATCCCCCCTCGGGTCTGGCAAACTCCCAAGACAACCTTTTGACACAAGCCTTCACGTAATCAATAGTCGCAATAAAAAAAAAACAACAAAAACAAAATGGCTAAAAACAAACAAGCAACTGAAGAGAAAAGAACAGGCGTAAACAATGGCATATTAATGAAGCTATCGCCAATATATTTTTGAGCAGACATCTATAAAATAAAGAAAATATACTGTAACGCTTGACAATTAAAATAAAATATATAGAATTTGTCTATATCTGATTCTTGGGCAATGTTGGTATAGTACCTAGGTATATTAGCTTCAGTTTTTACATAGCATATACTACTATGCATTATATATATATATATGCGTGTGTGTGAGTGTGTGCGTGTGTATATATGAAAAGGGCGAATGAACTCTTTTTCTGGGTCAACGGCCAACTAGCACCGTATATATTTGTGTGTGTATATGTGTATTGGGGTGGAGAGGGCTCCTGTAAGCCGTGGTGAAGGCAACCTTTCTAGGAGAAGCAAATCTCTGATTTAAAAAACCATAAAGCGGGAGACCAGTACCCGCATTAAGCTGGTCTGCAGTTTAATTTGTTGCTGGTTATCTTGCTCTTGCTTGTTGCTGGATCTTAACATTTTGAACCGAGAGAGAGACTTAGCTGTCGTACAAAGCTAAGACTCTGTAACATCATCTTTGTATAGATACTCCCTCAGGCATTTGGGCTCATGGATTTTAAATGTCTGAGGGAGTGGCACTCGTCTGACAAGACGTTGCAATCATCATATATATATATATATATATATATATATATATATATATATATATATATATATATATGTTGTTTGTTTTGGTTTTAGCGATATGTTTTGAATGAATTCAATTATTTACGAAAGTGTATTTTTACCTAAATGTGAGTTGGGAATAATTTTCCCTTTAACCAATTTGGTCCCCCCCCCACATGGGGAGCGGCATATATATATATATATATAGATAGATAGATAGATAGATAGATAGAAATTTTAGTCGAGCAAGGAACTGTGAGACTCAACAAAACGTTGTGTGTAAGCTAAGTTCACTTGCAATGATTACTATTCCGTAATACATATATATATATACACATATATACACAGGCGGCAAAAACAAAGTCCACACTTGTAATTTTTTCATAAACTGCAAATTTAAGCTAAATTGAATGTAACTGTTTAAACAAACTATACCTCATTTGATTGGCCTTTTATTCTTCTATAATTTTACTTGGTCATATCTGACTTTTAATTGAAGTATTTTAGTGTTCACGTCAATTTAAAAACATAACTTCAAATTGAGGAGGCAAAAAGAAAGTCCGCACAATGGGAAATTGTTATTTAAATGTAACTTTAGGACATTAATGCAATACAAACACAACCGGAACACCATGAACTAGTTAATATTTAGTAGCATAGCCCTTCTGCAATTTGACAGCCTGCAATTATTTGGGAATTTCTTTAATTATACTGCAGCAATACTCCGGGGAAAGGGCATCCCAATTTTCTTTAATTTTTGTTCAAAGTTCTTCTAAATTTGAAATTTTATTATTGCGTAGCTGTTGCTTGATGTAATACCATACGTTTTCGATAGGATTGAGGTCTGAAGATCGTGCAGGCCAATCCAAACACGGAATATCATGCTCTTCCAGGAACCTCTTGACATTGCCAACTGTGTGAATGGGAGCATTATCCTGCATGAAGATGGGATTATCATCCAAATTCCGACCAAATTTGGTAGAAAATACTCAGTCAACATATTAATGTACTCGGTCGAATTAATTCGACCTTGAAAGCGAACTATAGGCCCTGGATCATTGGTACTAATAATGCCCCACACCAAAACTGAACCTCCACCACCTTGCAGCATTGAAACTGAACACATAGGATTAAATTTAATTACACTTATTCCAATATATAAAAGAAAACAAAAGTATATTCTTGAATATACTTTTGTTTTCTTTTTGAAAAGGGGAGGTATTTTCTCCCGAAATTAATCAAAGTTCCATACCAGCAACAGACTTTATATACACTGGACATACCAACAACCTGGTTAAAAATTAATTATACAACGAGGTGAGGAATGATACATGAATAAACAGACATTTCTCTACTCAAACATACCCGTCTATTTGTTTGTTTTTCTTTTCTTTACTCTCATGATTCCGGTCCTTTCGGCATTGCTTTTGGCTTTTAAAACTTCCATATATATATATATATATATATATATATATATATATATATATATATATATATATCACCGGACTATCCATTCATGTGAAATCTTTTTATCATTTTTCTTTTACCTCCTATTCCCCTTACCTCACCCTTTTTTTAACCAAGTAAGATCTGTGACTTACTTGTAGTTTCATTAAATACTTTTATATGCAAAATCCGATCCTGCATTTTGCTAATTCCTGCCCTCTGATGAGAAGGAGAGTATTTCTTTGAAACTCCGCAGATTAAGGACTATCCACTTATCTTGTGCTTCCTTTTTTAAAATTAAATATGTTTTTAACTCTTTTTCAAGATGTCTTTTAACATGTTTTATTAATCATTTGTTGAATACCTACTAGACACTGTCCTCGAGTGTCTAAGGTCTCTCTGTACAGGGGTTTGTCAGAACAATCTGGCATGAGGATACTTTTCCATAGAAGTAAACCCTGACCAAATATTCAAAATCACATAGTATTCGCTGCCCAAATAAGATCTCCTCGCTATGGCTAACCCATATTAGCTTTTATAAGGAATGGTGCACCTTCTCGAAGTGATATTACCTCAAGTAATAGCACGAAACCGGATACTCCACCAGACTAGATAAATTCTTGTCCTGGAATTCAGTAAGACCAAGAGACCAAAATAAAAGATAT
Source organism: Euprymna scolopes (assembly GCF_053919585.1). Classification (NCBI taxonomy): domain Eukaryota; kingdom Metazoa; phylum Mollusca; class Cephalopoda; order Sepiida; family Sepiolidae; genus Euprymna; species Euprymna scolopes. The sequence continues at coordinate 86,993,511 of NC_136518.1, forward strand.
GCTACAACATATGAAAATGGTTAATTGGGGAGAGGAAAATTATGTTCTCAACTTCTTTATTAACTCAGTGTTTGAGAAATAAAGAACTTAAATGGAACATTCGAATATCTATGTATCTCATATAGATTTCAAGTGTTCGACCCAGGTAGTGGGCCCCTTGATTTCTGAGAACTTCGACTGAAGTAAAATAAAACAAAAGATATATATATATATATATATATATATATATATATATATATATATATATATATATATATATATATATATATAAACGTTTTGTTATAGTTGTAACAAAAGAACTAAGAGCCTGGAGAAAGAAGTCCAGAAAAGACAATGGAACACTAATGAATCAATAGTCAATAATGTTCCTAGAAGACAAAATCAATAAAAAATCAAATAACGAAGATGGTTCTATTTTTTTTCAGATGCGTCCTTTTAATTTGCACGTTTAACGATGGAGATTTTTTTCTCTCTGATTCTCTCTCCTCTGATCTTGAACACATGGTGCATTGGGGAAATAGATGGCTGATTAATTTTAATACATCTAAAATTAAGCTACTATCTTCACATCATCTGGCATCAATTGAAAAGAATAGAGGCTTCATGTTTTGACAAGCTTCAAGATCTGAGCTTTACTCCTGATCTGAAATGGAACACGTACATAAAATCTGTTGCCATGGTCTCTGGAAAAATTGTGGTATCATTCTACTGCTCCAGTAGATATCTCACTGCCGATGCAATTCTCTACCTGTATAAGAGCCAGAAGCAACTTATCCTGCCTTTACAGAGTTCAAAATAGACTTCGTAGCCTAGTGGGGGATGCCCTTTTCTCTTCCCTGCAACCTCTTTACCACTGAAGAGAAGTTGCGAGCTTGTCTTTGCTCTATCGTTATTTTCATGGCAGGTACTCGTCTGGGCTCTAATTTATGATCCCCCCTTCTCAAACTTTCACAAAAACCACTCGTCTAGCTGAAAACACTATTAATAACTTCACCCACTCTTTATCTGTGCCTAAACCTAAACGTAGATTCCATGAACAAAGTTTCTTTCTTAGAACTGCACACCTGTGAAACTCTCTTCTGTTTCCGTGCTTTCCAGCTGACGGTCATCTTCAAGTCCAATATAAACAAGTTTTTGATGGGCCGTTCCTCTTAAGTAATCCAATTTACCAAATTTCCACTACTAACGATTACTACGATATTGTCCCATTGACTACCGTACACTCATTAACCCTTATCTTCCAGCGAGTAGATCCAGGCCTTGATAAGTGGTGACTCCTGTGTAAAAAGAGACAAAAAAAGAAAAAAGCAGGATGGATCAACGTACATCACAGAGCCCGGTTCAGAAATTAGCTGGGGATTCTTTTTTGATAGATATTATATTTGTGGCAATCTCACAGATAAAATATGGGTGCAATGTTGTATACACGGGATCCAACGCGTTGTATGCAGTCTACGTCACAGGGAACATAGGACAAGTAATAACTCCATTTTTTGTAACATTCTCCTGCCATGCATGTCTTCTTGTTCCATCTGTGACGTCACCCACCTTGATAACATGAACATCCTTTTCTAACACACTCTCTCTCTCTCCTTTTTATAGTCTTTTCCTTTTTCCTTACCGTGACGTCATTTCACACACGACTTGGTATTTGCATATAGCTACCATACAAGCTTCTGGGTTTGACCTTTACTCCTGATCTGAAATGGAACATGTACATCAAGCCTGTTGCCAAGGTCGCTGGAAAGATGGTGGGATCCTTCTACCGCTCCAGAAGATATCTCACTACTGATGCAATTCTCTATCTATATAAAAGCCAAGTGCGTCCAAGGATGGAATACTATTGCCATATCTGGACAGGAGCTGCTAAAAACAGCCTATCCTGTCTTGACAGAGTACAAAATAGACTTTGTGGCTTAGTGGGGGATGCCCTTTTCTCTACCCTGCAACCTCTCTCCCACAGAAGAGACGTTGCGAGCCTATCCTTGTTTTATCGTTATTTCCATAGCAGGTGCTCATCTGAACTCCAATCTCTGGTCCCCCCTCGCCAATCTTTCACGAAAAACACCCGTCTAGCTGAATCCACTGTGAAAAATTTCCCCCACTCTATATCTGTGCCTAAATCAAAACGCGGATTCCATGAACAAAGCTTCTTTCTTAGAACTGCACGCCTGTGGAACTCTGTTCCGTCTGCCTGCTTCCCTCCGGACTACAACTTGGATGTCTTCAAGTCCAATGTTAACAAATTCCTAATGAACCGCCCCCTTAATTAAACACTTCATCAAATCTCCACACTGACGTAATGTACTTGCAATAACCCTTATCCCTGAGTGGTGATCACTGTCTAAAAAAAAAAAAAAAAATACTTGAGGAACATTATGGTTTGGTAAGTTTGAAACACATTCAAGGTTGAACGCTTTTATTGATGAGACGATCACTAAACTGTCCCACATATTGGACGGCAAAAAAATGAAAATAAAAATAAAAGAGACTGTTGGACTTCAATGACCGAAACTTAGGGGACAAGCCAGGTATAGACGGTAGTTTATTTGTACAAAATGTATCAAATATGGTTGAATTACAGAAAGGATTAACAATTCTATAGTGACATTTGGAGTGGGTCATCTTCTATGCATAATTTGGACTATGATTCTCATTTTGATTGTAATTTTCACAATGCTTCGGCCAATGGAATTTCTAATCCTCCTCACATGTGTCTTTTTTGAACTTAGGAAATTTTATATTGAACATATAATATATGCTGTAATGTTATAGAAGTGTATATATTTATGAGTATATATTATCGTCTAGTGTATATATTATATATATGTGTATGTGTCAATATATTTGATCATCAAGTGATGAGAGTATGAACACGACATATAACAAAAAAGGGACGGATAACATTTCTCTGCGATTTTAGCATCGACCAATTATCCATCTGGGTCGATCTTGATTTGACGGATTCTTGGAAACTCTGCAAATGAAGATCTGTACAACCTGTTTGTATTTACAGCAGCTTTATTTACCAATGTTTCCTCATTTTAAAGCTGCACACTTGTCTTAAATTTTTACTCTCAACATTTTCCGACAATCTCAACTGCTTGGAGCCATTACAGTCAATTGACTGTCTCTCTTCCTCTAACACCTATCGATTGTCCTCTCTGATTGCCAACTCTTGATTAATTGTGTCTCTCAAACTATTTCATTACGTCACCAAAGACATAGCATCACGTGACCAAAGACACAAACCAGATGATTCACGTCCGTGTATTTTGTTTGTTAGTTAACATTCTTTTCACCAAGTCAGCATTTTTGGGAACTATTTTAACTAAAAAGTACCTTTTGTCTTGATAATTTTTTTCCTGTTTCTAGTTTGAAAAATATCAATAACGATCATAATAGTAATCGTTCCTAACTTGGCGCTGCCTGAACCAACTATGTAACAATACGATGTGGTTGCTTCTCAGCTGACTACAACATAGTCGTTTTCAAGTCCAATGTAAACAAATTCATGCTTAGCCATCTTCTTAAATAATCAAATTCCGACCAATTTTAACTATCATTACCAACCATCATGGTGTTGTTGTACCTTACTTCTGACACACTTATTGTCCTTGAATGGCCTTTTGGCCTTGATAAGTGATGGCGTTTTAGTAGGAAAAAAAAACAATCATGATAAATTTTTGAAAATTAGACAAAGATATCTGAGAAGCTAGGAGGTTACATCGGCTGAAACATTGTAGGAATAACATAAAAGATGGGAACATATTATAAATAATCTGCAAATTTGGAGCAGTTTATAATTTTTTTTTATGAAATCCAAGAGGAAAAAGTAATGGTAACTGATGTGACCCAACGGGTCATGGATATTTGTAGCATAGTGACAGAACACAATGTCTAAAATTTAGGGCTTAAGCTAAAACTACATACACTCTATGTTACACATATTCTCTATCGTATCGTGCTGGACAGCTTTAAAAAATTGACCCCAGACTAAATTTTTTCTGTGGAAGGGCTATATTTATCTCTCTCTCTCTCTCTCTCTCTCTCTCTCTCTCTCTCTCTCTCTCTCTCTCTCTCTCTCTCTCTCTCAAGATCCTTTTTATCACTTCTTCCCATGTTTTCCTGAGTTTTCCCTGTGAACGGACCTTGCTACTTTAACTGTTCTACATCTACTAACCCAAAGCATCTCATCCATTCTTTCAACATATTGTTCTGCACACTTCTTATATTATTCAGATTTAACCTTTCTCTAAAGTCATCAAATCAAAGTGTAATATTACACAACACGTTATTTTATTATTGGAATCCTTTGTATATTATTTTTTTTTATTTATTTATTTGTGAACCATTATTCTCATCTTCATAGTTGTTGTTTCACGATGTTTCGGCCAACTCATCCTCTGGCCTTCATCAGGTGCTTAACCGCGACGGTATAGGAATGCTGAGTCTCTTAACTGTATCTCCAGTAATAACTACCTTCCATAGTTGTTGTCGTCTCACCATCTCATCACGTTTTGGCCAACTAATCATCTGGCCAGCTTTCAGAAGGATTGAAACCGCGATCTTCAGACAATCCTCACATAGAACTGTAGAGATTCAACGTCTCTATCCACTGTGCCATGGGCTCCAAAGGGCGATCTAGGTTGGATTTTCTGGTTTTATAAATCCAAGTTTTTCGTTCTTATCTGGTTTCCATCATTGGGTCCATACCAAAAATATATTATTTTATTATTGGAATCCTTTGAGATGTGTAATTTGTGTATTTATTTATTTGTGGACTGTTATCCTCATCTTCATAGTTGTTGTTTAATTACTGAGGATACAGTTAAGAGACTCAGCATCCTATCCAGTTGCGATTAACCACCTAACAAAGGTCAGAGAAATAGTTGTCCGAAACGTCAACTATGAAGATGAGGATAACAGTCTTTCATGACATCGTAACCCTAACGTGATCCTCTTTTCGAATATGCTCTCTCTTTTTTCCTTACTATGATGTCATTTTGTGTATGGCTTAGAATTTGGATATAGGAAAATTAGATCATATGGAATCACTGGAAGAATTCATAATGTAATTAAATGCTTCTTAAGTAATAGAAAAATCAAAGTTGTCCTCGACAGTCGTACATCTAAACAATATGACATAAATGCGGGAGTACCTCAGGGGTCTATCCTTGGACCTCTATTATTCCTGATATTCATAAATGACCTCCCCGATAAAATTGTTTCACAGATGGGTATATTTGCCGATGACACCGCTCTCTATAACAGATATGAGGGGAAAAGAAATGAACATATATCCAAGAAAATGGCAGAAACACTACAGGATGACCTCCAATCTGTAGTGGAATGGGGACAAAAATTGTTGGTCACATTCAATGCTACTAATATTAAGCTTGTTTCCTTCAATAATTACAAGAAACCTTCTCTACCACCAATAGCAATGGCCAAGAACACATTGCCTGAAAGTACTTCTTTTAAACTCCTCGGCCTAACGTTTACAGAGAATATGAACTGGAGCATTGCCAAGGCTGCTGCAAGGAAAGTTGGCTCCCTCTACCGTGCTAGAAAACTACTTACGCCTGACAGTATCCTATACCTCTATAAGGCCACCATTCGCCCATGTATGGAGTACTGTTGTCACATCTGGGCTGGTGCATCTGCTGCTTGTCTCTCGCTCCTGGACAGGGTTCAAAAGAGAGTCGCCAACCTGATAGGTCCTGAATTGTCATCTAGGCTTCAGCTTCTGTCCCATCGACGAGATGTTGCATCCCTCTGTCTGTTCTACAAATACTTTAATGGTGAATGCTCTGACGAACTGCAAACACTTGTACCTCCCCGACGCAACTACCCCCGACAAACCCGACAAGCTACTAAGTCTCATCCCTTTACAGTAGAGATCCTTAGGTGCAAGAAAGCCTTTTACTCCAATAGTTTCTTCCCCAGAACTGCGGGTCTTTGGAACTCCCTTCCGGCATTCTGCTTTCCCAACTGCACTGATATGCAGAAGTTCAAGTGTAATATGAACAGACATCTTTCTACTTATCTCCCTTCATAATGACCCCGCTAATTAAGTCCCTAATAGTAGCCCCCTGCTTCAAAGTGGCTCTGTGCCTTGTTTGGGGTGAAAATTGAATTAAAAAAAATTGAATAAATATAGCCATCCGTGGTATGTTACATAAGCATGTCTTTAAGATTCACATTAGATATCCATTATTTTTCTCCATGCATCCATGCAACACATGTCCTCAACCCTCCTTGGTCAGGTTTCAGTTCCATACATCGTTACTTTGCATACACACATTTGATAGACTCTTCCCTTGATCAACATTGGTAATGCTCTGCTAATAAGTAATGACAGAAGTTCTATAAACTTGCCGCATCCATTTCTATTCACTAGATACTGAATTCTTTGACATTTGCGCCAGGGTTCTTCAAGGAGACATTCAAGCCCCTTTTGTTTTCATTGTCTGCCTTGACTGTGTACTTTGCACCTCTATTGATATACACAGCAGACTGAGTTTCACCATGAATCCATAAGCAGACGCCATCAATTAGCACACATAACTGATGCAGATCACACAGCATCAAAGCATTCAATAAACGTAATGACTCATTGAAAGGTATTGTATTTTCATGTCTGCAATTAATATTGTACTTACATAAGATGTATTTAACATATAACAATATGTACTCCGATTGTATTTGTAATATTTCCGACTGCTGTAAAGTTTTAAAAACAATGTGCAAAGTAAACGGTGTGCTCGCAAACTTGCATTGTTCGTATCACGTGGCTTACTATGTATTTGCAAATAAGACTGCTAATGCTCAAACGTTGTTACGTGAGCTAGAAAAGTCTTCAAATGAAATTGGTCTTTACGTTAATTCGGATAAGACAAAGTTTATGAGTTTCAATGTGGAGGGAGAGATCAAAGCTCTAGATGAAACAACACTGGAAGAAGTCACTGAGTTTATGTACCTGGGCAGCAACATAGGTTCCATGGAGAAAGATATTGAAATTCGTATCTCAAAAACATGGGTTGCATTAGATAAGTATGGACTTCAAAGCTAACTGGCAAACTGAAAAGACAGTTCTTCAGAGCAGTCGTGAAATCTGTCCTTGTTTACAGTGCTACAACCTGGACAATCACTAAAAGATTGGAAAGAAAGATAGATGGCATGTACACCCGTATTTTACGAATAGTGTGAAATATATCTTGGCAAGATCATCCCATGAGCAAGCAACTTTATGGAAACCTACCTGACATATCAACTACCATCAGGCAGCGGCGTCTAGGATTTGCCGGTTATTGCCAGAGCAGCAAACAAGAGCTGGTGAGAAATATATTGCTGTGGACTCCATAGCACTAATGTACGAGCATAGGACGACCTAGATCCACGTGCATCCAGCAAATTGCACATGACGCCAACTGTGATCCTGAAGATCTGATGGAAGACAGGGAAATATGGAGAGAGAGACTGACCAGATAGAGAGACCGACCAGATAGAGGGACCGACCAGATAGATAGATAGATAGATAGATCCCTATTGTATTCGTAACTCTTGCAATCACACTAGCACCTGCTCCACCTTGTGCATCACTTTTTAGAAGATTAATTGAAAAAAGATTTAAAAATAGATTAAAAAATAAACTTTTTAATTGTTTTTATCCTCCATGTGTATCACGCTTAAACCAGTTATTCTCGTCTGCTCCTAATATGAATGGCATTCACTCACGGCTCTATATTTGCATATAGACATTTGCGCTACGTTATATAAGCTTGTCTTCAAAATTCACATAAGATATCTATCATATTATTCTAATATCATTTCTCTTCATGCAACACATGTCTTCAACCCTCATTAATTCTACTTCCTTACATCAATACATTGCGTACACGTTTGATATACTCTTCCCTTGATCAACATTGGTATGCTCTGCTGGTTAGTAATGACTAGTTCTATAAATTTACTTCATCCATTCCTATCAATACAATCAAATTAGCACCTGCTCCACCCTGTGCAACATTTTTCAGGAAATTTATTGAAAACAAAAAAATTAAATAGATCCATGCAAAATAAACTTGTGCATCATCCTTAAAACAGTTTTTCTCGTCTGTTCCCAATGTGGATGACATTTTGGGTGTCAAAGATGACCTCACACCAGCATTGTCTGTTATCGAATGTTATCCTCCCACACCTTTTCTTTGTCTACCCCTTCTTCGTTCACCCTATACAGTTCTTTGCAGGATTGTCTCTGCAAGACGTTATAACCGCACGACACTTAATTTTTTCTCTTCTTCACAATTCTTGGTTAACATTTCTTCATTATCTTTTTTTTTTTTTAATTTTTTTTTATTTCATTTATTTATTTATTTTTAATTTTTTTTTTATTTATTTATTTTTTTTAATTTTTTTATTTATTTTTTTAAAATTTTTTTATTATCTTTTTATTTATATATATATTTTTTATTTATAATTTTTATTTATTTATTTATTTATTTTTAATTTTTTTTTATTATTTTTTTATTTATATATATATTTATTTATTTATTTATTTTTTTTATATTTTTTTTACTATTTTTTATTATTTTTTTATTTATATATATATTTTTTATTTATTTATTTATTTTTTTTTTTTTTTAATTATTTTTTATTATTTTTTTATTTATATATATATTTTTTTTAATGTCCGACTATTTATTGCAGTCTGTTTGTCACTTTCTCGTCTATAATGTGTTCATGTCTAAAGCTGATCATCTTTCAGAAGCATCTCATCTATGTGACCTGCATCCTTTTTCATCATCATCATCATCATCATCATCATCATCATCATCATTTTACATGCTCTGTATCCTTTCCCTTAAATCCCGCAGCTAGGGTCCATCATCATCATCATCATCATCATCATCATCATCATCATCATCATCATCATCGGTGTATACCTTGTTTCAAAATTGACTTCCAAACTAACCTATGTCTGGCCAGGTCTTTATTTATTCCTCTTTCTCTTAAGTCCATCATTATCTTTGCCTTCCATGCTTTCCTTGCCCTATCCTTGCCAGCTGACCTTGCTATCTCAACTGTTCTACATCACATAATCGAAGAACTCTCTTATGTAGCCCCTCTATCATCATCATCATCATCATCATCATCATCATCATCATCATCATCATCATTTTACATGCTAGCATGAGTTAGAAGGCATTTCGAAATTGACTTCCAACCGAACCTATCTTTTTCCAGATTTTCATTTATCTCTGTTTCTCTCAAGTCCATCGTTATCCTTGTATTCCATGTTTTTTTTTTTTTTGGCTACTCCTGCCAGCCCATCGTGCTACCTCAACTGTGCTACATCTACTAATCTAAAAACTATTATGTAGCTCTCCTCGGCCACCACCACCACCCTCATCATCATCATCACCATCACAGAAATATGGAGATGACCAAGAAGCACATCGATCTTTTTCTTTTAATCCAAATACAATGTTTCTGTCATTCCATTCAGCAACTGTCACTGTTGTTGTCTGTGTAATTCTGGTGAAAAGAAAAAATATATTTGAGAAAATAATTTACTTTTAATAAAAATGTAACGTTGTGAAATGGTTATGCATGACATTCCTTCTTATGGTTATGCAGATGATAAACAACCGTTTATGGCAACACTTTGAAGAGCATTATTGATCAAATTTTTTTGATTCTCTCTTTTCTGACCAAAAGCATATCGTCCAATGTGGAAAAAAGTCGTTGATTACTTTTAATACATTTGAAATCAAATTTCTCTCTTTTTATCACTAATGCTCGGATCCTCACTTTACCCAAGTTGAAATGGATGGCTCTCATCTTAAGGAAGCCGTCTGCTTTGATAAAATTCTGGGACTGACCTTCATTTCAGACCTAAAATGGAAGACTTACATCAGCTCAATTGTCAAGGTTGCTGGAAAAATGGTCGGATCATTCTAGCACTTGAAAAAGTATTTCACTCCTGGCACAATTCTCTACTTGCCAAAGAGTCAAATACGTGCCAACATGGAGTACTGTTGCCACATCTGAGGAGGTTCCGCTCAGAGCACCCTTTAGAGTACAAAACCAACTTCAAAATCTAGTGGGCTATGTCATGTTTAATGTTTATCTAATTTTTTTATTTTACAAAGGAGTCACCATTTATCAAAGCCTGGAGGTCACTTGAGTATAATTAGATTATTTAAGAGGACAGTTAAACAAGAACTAGTTTACATTGGACTTGAAGATGACAATATTATAGTCAACTGGAAAACAGACCAGCAGAACAGAGTTCCACGGGTGGGCAATTCTAGGAAAGAAGCTTTGTCCATGGAATCCACACTTAGGTTTAGGTACAGTGTATTTTGTGAAAAATTGGTGAGAGGGGCCATGGATTGGGGCTCAAACGAGCACTTGCCATGAAACTAACTTTTGAATTGGAGCCATGTTTAGTTTAGATGAGTTTCCAATGGGTAGCTATTCTATACAAGTCCTGGAGTTGAAGAATTTTCAGTGGTCAACAGGTTCTGTACTTTATAATTTTGCAGTCAAGGAGCACAAGATCCTTCTCTTGTTGTCACGAAAAAAATATGTGCTAAGATGCTAAAAGGTTTAATTTTTATGGAGCAATTCTGGTTTCTGATTGGTTGATAGCAGAACGGGAATTAATTTGATTCGTCATTTTCTAGCAGCAGCATTTATAAATAAAATCTCCCAACTTTGAATAAAAAATATTGCAACACTAACGATAGAGCAGAGACAAGCTAACAACGTCTCTTCTGTAGGCTTTTTAAACAACCAAATTAAATGCATATTTTATTACTTTAACTACCTAGTTTTATAAATCACAAATTGTCAAAACAGACTCAGTCTTGAATTTCTTAAGCAACCAATATTGGTGCTATCTTTATTACGACACAAATGCAAGAAAAGTACTAAGAATAACTTTTATTTTACTTTCGTGAATTTAGAGAAAAGCTTTTGACAGAATACCAAGGGAGATTGTCTGGTGGGCACTACATAAATTAGAGGGAAATGAGTAGTTGATGAATGTGATCAATGTGCAGAAATGTTCAAAGTCGTGTTAGAAAGGACCACATATTTAGTAAAAGCTTTAATGTTAAAGCAAGATTGCATTATACGAAGACAATTGCGTTTCATCTGTGTTTTTGACGCATTGTGTAAATCATTGGTTTATAACCAGGTTCAAATTAACTCTTATGGTCCATATAACTTTACTTTATTATGGCTTCAGTTTTCCTTCAAAATGAACTGATGATATTTGTCCTTTAATTTTGTTTTTATTAATGAAAATATTTTAAAAAAATGCATTAAAAAGAAAAGAAATTCGTGAATAAAAAAAAGTTGTCCATAAGAGCTTAGTACTCACCTATGAAACAATTGATGGTTTACACGGCAAGTTCAAAACTTTGAGGAATGCTAATGGAAAGTAAATGGCTAAGAGTGAATGTTGCTGAAAAGTGTTAAAAATCCTCTGTAAAAAGGAAAATCTCCATGCTAAGAGAGTCGGATACAACTTAATTTTTTGTGGTACTTGCAAGCAACGTAAGTGCAGTGGAATTACGGATAGATTGAAAGAGAACGACCCGTTTGTGTGCACAAAGTTTAAGACAACAGGAACAAAAACAAACTCGGATGTGCAGGAAATATGCGTTGAAGATGAAGTTCAGAATCTTTTACTTTTGTTATCAATTTGGGAAGATGATGGAGCAGGTGTAGGATAACTTGAACGGCATAAATTCAACAAACTTTTGCCATTACTAACCAGCAGAGAATCATTTCTGTCAACCAAAGGAAAAGTCTATTTGGCATATGTATGTCATGTAATGATGAATAGAATTGAAACCTGACTAGTGAGGGTTGAGGAGATGCGTTGCATGGAGAGAAATGGTATGAGAATGATATAATGGAAGTGTAACACAAGTCTTAAGTACAGGCTCAGATCGGATGAGTTAAGAAGAAAGATTAAATTTGAAAAGTATAGAGAGATGTGTGAAGAAAACTAGACTTTGATGATATGGTCACATGAAAAATTAATGGGAGTTCTTGAGTTAGTAGATGTATAACAGTTGAGGTAGCAAGTTTAGTTCACAGAAGAAGGAAAATATAGGAGAAAGTGATAAAAAGAGGGATAAATAAAGCTCCGTGTAACACAAACAGGGAGTAACAATCTCAGGGTCAACCAGGACACCAAATGTACCTATTTACTATGCCTCCCCACGGGACAGAGTTAGACACCAGGGTTGTTTTTTAACGTGGAGAAAAGGTATAAAAATAAAAATTGTCTCAGTCGTGAAGGATTTCTCCTCCGCCGAAAGAGAACAAGAAATGGAAGTGCAGCATCTGAAGAACAGATACTACACTTTGATCTTGACCAAAAGGCCAAGTAAGCAGCTAAAACGAGGCATGATGATGTGACCTCCTCCTCCTCCTCCTCCTCCTTCTCTTCTTCAAAGTCAATCTCAATCACGGTCACCAATTATAACAACGGATTGAGGCGTGACAAGTCCTGATATGACACCCCAACAAGTGACGGGGCCATATAATCAAAAGAGAAGTTACCCTCGTTTGGTTACAAAAAAAAAAATTCTTGAGATTCTACATTGTTAGGTTAAATAGACGCATTGTACGTGCCTGGACAACTCCAGATTGTCAGCCTTTGTGCCGGGCAACATTCCGTTATCTAAGGAATTTTCGTTCAACAGGTTGATGTGCCATTATTCTTAGCGAGAGTATAAAGAAAAGGGCAAAGCAAAACGATAGTTATATTCCTTTGCTTGCGACAGCAGAAACAATATGTTAACAAGTCAATGACAGAAGCCTTTGTTTTAGATTTTCGAAATATATATTGAAAACAGTTGTCAACAGGCTACACAGATCAGGTCGGTGACAGAAAAAATAATTAATAAAAAGAAAGGAGGAGCAGAATGAATACACCAATGTATTTACTTACTATTTTTCTTTTGTTTAGCTTTTCTCGTTAGTCATGGCTCACGTATATAACAGTCATCACTGTTAAGAGACAGTAAGCGGGGCTTGTTCACATTCAATGAAATGTGCTGGTTTTAACTTAGTCTTTCTTTTCCTGGTATATTTTATTGGCCAGTTGAACGCATCTAAATCTTTCTTTGAACTTGTAATTTCTTGGCAATTTCTTTTACAATGTCTGGGAAATATCTTTGCTGCTTACAAGTTACCTTAGGCAGTTCTTCGTCTTTGACTTCTTCCTAATTACAGATCCAGCTCTTGATTTCTGAGTTGCTATTTCTTTCTGGATGTTTCATGAATCTTTCTGACCATCTTTGGGGAACTGATCTGATCTGTTTACGCCAAAAAGCTTCAACTGCAACTCATTCTCTTACTCTCTCTTCTTACTTCAACTTCGACTGCAAAAACTCAAGTGCAGCTCCATTTATGAGGAGGACTCGTTCAGGTCAGTGGAACATGGTTTCCTTTATCCACCAATCAACGCTTGCCACATTGATACTCACTGGAAGATGATTGGTCAACCATTTATGCCAGACAGGCTAGGATCCAAAGGTATTATCTGTTCTGTCTAAAGATGGTATACTGATATTATGGGTTTCTTTTCATGCTAGGCATCCATACAATGGAGATATGTCACAAACTCCTATAAGAATATTGGAAACCGTAATAACCAGATATATTCTGACACTACATTAATTAGATAAATACTTTTACATTTTTAGCAAAAGGGTTACAATAATATCGCAGGGTCTCCATTCACACTTGAAAGTCCACGATAAAAGATACAGCTGTGAAATTTCCACAGGTGCTGCTAGTTTATATAAATAAAACAGAAGCTGTATGTCTGTGTGTGTCTATATGTCTGTGAGTAAATATCTAACCGATAAATTCTTACAAAGTATCAGAAAAAAGTAATCATACACCAAGGATAATTTGTAATGAGCAAAATCTTTGTTTGGATGGATGTACACATACAGAAATATGTTGGCAAGTTGGAATGCAAAATGTTAATTTCAACTTTCCCACATATTTCTATTACTTTTGTGCATGCGCAAATTCATTCATAGCTGGAAGTAGTTTAATTTTAAATCTTTCTCGATAGCTCAAATGGCTGGAGCAATAAATGTTGTTGTTTTTTTAAAAATCTTTTTTATTACATTTTCACCTCAAACAAGGTACATTGCCACTTTGGTGTAGGGGGTTACTATCAGAGAGATAAGCTACTAGGGCACTATATAGGGAGTTGGGCAGTGAGATGTCGGTTCACGCTACACTTGAACTTCTGCATGTCAGTACAGTTGGGAGCTGAATGGAATTCCAAAGTCTAGTGGTTCTGGGGAAGAAATTACTGGAGTAGAAAGCTCTCCTACATCATTGTGTAGGGGTGGGATTTAGTTGCTTGTCGGGTTTGTCAGGAGTATTTACGTCGTGGGGGCACAAGTGCTTTCAGTTCGTCAGAGCATTCACTATTAAAATACTTATAGAACAAGCAGAGGGACGCAACATTTCGTCAGTGGGACAGAGGCTGCAGCTTAGATGATAGTACAGGACCTATTAGGTTGGCGACTCTCTTTTGAACCTTGTCTAGGAGTGAGAGACTAGTAGCAGATGCACCAGCCCAAATGTGACAACAATACTCCATACATGAGTGAATGGTGGCCTTATAGAGGTACAGGATACTTTTGGGCGTTAGTAGCATTCTAGCACAGTAAAGAGACCCTACCTTTTTCGCAGCGGTCCTGGCAATGCTCTCAATGTAATTGTTCCAACTCATGTTTCCTGTGAACGTTAGGCCGAGGAGTTTAAAAGATGTACTTTCAGATAAAGAGTCATTGGCCATTGCTATTGGTGGTAGAGAAGGTTTCTTGTAATTATTGAAGGAAACAAGTTTAGTCTTGGCAGCATTGAATGTGACCATCCATTTTTGTTCCCATTCTACTACAGATTGGAGGTCATCCTCAAGTGCTTCTGCCATTTCTTTAGATATGTGTTCATTTGTTTTCCTTTCGTGCCTGTTATAGAGTGTGGTGTCATCAGCATATATACCCATCTCAGAGGCAATTTTGTCGGGGAGGTCATTTATGAATATTAGGAATAATAATGGTCCAAGAATATACCGTTGCGGCACTCCCACATTTATATCATATAGTTTTGATTCTAGCTGATGGCGCCCAAGTCATTTTCTTTTTTAAACTTTTGAAACCAGTACAATATATATATATATATATATATAATATTCAATAGAGTATTGGCTCTATAATATAAAATATCGAAATCTGCATGAATTAAAACATATTTTACTACTGAGAAAACCCTAACTCGCTAAATATATTAATAAAATATTATATGTGTTCTTCAGAATTCTTTGATTTATTCTCTGCTTCCTTTGTTGCAGCTCGTTTGACTTGTTGGTCTAGTGGTCTCATAATACTATAAATTAATTTAGTAATTGAATTTTTCATATTCATAAGCTCTTATTATCATAAAAAAATAACACCAACCGTTTATTTTGTATTTTAGAGTAGAGGATTGTTTTTGTGAATTTATTTCTGGTAACGATGCTTGTCTGACTTGCTATTTACTTTCCAGCTTTCCTTCGTTACTTGAAGTAGTTTTCTTTGGACAAGTAAATAGAGAGCGACTGATGGCAACGGACTGATTAAAGGATAGACCAGTGAACGAAGCTTCTTTACGCGATGCATGGACACATCTAACACGAAGATTAGCCCATTTACAAATTCCAAACGACTTTTAGCTGAAAAAGCAATTTCTTTGTTTTCAAGAAATCTCTATCGTTAATTATTTCGTCTTTTGGTCAAATTGATCATTCTTTAAACCAATTCCAAGTCTTTTACTCTTTGACAAGTGACAATGGCGCTTCATGTTTGCATGCAAATATCATATCAATTTGATTCCATCTTCGTTCGATCTTCTGTGTTCATTTCCTGCATTGTTTTCCCTCGGGCGGGAACAATCCATCTTCGAATATTTCAATAACATTCCAACTTTTATGGCAAAATATTCCATTGATTAGATGTGCCCACGCTTTTTTTTATGGCAAGCTTTGTTAGTCATCATCATCATCATCATCATCATCATTATTGCAATAGTTTTGATATAATAAATAAGAGTAGATATTTACATGCTGCCCATCTCAGCATGATGTGACACAAGGTCACGAAGTGGATATGTCCAGCCAGCGCCCCTACAGAAGAGACACTCTGGCCTAGTAAAAATTGTCTAGGCATTCTCATCGCCATTCCACAGTAGGGGCACCTCAAGCAACAAACAATAAATTTGCCCCATCCGAAAACTGTGTGGCAAGGCACGAGAGGGTGGACCTCCCAGATAATACCCAGGTGGCGTGCCTCAGTCCAACAGGTACTAGGTCAGTTCCTGTCAGACTGAATGTCAAGAACGGGTTCTTAACTGGTACTTTTCTATTCACGTTTCCCAGCAAGCGAAGCAGCAAACGGACTCATCCTTATAATTCAAAGAATAAATGAAAATAAATGATTACAGAAAAATGGAAGATTCTACTTATAAATAGGGTGGATAGGAACTGACGAATCAAATGAAACGATGCTCTGCTATTGACCAATCTGAAACCAGAATCACTCCATAAAACATACTGGATATTTTAGAATTTTTTAGAATTCCTGTACATATCTTTTCGTGTCCACACGAGAAAGAACTTTGCTCTTTATTTACAAACTTTTACAAATTCAAGACTTCTACAGATTATCTAAGGAAGAATTTTTCTCTTCGCTTCTCAAACTAAAATGACTTACAACTCGAAAATCATCATCATCATCATCATCATCATCATTGTTTTAATGCTTGTTTTACATGCTGGCACGTGTTGGACGGCTTTTCGAAATTGACATAAACAAACCTATCTCTTGCCAGGTTTTATTTATCTGAAGTTTATCCTTATCCCTCTTTACCATGTTTTTCTTTGGCCTATCTCTGCCAACTGGCCTTACTAACTCAACTGTTCTGCATCTGCTAACCAAAAAAACCTATTACTATTATTCATTATCATCGTCATCGTTGATTTAACGCCCGTTTTAAATGTTGGCATGTGTTGGACGACTTTTTAAAATTGACTTAAAAACTAACATTTTTGACAAGGTGTTTAGAACCCTTATTTTATAAGTGGAGGTAGATTTTTGATAGAATGAGAACAATTTACCCTCGTGAATAAAATCGAAATTCCATAAAGATTCCCGAGTTTAATATGACGCACATGAAGAAGGTTGGACATTTCATCAGCCGAAACGTTGTTAGAATAACATCCAAAATGACAATGGTAGTCTGAATAATACAACTAATACAATGTTAGAAAGCGATTTGTCCATTACAGAACGCATATGAATGCGTGGGAAAATATTAGCAGGAGCTATAAGATAGCTGACTTGCAAAGATATAAGCAGCAGCAGCTGGAAAGGCACATATGCAAATTAGGAAGTGTGCGCAGCCTTGTGTGATAAGAAAAAAAAGAAAAAGGATATGACATGATTGAGAGAAGCAAAGTCCGTGCCAGAGAAGATGCACATATAAAATCGAAGGTGAGAAATCGCTGGTTAATGCCAGTGTGAGTTTGGAGAAGAAGAAAAACATGAGCAGGATGAGAGGGACGTGTGGGCCCATAGTTGTGGCAAGAGACTTTTAAGCTGGTGTCGAGACGACAGAGTTTCATTAATCTCATGGCAGACAAAATGAATAGTTAGTAAAAAAAAAAACAAGCAGGATTGTTTGGAAAGTAATGGTAATACATGCTTTTTGCACTTTTGTTTTGTATTATGCCACGGCAACGCTGGGTAACCTTGCTAAGTCGATATATAAATCGACGATTAATACTAAAAATGTTAAATTGTAAAATTATTTAGTTCACAAAGAAATATTTGTTATTAGAAAAATGGAAGGTGGGAAGAAGAATAGAACAAATTTAGGTTTGATGAGAATTTAGGTTTCCAAACAGTAGAATCAGCATAGAATTGTTTAACGTGATTAAATCAAGTATTGGAAAACGTGTTTAGAAGTCACATGCTAGGTCATGAAAGCAAATGATGTAATTAGATCTGTTAGTTTAGATATATACGGGTTAGTTACAGAGCCAGGAGAAGTCCGGGATAGAAGTCCAAGGGATAAGTTGAGAAAAGACAGTCCGAACAAAGTTTCCGGCCAGGATTATGGTCTTTGGTTTCAAGTGTAAGCTGCATCATGTCACCTCGCATCTTCCAAGTCATCTTAAAAGTCAACACCAAAATGTACCTGGATGTGCTGAAGAGTGTGGTGATCGCCTGGTGTAATCAGATGACCGCTGGCAGACCCTGAGTATGGCAGCAGGACTCGACACTGACTCACAAGTCCAAAGAGACCCAGGCTTGGCTTCAGAAGGAGTGCTATGGTCCCCCTCCTGCTTTGAACAACCTGGATTACTTCGTTTAGTCATACATCGAGAACATCACTAAAGTGACCTCCAACAACATCAAAGCCAGCCAGATCTCCACCATCTGCCGAGTATTCGCCGAGCTCCTGATGGCGCTTGTGGAAAAGGTATGCTCCCAGTTCCGGACATGTATCGATGTGGTGATTGAGGTTGAATGCAGTTACATTAAATAGATGTCAGATCCACTCCATAATCAAGTCCGCGGAATTGATTTATTCAATAAAAGTTTCAAAATAAATCTGAAGTGTTGTTTTCTTTAGGGCGACGCTTTTATCGTTCCACCCTGTAATCTAATAATTTTCCAAGTTTCAACTATAAAATTTTCTCAATTAGTTGTTTATTACTTTTCAAAACGTATCCATTACAGTGTTGTTTCATATTGCAACTAACAAGTATTTTAAGGAAAACATCTGATGAATACATAACTAAATATGCAGTAAAGATATAATTTTGCAGGCTTGTTAGTTGCAATACCAAACAATATTGTAATGCTAACCTTTTGAAATATAATAAAAAACCAACTGAGAAAACTTGATATTTAGAACTTGTAAACTTATTAGATTACACTATTCATGCTATGAAACCCAATAAAAAGGCATTTATTGAGATTGGATTTTTTCTAAATTTATATTAAAACAATCTTTTATTATAAAAAAAAAAAATTATTTCTGAGAAATTTTTTTTTATCCATACGAATATATATATATTTTTTCTGAACATTCTATGTGACATCGTCCTTTCGAATATATATATATAGTAAACAACTGATGATCCCTTGAAAAATAAATTATTGGTATTATAGTTCGAGAGCGAGTTGATGCAGTGATTGCAGGTGATTAAATGACTTACGGACTAGATGGTTTTCTAACGAATGATAAAAAATATTTTTTTGTATAGTTTTAAAGGTTAAAACTTCCAAGACTATATATATGGGGGGGGGCAAAAAATAAGACTGAAGTTAAGCAAAGAAGAAGTGAATTTACTGGAAGTCTAGAAAAATCATGGATTACAATAGGAAAATGCGAACATGAAAAGTAATATGGTTAAGCTTAAACATGGAAAAGTAAAAGACTAGTTATTAAAACTGGAAAAGAAAAGGGCAAGATATTCTAGTAAAAAATATTTAAAAAATTATAACTTAAAATATTGCAGCATTAGGAATTGATTATATAATGTTATAAATTGAATTTAACATAAAACGATCGTACATATAAATATAATGTTGTTCTGTTTTTATCCTATGAAAACTCGAGTGATAATTTCACAATTATTAATCTCTTACCCTTTCTATTTATTTATATATATATATATATATATATATATATATATATATATATATATATATATATCCTATCATATATATATATAGGATATATATATGATGAATGGATATCGAAGCAACTCCTGTGTGGCCAATTAGACAGAAGCCGTCGAAACGTGGGACGACCATGGTTGCGTTACAAAGACAAAATAAAATCTAATTTGCAGGTTCTAAATATTGAATATAACAACATTGAGCTAACTGCAAAAGACAGAAGGAAGTGGATAGAAATGTGTGACAGAAAAATCAAGGAGTTCTCGGCGTTTTGCATCGAAAAACTAAAAGAAGCGAGAGTCAAGTCAAAAAATAATACTGAGCAGTGTGGAGCTAAATTCTCGCATTTATATGTCTGTCACCACTGCGGTCGCCATTGCAAGTCTCTAGCAGGACTAAAGTGCCACATACGTCTAAGTGAATGTCGACACGCTGAGTTCTAGACCTTCAGGTCAATTGTCGGAGTCTCATACGTCGAAAATCGACGGAGAGTCCATCATATATATATATATAGCTCTAGATAATTACACCTATTGAGCTTATCATAACTGCGATACTAAGAGAACTGCACCTTTCAATAAATTATACTAAGGCTCATTTAGACCCTGTCTATCACTCTCTCTCTCTCTCTCTCTCTCTCTCTCTCTCTCTATATATATATATATATATATATATATATATATATATAGATATATAGATATATAGATATATATATATATATGTATAAGGAATGAAAAAATGTACCAGCGGTGGTTGACGGTCTGTTTAAAGAAAAAATAGAAAAAACCGAATGAAATTATTAAAAAATCAACGTTTCGTCCTTGTCTCAGAGGACATCTTCAGGATAATTGAAATAAAAATGTGATAAAAGAAAAAGTCATAGATCGTGCGAAAAAAGACAGTTTTTTTTAAATCCAACCCATGTCGGGAAAGGACGAATATGTGTGCGTATGGGAAGGTTGTTTGATGTCTATATATACAATTTTAAAATAAATATGTGCATTTTTTTTTTCTTCTTCTGCGAAACTACTCATTTTCCTGAAACATTGAATATGCAGTCCCCAATATCTTAATGATGAATTTCAATATATTACGAATGTTTTAAGAAAACTACAGTATCCATCCTATTTCATTTCTTACGCAAAGAAAAAAGCTACGAAAATACACTATAACATAAACACACAAAAAAATAAAACAGATACCTCACTATTAAACAGACATCTTTTCATTCCCACCCACACCAAAAATACAAAAATCTACGACACTCTTAATAGACTTGGTTTTCACCTGATACAAACAACTTCCTCAACCATAAAACAGACATTAAAAACTACCAAGCACTCTCCCAAAACCCTCACATCCGATGCCGGTATATATTCCATCCCATGTAACAACTGTCAACAAGCGTACATAGGTGAAACACAACGAAAATTGAAATTAAGACTTAACGAGCACAGAAGAGATATGAGGAATGGTAACGCCCTAAATGCACTCTTTTGCCATTGTGCAGAACACGATCACTCATTTAATTTAGATCAAGCGAAAATTATTAAATACGTGATAGATAGAGCTAAAAGAAGACTTTTAGAATCAGCACTAATTTTGAATACTAATACTATTACGCAAAGAAAAGGCTTCTACCATTTAACCCCTAGCATAGGGAAAATAATAATCAAAGAGCAAGGTATCAGGGTGGATCCTGGCTAGCCGTTTTTCTTTGAATGTTTCAGGAAAATGAGTAGTTTCGCAGAAGAAGAAAAAAAAAAAAAAAAATGTACATATTTATTTTAAAATTGTATATATAGACATCAAACAACCTTCCCATACGCACACATATTCGTCCTTTCCCGACATGGGTTGGATTTTAAAAAACTGTCTTTTTTCGCACGATCTATGACTTTTTCTTTTATCACATTTTTATTTCAATTATCCTGAAGATGTCCTCTGAGACAAGGACGAAACGTTGATTTTTTAATAATTTCATTCGGTTTTTTCTATTTTTTCTTTAAACATATATATATGTATATAACTACTTCATTTAATCACATAAATTAATATACGAAACTATAAATTTATACGTAAACTTTAAGTATTTACTTCAACAGTGCTCAATACGTAGGTAGAGCTAGGAAGTAAGTTATAAAATATATATGGCAATTAAGCTACACAGAATATTCCGCGTTACATTCACGCTGGGATTCATCAGGCTTATGCTACCACTTGTTCAAGCATGTCGACAACTTTCTGCGTAAAAAATACTTAAAATCCTAAGCGATGGAAAAACACCTCCAGAACGTAAGATTTTTTTATGTTACTGGAATAAATACACTTGTTTTGCGTTGGCAAAATCTGTTGTTCTGGTGGTGCTTATTTCGATTAATAAATGACATCATAAGCCTGATGAATCCTAGTGTGGATGAAACTCGGAATATTCTGTGTAGCTTAATCGCCATATATATTTTATAACTTACTATATGTATATATATATATATATATATATATATATATATATATAAATATATATATATATAAATATATATATATATATATATATATATATATATATATATATATATATATATATATATATATATATATATATATACGCTTGCTATATCGTGGCTACACATAATGTAAGGGGAATAATTTTCCCTCTAAGACTTAAGTAAATTCTTCACAAGTTAGCCAAACATATTCAGCAGATGGGATTTAAAGGCTCTCACGGCTACGCTGCATAAATAATGGAACGTTTTAGAGTCGAAATTAGATTATTCCTAAAAGAAAAAAACTTTAGCAGATGGAATGTTCTATTCGATATTGAAGATGATAACATGTTTTTAATAAAATAATAATAAAAAATAATTTCAAAGATCAATCTGCAATACATTGAAAATGCAAATTACAACGTTTATAGGATGGAGAACGAATACAAAACCGGAAAAACATTCATTATTTTAGCGCTTTTTTTTTTTTTTTGTAAAATCAAACAATGGAAGAATTTTTTTTTTTTTCAGTGCGAAATCGTCATAAAAATTCTTGCTTTGCCAGCTGCATGTTATTCTTGCTAATCAAACGAACAGCAAGTATTTCACTCATCATAAAGAATATTCTTTCTCTCTTTCTCTATCTCTCTCTCTCTCTCTCTCTCTCTCTCTCTCTCTCTCTCTACATTGCTTTATGTTCAATAGTCACAATTCTTGTATAGAAACATCTTAATTTCTTTTAGAAATGGAAAATATTGCATTCAAAATAATGAATTCATGCCAAAATAAAGCGAATGTCATGACCGGAAATCGAAACCACAATCTTGGGATCTCCAATCTCATGGTCTACAAACTGATCAATTTAGATTTTCTCACGAGCAGATCCTAAAACATTAAATCAACCAAATAATCTTCTTTTTTTTTTTACATGGAGTTCACCACTTATCAAGGCCCAATGGCCACTCAGGGATATGTGTGTACAGTAATCAAAGGGATAGTGTAGCAATAGTATTGGAGAATTGGTAAGGTGTCATTACTTGGGGGGGGCGGTTCATCAGGAATTTGTTTGTGTTGGACTTGAAGACATCCAGGTTGAAGTCGGGAGGGAAACAGGGAAACGGAACAGTGGCGTGACGTCATAGATTTATGATTGGCGTCATGTTTCAAAACATGAATTCAAAAGTAAGTGATCATAAATATCAGGTTGACAAGAAAGTTCTTGCGGTTTAAAACTTTGTAATTTAGATGAACATATCTCGGCTCAAACAAACATTTATTGATCGAAATAAGCATCATCAGAACAACAGATTTTGCCAACGCAAAACAAGTGTATTTCAGTAACATCAAAATCTTACGTTCTGGACCTGTTTTTTCATCGCTTAGGTTTTTTAATATTTCTTATGCAGAAAGTTGTTGAGATGCTTGGACAAGTGGTAGTCGGTAGGTGAGAGGTCTGGAGAGTGTGGTGAATGAGACAGAGTTTCGTAGACCAATTCGTTCATGACAGAACTTCGCCGCTGTAATGGTTTAACCTGCATTCAAAAAACTCTAATGGATGAGACCGGTCACAAAACATTAATTCAAACTTAAGCAATCATAAAAATAAATAAATGAAAGGGTAAACATTACCAATGGCGTTGAAAGTCGTTTCAATAATCCAAATTGTTCATTTTGCTTTATGTATCGGCGTTAAAACTATTTAATATGTCATATATGTGAAAAATTTCATATATATATATATATATATATATATATATATATATATATATATATATATATATATATATGAAATTTTTCATATATATATATATATTTTATACATTTCCATTCATATATATATATATATATATATATATATATATAGATAGATAGATAGATAGATAGATAGATAGTCGTTTTACAAAATGTATTATTAAAAATTTCCAAAATTCCAATTTCTAAACAAGTGAATATGTTTGCCATGGGGGTTATTTATATATATATATATATATATATATATATATATATATATATATATCGAATGCTTTATTTTTATTATGCAATAATTGAAAGTAAAAATTATGTTATATTATTTGCAACGTGGTATAGTTTTTAGCATTGGTATTATTCTGTAAAAAAGAAAACGCATCTCAATTGTGGTTAAAAAAAAAAAACAAATGTTAAATTCGACACACCGCTGTTAAAAAACTCGCTACTCCAAATCTCCACGCTCAAAACCAAACTCCAAATCTCCACGCTCAAAACTAAACTCTAAATCTCGACGATGTGCTGTCAAAACTCAATTTTAAATTTCGACGCTCTGCTGTCAAAACTCAATTCTAGAACTCTAACCATGACGCACTCCTGAGAACACTTGCTAATTTAACATCGAAATCCAAAATCATTTGTATCTTTAAAAAATCAGGTTTTTTATAGCCAACCGGGAGCATTCTACCCTTTGCGACCAGGGTCACCTATGCCCCCCCCCCTATTTCTTCCTGTATCAGAAAATATGCTATGGGACATACAAATATCTGTGCGCGATGTTGCCAAACTCATCAAAAAGCTTGATTCCAGTAAAGCACCTGGCCCCGGCGGCATTCCAATCATAGTGCTCAAAAACTTCAACCGAAACTAGCTACCCATAATTACAAAGCTGTTTAAACGTTGCCTTAAGGAAAAATGCTTCCTAACACCCTAGAAAACTTCATCAGTCTGACTCGTATTTAAAAATCTGCCTCTCAGTACAGACCAATCAGTTTCCTGTACATCATGAGTAAATGATAAATAGAAAGTGGTCAACCACCCCAACAAAAACAACCTACTCAGTGAAATGCAATATGGTTTCCGTTCTGCTAGATCTGCACATGTGCTAACTGTAATATCGCACAGGATTAGTGACTCTTGACAAGGGTTTCATTTCTAAAGCAATAACTGTCCCATCGACGAAATGTTACATCCCTCTGCCTGTTCTACAAGTACTTTAATAGTGAATGCTCCGACGAACTGCAAGAACTTGTACGCCCTCGACCTAAATACCCCGACAAATCCGACAAGCAGCTAAATCCCACCCCTTCAGAGTAGAGACCTTAGATGTAAGAGAGCTTTCTACTCCAGTAGTTTCTTCCCCAGAACTGCTAGATTTTGGAATTCCTTGCTTCCCCAGCTGTACTGACATGCAGAAGTTCAAGTGTAACGTGAACCGACATCTTGCTGCCCAACTCCCTACATAGTACCCCTGTAACTTATGTCCCTGATAGTAGCCCCCTACATCAAAGTGGCAAAATGCCTTGTTTGGAATGAAAATGTAATGAAAAAAAAACTCTTGACATATCAAAGACTTTTAATAGAATATGGCATAAAGGTTTACTTCACAAGATAGCTGGAGATGTCCTTCCAAGTATTAGACCCCTTTGCTCTGAAGTCTTATAAGAGTAGTCATTGATGGGCAGAAATCAGAAACTCACAGTATCAACGTTGGTGTTCCGTAAGGTTCTATTCTAGACCCAATTCTTCATAATCTTCATCAATGACCTCCCAAATCACATTCTTAGATCATCCGTAGACATTAATGCAGATGACAACACAATCTATGGCAACACTTCAAAGGCCAGCAATGACCAAGATCTTTCTGATTCTCTCTTTTCCGACTTTGAATACGTAGTGCAATGGGGAAAAGGGCGGTTAATTAATTTTAATGCATTTTAAACCAAGCTTCTCTCTTTTCATCATAATCGTTCTGCTTCCTGCTAAACCCCAATTGAAATGAATGGCTCTCGTCTTGGGGAAGCACTATGTCTTGATGAGCTTCTGGGACTGACCGTTACTCCTGATCTGAAATGGAACACATCCATCAAAGCTGTTGCCAAGATCGCTGGAAAAATGTTTGGATCATTCTACCGCTCCAGTAGGTATCTTATTGCCGATGCAATCTTCTATCTGTATAAGAGTTAAGTATGTCCTAAAATGGAGTACTTTTGCCACATTTGCTCGGTGCGCCCTATTCTGCTTTGATAGAGTTCAAAACCAGCTTTAAAAGTAGTAAATGATGCTCTTTTCTCTTCCTTGCAACTTCTTTTGCACAGAAAAGATGTTGCAAGCTTGTCTCTGTTCTATTGTTATTTTCATAGCTAGTGCTAATCTTAGCTCAAATCTATGGTTCCTTCTTTCTGGACTTTCACAAAAAAAACAGTCGACTAGCTACAATCGCTATCAACAATTTTCCCCCTCTATCTGTGTCTAAATCTAAAACGCAGATTCCATGAACAAAGCTTCTTCCTAAAATTGCCCGCCTGTGGAACACTGTTTCGTTAGTCTGTTTCCCAGCCGATTATAATGTTAGTCTTCAAGTCTAATGTAAACAAATTCTTGTTGAGCCCTCCCCATAAATAATCAAATTTTACCCAAGTTACATCATTAATGATTACTACACTATCACCTTACATTCATTAACCCTAATTCTTGAGTGGCTTCCGAGCCTTGATAAGTGGTGACTCCCTTGTAAAAAAATCTGTATTTTTCTTACTCTTAAATTTGAAACAGAATTTTCGTTGGTCTGTCATGCTCAAGTTTGATATAGCATTTTTGTTGATCGGTCAAGTATAAGTCTGAAATACAATTTTTGTTGGTCTGTCACACTTGCGTTTGAAATACAATCTTCGTTGGTCTGTCACACTTATGGTTGGTCTGTTATGTTTGTTTAAAATAGCATAATTTTTGTTTGGTCTGTCACACTTAAATTTGAAATGGCATTTTCGTTGGTCTGTCGTGATTTAATTTTAAATATCACTTTCCTTGACGACATTGGTATGTCACGCTTGTTATGAGCAGCATTTTCGTTGGTCTGTCATACTTGTTGGAAATACTATTTTTGATTGGTCTATAATACTGAAGTTTAAAATGACATTTTCGTTAGTTTGTCATGCACAAGTTTGAAATATAATTTTTGTTTCTCTGTCATGTTTAAGTTTGAAATGGACTTTTCGTTGGTTTTTCATGCTAAGTTCCAAACAGCATATTCATTTATTTGTCATTTTCGTATGTCATACTTGATACTTATTAGTATTAGTATGTCATACTTGGTAATTATTATTATCGTTGGTTTTTCATGTTTAGGCATAAAACACCGTTTTCGTTGATCAGCCATGCTTGAGTTTGCATTATAATTTTCGTTAGTCTATCATGCAAAAGTTAGAAACAGAGTTTTCCTTGTTTTCTATGCCTAAGTTCAAAACAGCGGTTTTGTTGGTCTGTCATGTTTAAGTTCAAAACAAGAATTTCGCCGGTCTGTCATGTTTACCTTCAAAAGAAGACTTTCGTTAGTCTGTCATAATTAGGGCTGTGACAACAGAATATTCTTTTCATTGTTTTGATATATATAAATATATATATATATATATATATATATATATATATATATATATATATATATGTTACATGATAAGGGCTGTCCCCTTTTCATGTAAGTAAAAATAGAGAGATTTAGTTAAAATGAAAATGAAATAGAATAGACGAAATTCGAACCTCGTAATTTAGGTTTAGAAATAGATTACGAGAGAGAATTAGAAAATGGAATGTAAAAACAAACCATTGTTTAGCTTAGAGATAAAATAGTTTTAAGAAAAGGAATGTGCATTTGTCAATTCTGTTATGAAATTGAATTGAGGAATGCAACTATAGGATAATTTAATAAACATGTTTTTAACATATTGGAAATATAGGTTACTGGAAATATAGGTTAAAATTCCTTTTGTAAACAAAGGAAAATGTTTTGGACACGCATTTTCAGAACACGTGAAAGAAGACACATGTTTTAACATGGGTATGACGTCATGGAAAATGGGAAGTTCTCGATATAGTTAGAAACTTTAGAGTTAAGCGAGGAGAGTCTGAGGACGACAGACGACAGTCTGGAGTCGAGAGATGGACAGTCGAACGTCTGGAAGCGAGACGGTCACCTTTGAAACATAGAATGTAAAACTTTGAATTCCTGACTAAGGAAACCACCGACCGGTCCATGGAAATAAACGCATCATGTGTTTTTATAAACGTCGTCTTTGTGTTGTAATTCTACCAAAAGGTAAAGTGAAATTGTCATTATATGTCTTATATATCCTGTGTTTTGAAATGTCTTCACACACAATGTCTCTACATCTCATATCTACAATGTGAACACTAAGACTGTCTCAACACTGTCTCTTCACTCTAAGAGCTTCTACTACACTTCTAAGTATGAACATTTTATATATATGAATCTCTTCATAACACGAACACAGAACGCAACATCTCTCTTAATAAGACTCTCTAAGACTCACTTTTAATAAGACTTCCTAACAACGAACAATAACAACAACAACAATACTAATAATGATAATAATAATAATAATAATAATAATAATAATGAAAACCCTATATAACATATATCCGTTAATATCTTATATGTTTTTATATAGACTGATGTGGTTCTCGGTTGATTAACTGTGTCTTACTGTGTCGGATATATACTTGAGAGTCAAAAGAATGAAAAGAATATGTTGTTGTCACAGCTCTAATCATAATTAAGTTCAAAACAAGACCTTCGTTGGTCTGTCATATTAAAAGTTCGAAATCAAATCTTTAGGTGTCTCTCAATTTCAATTTGAAATAGAGTAGTTGTTAGTCTTGCTAAATGCACAAATTGTAAAAAAACAACTTTTGTTAACGTTTCCGCTTTCTCTCGTCGTAAATGTTGCTCCAGGTTATCTGTCCATCTTTTTCAATAAAAGGTCGGTCTGACTTGTTTGTAAATTGGATGCTAACACAAGCAGCCGCATCATCGCATACTATATCATTCTATGATGAAAAGGTAACGGACGCTTTTTACCGATATTGTCGAAGGGAAAAGGATGGAGAGTCAAAATCCATTTGATCTTTTTTCAACGGAAGAAGATGACAATGTCTTTTGAAAACTTGAAAAAAATGTCAGTGCAATATTACTTGTACGAGTCAAAAAATAGAAAAAAGATGTTACACTTCAGCAATATGGGAAACGCTGCTTAAGAGAATTTGAGTCAAATAGGGTGGGGCAGCTGCAGGAAGATGGCCACATCTTATGGAAAAACCTATTTGTTACAATATAATGTTGGCCATTAGTTGGACACCCCAGGGGAAGCAAAGTCTCTCCAGACAGTAAACAACTGAATCACTGGTAAGTAGCTGAAAATGAGGAAAGCTGGAAGTCATTGGCAAAGATCAGGTCAAAGAAACTCATGCCGACAGACGATGCTATTCTCTTCGACAATATATATATATATATATATATATATATATATATATATATATATATATAATTGTTGTGTGTGTGTGTGTGTGTGTGTGTGTGTGTGTGTGTGTGTGTGTGTGTGTGTGTGTGTGTGTGTGAGTATTGATATTCATATTAAAAACACTTTTTTTCTATTTATTGGTATTTATTTACTTCCCCACGAAAGTAAAAAGGTCCTGGATATGACCTTAAACTATATCCGATGGTGAGGATCCAGCTTGCAGGCTTTGGGGAATGTGAAGTCCCCCTTTAATTGCCATTGCTCCCAGGTCCACTCTGACTCGGAGTGGTAGTGTTGCATATTGGTTATATTAGAAGGGATCTGTTAGACGTACATTCATTAGTGGGTGTCTTTGCGTATTATACCTAAAGGTCCTTATATATATATACGTGTGTGGGTGTGTTCTTATCAATATTCTTTTTCTGTGGGTGTGTGTGATTCCTCTAATGTCTTTTTGCCTTGCTTAGGGATGTTTCCGATGACGTGTATGCGTCAACAATGCAATGCAACATACCTGAATTTGCCTTGGCCAGTGATGATATTCTCTCCTTCGCTGGTTCTCCATCTTGCTGGGAGTCGGGTCACTGCAGACAGATTCATTGATGAACAAACAAGATGGACTTGAAATTTCAATCTTTATTCAAGGCAAATTCTACATCTCGGATCCTGGTTGTTTTCGGGAGGCACCCAAATTCCCGTCCGCTTAATCTGCCGCCTAGACCCTCTCTCAACCGTCTCGTCATCACCGGAAGTTACCCAGAATTCAGTGTCACCTTTCAATTTCCGGTGCACTCCATCTGGGCCACTCAAGGTGACTGAGTTTGACAGCTGTCAAAACTAACCTTGCTAAACTATTTAATGAGAAAATAAACATTCTTATTTTCTTTATTTCTAAGCTAATGATAAAATAAACATTCTTATTTTCTTTATTTCTAAAAACTACCTAGATAGCATTTAAGCTGGGACTCCTAATACAATGCAACAGTAGTACCTGTTAGGGTCCAACTATGGGTTAAATAGAAACCGACTTGAAAAACCAAACAAATATATTCTATTAAAAAAAATTTCTTCAAAATCACTGGATTTGGCATTAAATAACCTGAAAAAGGTTGATATGCCATAAAACAAAAACAACCAACCAACGAAAGTAAAATGTGACACAAGGCCGTTTTTAATGTGAGGGAAATCTATCTCCCCAAAAGAAGGACAAAAGGGGCACACTGGTAGGCATCAAAAATAGTAATTGTCTCAAAGACAAATTAACATACGTGTAGCATCAGAACAGATACTACACTTTGAGGTATTAAACCCTTTATTCAGCTTAAAAAATACAATATAAATTAAACATGAACAAAAAATTTAGGCACAAGGCCAATTCAAAAAGGGGAAAGAATGGGGGTTGTTGGTCATCCTTGTCACTCTAGAACTAAACAAAAGATTTTCTTAGCTAGTATCCTCTTTCGCCATAATAGAGCATTTACCCTTTCAAACTGGGGGACGTCCTACTTAAAACCCAATCGTTTAAAACATTTTTAATGACGTGTAAAAACAAAAAAGATAACAATAATGATACAATAATTCATTTGTGTCGAGGGCAGGGGAAGAAAAATGAAAAAGTGGTTAATAAGACCCTCCCAACCCCGTCTAATTGATAGACCATCCATTTCACTTTGGTTTATAAAGGAACCTAAGGTCCTGTGGGACAGTCTCTAAGTAGGGGTGCCCTGTAGATGGAACGAAAGGGAGAAAAGAAAAATTACTGAGTGAGGGGGGATGTTAGTGATTGATTTCTTTCTCTCCAAGATAGGTGAAATTTGGGATGGTGGGTGCGAAAAAGAAAAATTTCAATTAAGAGTGGGTGGGGATTTTGAAGGCTTCCTAGTCGGGAAGAGATAGGGTACTCACTGGGCTAGCTAAGAGGCTAAAATTTAGATCACACTTGACGGAACTGTGCGTTTCATTCCTAGGCGAGGAACACATATTTAAATGTGGCTCCTTTTCATACATACAGACTTACTTCTGTCAAATACCGTGTGATGCAGCCTTTTTCCATCACATCTGATCTTCACCTGTAGTTGGTGTTTAATGAAAGCGATCAGAACCTGATCAGAAAAAGACAACACCTGGCAACCTTGCAGTCACGATGTCCAAATCACTATTCTCTCCACAGCCAGGATTGTAATGTAGATCATTTGTCTTTCCCAGTCCCATCGCTGGCCTCGTGTTGTCAACGACGTAATTGGACAAGGATACTCAGGATCAATGCAAGCAGTCACCTCACTAACATACGACCAGTAATGGCAGGGTTCGCAGCAATCAAAGAGCACATGATCAGCCATTTCTATGGCCATTGTTCTGCAATGGGGACAAGCAGACGACTTCAAAAAACTGAAACTGCATTGTATGTTGTTGAGGGGAAGTACATTTTGGGTTAATTGCCAGGTCAGAGAAAACTCCGAATTGTTCAGATGATTCAAACCTGACGCCCAACTCCACGCAGAGCGGATTTCACTCTGCTGCCAACCCAAATGCAAACATAACGAGTCGTCAGTGCCCCCCACCCTTACTAGATCCCTGTGGAGTTCCCTATGGGTAGCAGGATGGAGTACTGTTGTCATATCTGGGCAGGAGCTGCTAGAAACATTGTGTCCTGCCTTGATAGAGTTCAAAATAGACTTTGTAGCTTAGTAGGGGATGCCCTTTTTCTTCCCTACAACTCCTTCCCACAGAAGAGACGTTGTGAGCCTCTCTCTGCCTTATAGTTATTTTCATGGCAAAGTCACTCTTTGCCAAATTTTCATAAAATACACTCGTCTAGCTGAAACCACTATCAATAATTTCCCCTACTTTTTATCTGTGTCTAAACCTAAATGTAGATTCCATAAACAAAGTTTCTTTCTTAGAACTGCATGCCTGTGGAACTCCAGCTGACTACAATATAATCGTCTTCAAGTCCAATGTAAACAAGTTCTTGATGAGCTGTCCCCTTAAGTAATCCAATTTACTAAATTTCCACTACTAATGATTACTAGGATATTGTCCCATTGACTACTGTACACTCATTAACACTTATCCTTGAGTGGCCTCCAGGCCTTGATAATTGGTAATTTCTTTGTTAAAAACACAAATCTGAAAGAGATTCTACCAATAGTGTTCAATCCTTTTGATTCTAAACAGGTAAGCCCTTCCAGAGGCCAAAAGACAGACAAAAAATAACTTATTTCATACAAAATAGTTGGTGTTTCTAGATCAGTCTGTCTGAAGATACTGGCTTCCTAAAAATGTATCAAACATTGATGTTATTTTTTTTCCTTTCCCTTTTCAAAACTCAATCATGTTTTGCAAAGTCAAAAACTAAATTAACAAAACAATGAAACCAAATATTAGGTTGAGGAGAAAGTTCTGGCTAAATTTTAAATTTTGATTTCAAATGATGTATTTTCAAATAAGTTTTCATTATAATACCTGTACTTCATATATATATATATATATATATATATATATATATATATATATATATATATATATTAAAGAGCATTTTTCACTCTATCTATCGTTTAAATTGCAATCGTTTTAAAACAATTATGTTTTCTTTTCAGAACGTTGAATACAAGATGAAAAACGCAAATTCACACAATTTTCTTATTTCGATTCAAGCTAGGCCGAAAATCTGCTGAACAGCTTGTGATATCAACAAAGCGTCTGGTCCAGGAACCACTACTGAACACACAACACAATGGTGGTTTAAGAAATTTCGTGGTGGGGAATCTTGAAGATGATAAGCATAGTTGTCAGCCATCAGATGTTGACAACGATCAATTAAGAACCTTAGTTGAAGCCGATTCACATGTAACTGTTCGAGAACTTGCTTCTGAATTAGACGTAATGTATACAACGATTTCCAACCACCTGAGAGAGATAGCAATGACAAAAAACTTGTTTATATGTACAAAACACATAAATTGAACGACGACAAAAAAAAACGCTATTATGAAGTGTCATCTTCCCTTCTTTTATACAATACGAACAACCTGTTTCTTGAATGGGTTGTGACTTGCAATGAAAATTGGATTCTTACAATAACCAGCGACACTCCGCTCAGTGACACCGACAAAGCTCCACAGCATTTCCCAAATCCAGAATTACACCAAAAGAAGGTCATGCTGATTGTTCGATGGTATGCAACCGATCCCATTCATTACAGTTTTTTGAATGCAGGTGAAATTATTACGGCAGATGAAATTCATCAAAAACTTCAGCAACAACACCCAGCATTAGTCCACAGAAAAGGCCCAATTTTCCTTCACGACAACGCCCTACTGCACGTTGCTAAATCGACCCTGCAAAAGTTGAACGAATCAGGCCACAAAACTTTGTCTCATCCGCCATAATCTCCAGACATCTCACCTACTGACTACCACTTTTTCAAGCATCTCGACAACTTTCTGCATGAAAAATGCTTCAAAACCCTAAGCGATATCAAAACGCTTTCAACTTCACATTTTTATAAATTCATTTGTTTTGTGTTAGCAAATGAGTGTTCATCTTGATGGTGATTATTTCGATCAATAAATTTTTGTTTGGCCTGAGATATGTTCATTTGAATTCAAAAGTTAAAATTCGCAACAACTTTCTTGTCGACCTGATACAATGAATGAATAGTTGAAGCATAAAACCTCTTTTCAAATTTACGAGATTCAATGTTAAACGCTTGATAACCAAACATCATGAATAAATATTTGAAGATATAGTCATCATCATATCTCATGAATCTGAAGATTCTATTGTTGGCTTCTCCGATATTTTCCTAGTTAGAATTCGATTATAGCCGAGACTGTGTGAATGCTGCCAACATCCTAAGTGAAAGTGATTTTTGTAGAACAAACTGGATCTGAGCTTGGGACACCCAGGTCGTCAGTCCATGTTGTTAACCACAAGACCACCGTCACCTCTCTGATGATATAATGAACTTGAAGCATAAAATTTTTTCTTTTCAAAATTACTGTTACAATAAAGTGCAGATGCACATATGGCATGTGCAAATGCCGAGCTGAGTGCGAAGTGACGTCATGGTAAGGAAAAAGAAAAAAAGTATAAAAAGAACGGTGCACAGATCGACGATCACATTAGAGATGTGGGTGACGTCACAGCCGTAAGTCACACGTGGAGGGAGACTGAGGAATAAAGGTAATTTCTTAAAACCTGAAACAGCGAGTTGAAGTTCTCTGTCTCTTTTGCGACTGAGTGAACAACGTGTTGGATTCTGAGTGTCTACATGTTAATGCGTGTGTAAAAGCATGCATATTGTTCCACTGGATCATATAACCTGAAAAGGGTGTATATGCTGTAAACGAAAACAAACAAACCAAACAACATAAATAAATATTTGAAGATATAAAGAATTTAAACATAAAAGCTTTTTCCCCAAAATTATTGGATTCAGCACTAAATAATAAGAAGAAAAGTTGATATACCATAAAACAAAATGTTGTAAGTTATGACCCCAGATAACAACGAGGTTGAGCTTACTACGGGAAGACAACAAGTAGACTTGTATTCCCGTGATGGTGTGTATATATTTTGTACATATATTACATGATAGAGGGTTGGCCCCTTTTCATGTAAGTAAAAAAATAGGGAATTAGTTAAATGTAAAATATGAAATAGGATAGTCAAGGATTCGAACTTGCGAAGCTAGATTTGGAATTGAAAATTCCAATCATAAGTTAAAATAAATACAGAATGTTATTGAAATAAGGAATTGCAATTGTTTAGCTTACATATCTGTATATGGAAAAGGAATGTAATAATGAAATTTGTTTCTGTTAAGGAATTTAATCGTCAATTGAAATTGTAAACATGTAAAAATGCTATTTGAAAAATAGGTTACTGAACTCGGGGTCATGTCATGCAACGTGCTTTATGAGCACATGTTTAATCATGCGATGACGTGACGAGTTCTCAATATAGGAAAGAGTTCGAAGTTAGTTAGGGGGAGTTAGATCAGTCAGATCAGAGAAGCAGAGAGGTTCAGACTGATTCTCCGTTAGAATTAAGACACCATCTAGAAGTGAGAGGGTTTTAGAAATAACCATATAAAGAAACTTTGAATTCCTCACACGAAATCATGGACCGGTCATGAATAAAGGGCGTCATCATCTTTGTGTATCTGCATCTTCAGTGTTCATCATTACAACGAGAAAGGTAACGTGTTTATATTATATGCACAACTGTCAAAACGTAAATGTCAAACGCACTATCTCTCGGTCTATCTATCAAGATATTCATAAATCTCCTCTCATTGAATTGGTTCTCTTATAGTAACATGTACACTGTCTATTATATATAGAGAGAAGTCTCTCTCTTTATATGTACTCTGTCTCTATATCTCACCAATGTCTCCATCTCTTACAACATGAACATCTTAAGACATATGAACACAACAACACATGAACACGCTTAAGACTGTCTCTAATTTCTCACTAAGACTTCCTTCAATAAGAACAACGAAACATAGTCTCAGATTTGATACATCGAAAATAACACACCTATATAACACATATATACATGTGTATGTTACGTGTGCTTCATTGAACGTGCGTCTATTCTTCATACATGTATTTACGTGGGATCGACTTGTTTTCAAAATGCCACAAAACAACTTATCTGATGCATCTTCACATATAACGACAAATAAGGGACGAAACAAACATCTTTATGCCTTGGCAGACAAATGGAAAACATACCTTTAATAAAAGGGGCAAATACCATTCTATGGCGTTGCCACATTTGTCCCATTAGGTAACACACTTGGCCCATCTTTGTTCTTTGTTAGATGGAAAGCTGCAAAAAAAATTCTACCACGAACAACAGACCTCAGGTTTATTTCAGCAACTTTTATTTCAGAATGTTGTTTCCATTTTTGATGATTATCGATCTTGCCCCTGCTGGGTACCATCCCGTCTATCCACCGTCTCTCTCAGCCGTCCATTATAGACTGAATACTAACCTTCTGAGGTGTCTCTAAACTCGTTGCGTCATGTATCTACTTAACCAAAGATTTTTGCCAGGTTTTTTGTCACGTATTTTTGTTTATCAAAACCAAACATTCCAATCCTATTTTATAGTACTCACATTCTGCCTGAGGCCGAAGCCGCAGGCGAAGTCTGCTCCCAGGCAGGTTCGGGATCAAAGAGGGCTGAGAGTTCAGATTTCGCCTTTTATATACTCTGTCATGTAATAGAGAGCTGGCTTGTGATTGGACAAGCCAGGGAGAAAATGGATTTCAAATCTTCAGTCATGAGAAGTAGCTTCTGCCTGTGATTGTAGCGAGTGTCGGTTGCTATATGTGTGAACAAACGATCATTTGCCAGGCAGAATTATTTGCTTATTCATGTGACAACATCAGCCCCACCGGCGTGATCAAACGGTATTCAAAAACGATAGGACATATCTCATTCGTTTGGACCTCTTCTGCTTGGTTGATGTCCAGTTCATCTCATCGTTTCTTGAGTCGTTCTGGCTGTGAGGTTTGCTTGGTGTTGATTTCGGGCTGTGAGGTTTGTTTGGTGTTAATTTCTGGCTGTGAGGTTTGCTTGGTGTTAATTTCTGGCTGTGTGGTTTGCTTGGTGTTAATTTCTGGCTGTGAGGTTTGCTTGGTGTTGATTTCTGGCTGTGAGGTTTGCTTGGTGTTGATTTCTGGCTGTGAGGTTTGCTTGGTGTTGATTTCTGGCTGTGAGGTTTGCTTGGTGTTGATTTCTGGCTGTGAGGGTTGCTTGGTGTTAATTTCTGGCTGTGAGGTTTGCTTGGTGTTGATTTCTGGCTGTGAGGTTTGCTTGGTGTTGATTTCTGGCTGTGAGGGTTGCTTGGTGTTAATTTCTGGCTGTGAGGTTTGCTTGGTGTTGATTTCTGGCTGTGAGGTTTGCTTGGTGTTGATTTCTGGCTGTGAGGTTTGCTTGGTGTTGATTTCTGGCTGTGAGGTTTACTTGGTGTTAATTTCTGGCTGTGAGGTTTGCTTGGTGTTAATTTCTGGCTGTGAGGTTTGCTTGGTGTTGATTTCTGGCTGTGAGGTTTGCTTGGTGTTGATTTCTGGCTGTGAGGTTTGCTTGGTGTTGATTTCTGGCTGTGAGGTTTGCTTGGTGTTGATTTCTGGCTGTGAGGTTTGCTTGGTGTTGATTTCTGGCTGTGAGGTTTACTTGGTGTTGATTTCTGGCTGTGAGGTTTGCTTGCTGATAACAAATGAAACGCAATACAGATTTATAGAAAAAAAAACAACTATTTATTTTACAATATTATACGTTAATAAAACAAAATTTATTAAATTACAAATGATTTCTTTTATTCTAGCTTAGGCTACTTTAGCTAATTCTTTGCAAGGGAGGAAGGGGGTATCCTCCCTTTGTCTTCCAACGGAGACACTAAAATATGAGAATTCATTGCATGCTGGTTAGTCGAAAAAGAGAGAGTCTATAAAAAAATATGATTATGGGAAATCTATTGCCTAAAGCTTATGCGGCATGCTCTATCACTCAGCAAAAATATATGTGTTACTACGCTGAGAGTAGCACTTAACAAATAGTGCCACCATCACAATAAACTTTATTGGTTGATAAATTATGTGTTCCTCTCAGTCTTTACCACTCGGGATAACCAATCCGTTTGTCAGTAGCGTATTTTCACCACACAATGCAAACCAAACATCTTAAATAAATATTTGAAGATTTAAAGATTTAAAGAACTTAAAGCATAAAGGCCTTTTCCCAGAATTACTAGATTCAGCATTAAATCAGTCAAAAGAGGGTGTAACGTGGCCATTACACTTTAATCATGCCGTTACATTTCTTCCACTTAGACCCACACATTGTATGGTACCATCGCAAAAATAAACAAACAAGGAAGGACATAAAAAAATACGATTCAGCATTTTTTTTAAGGTGAATGCACAAATCATTTATTCCAGTAATTTCCAACAACACACTTCACTGGGTTTCAAAATATTATTCACGCGTCAAACATGCCTGTGAAGACACTCTTTCACATTCATGTCCTTCTTGTCGTTTGCCTTTCTGCTTTTTCGACCGTGCACTGCATTTTCTCTCTCAACGTCCAAGAGTCAAAGCACATCTAATTGCTTCCTTTGCTTGACCACATGCTGTCCTTTTTCCTTTTCTTTTTCTCTCCTTCATCTTCCTATGACGTCAACACGTAAACAATTTCTTAATTTGCATATGTGTTAAAACGGCTGCTGCT
This sequence comes from Euprymna scolopes, assembly GCF_053919585.1. Taxonomy (NCBI): domain Eukaryota; kingdom Metazoa; phylum Mollusca; class Cephalopoda; order Sepiida; family Sepiolidae; genus Euprymna; species Euprymna scolopes. The sequence goes on from NC_136518.1 coordinate 87,032,307, forward strand.
GCTAATATATTCGCTAGTCAGCTATCCTACGGCTGCTGCTGATTTTGTCACATGTGCCCATGTGCCCATATGTTGTCATAAGAGCGCAACGTTTAGTTACGAAATATGCCATAAAACAAAACAAGCAAATCAAACGAAATATCACTAACAGTAACATATAAATGAAGACAGTAAGTTTTTTCATTTTTTATTCACGTTCACCCCTAAATGGTATATCGCCACTTGGACGTATTTGGGACCATGCCTAGGAAAGATTAATAAGATTTTGGTTTACGTTACATTTAAACTTCTGCATATCAGTACAGCTAGGGAAGCAGGTAGCAGGAAGGGAATTCCAAAGTTTAGGTGTCTGAGGGAAAAAACTATTAGAGTAGAAAGTTTTCTGGCATTTAGAGACCTTAACAGTGAAGGAGTGATATTTTGTTGTTAAGCAGGTTTGTCGTGAATATGTACGACAAGGAGGCACAAGTGTAATGAATTCATCAGAGCACATTCCATTAAAATACTTGTAAAACAGGCACATGGATGCAACATTGCAGAGATGGGACAGAGGTTGGAGCTTAGTTGACAAAGTGGGACCTATTAGACTGAAAACTCTGTTTTGGACCCTAGGGAGAGGCTAGTGGTAGATGCACCAGCCCAGATGTGGCAACAATATTCCATGCATGGGAGAATGGTGACCTTGTAAAGATACAAGATACTCTCAGGTGTGAGTAGTCTTCTAGCTTGATAGAGGGAACCCACCTTCTTTGCAGCAGCCTTCGCAATATCCTCAATGTATTTGTTCCAGTTCATATGACCTGTGAATGTAAGGTCGAGGAGTTTGAAGGAAGAATTCTCAGGTAGATTGTTATTTGTCATGGATATCGGTGGTTTAAGAGGCGTTTTATAATTGTGACAGGAGAGCAGCTTAGTCTTATTAGAATTAAATGTTACCATCCATTTCCGGCCTTATTCTACTATGGTGTGGTGGTCATTTTCTAACGATTCTGCCATTGTCTTAGATTTGTAAGTATTTAATAAGTAATCCAATTTTAACCTATTTATTTTCTCTTTCTTTTTCTATTTACCAGAAATAAACATAATTTACCTGAATACCGAATGAAGCGAAAAGCAAGGAATCAACACAGACGTCACCGTGAGTGTTTTTCCCTCCTTCTTTATTTTTATTGAAGCTCAGCTGTTTTCCACAGGGATAAAATAAAATAAAATAAATGACAGCAAAGAAATTTTTTCCTTCATATTTATTATCTCCCTTTTTCCCTTTGAGATTTTCCTCATAGTCAAATGTTTCTTTAGTTTTTTTTTTTTTTTTGTTATTTTTTTGTTTTTGCCTTTCTTTAGACTTTGTCTTTGTGTTGCTTGACATACGATGCTTCACTTTGAAAGCTTTTAGATCCAAATACATCAAAGAACAAAAGGAATTTCATTTGAAAGAAAAGAACAACAAAAGAGAAGAAACTGAGGGAAAGTTAGTCTTTGTAGAAAGAAACAACGTACTCACCACTGGAACTTTCTTACATGGTATACTTTTTCTAACAATACCGTTTTTCAATACTGATCTCTATCACTCAATGATCTTAACCCTTTCAGTGGTTAATATTATGGGCAAATATTAACTTTTGACTAAGAACAAAGTGTAGTAATAAATTTAGAGACTTTTTTTTATAATGAATTGGAACTTTTTACCGTACACATGCACACACACAAAAAAAAAAAATATGCATACACAAACATACAGATAATGTTGTTTACAAATTGTACATCTGTTTTTTTATTAATAACGCTGGGGAATTATTAGTTAGATTAGGATCCACAGAGTGAATGAGGTATTGTGGTAAATGTTGCCAGTCAAGAGTAAGACTCCAAAGTCTACATCATTTCACTTTTTTAACTTTAGTTACAAAGACCCTGTACGCTCCCCCTCCCCCATTTCTTATAGGGCCTTGTGCCTAAGTTTGTTCTCTTGTTTGCAAATTTTTTCTTTTGATTGCTAACAATTAATTGTAATTTTTTTTACCAGAAATAAACTATATAAATAAGAACAAAGTGTAGTATATGTTCTAATGCTAAACTTCGCTTTTTCTGTCTTCGGTCAGTGGGGGAGAAATCCTTTTAGACTGAGACAATTTTTATTTGGGTTTCTATCCAGAGTGCCCCTTTTTGGAAAGTTGGATTGTCCCATATTAAAACCGACCTTGTGTCTAACGCTGCCTTCGTGGGGAGGCAAGTAAACAGGAACTATTACACTAATCTTTTATGCCCATCACACATGGTCGATATCCATATATACTCTCGTTCTAATGAGCACCTGTTCGTTTTCACTTCGGAGTTCTGTACGTCAAGTGGAAACGAGTAATTTTAAGAATGTTCGATAGCGGGGTATCAAAATAGGGATATATAATATAAAGGGGTTTTGAGTTCTGTCCCAATGGTTCATTTAGAGGTGGGGTAACGTAGAGATTCAAAACCACTTCCAATATCGTTCCCAGAAAATTTGATATACATGATTTCATTTTCATAAAATAAACTTGAAGTTTAAAATGGGTTTTATTGATTCCATAGGTAGCATTTCTTGAGAAAGGGTGTCACGCGAACTTCAATTTTAGAATATAATGACCATGGTTCAACTTTGATTTTTATTTATTTTTATTTTTTGTCTCTTGGTTGCATGCAGGTTTGAATTGAAAGTTGAGCGTTTTATTAGACTGTAAACTAATACTATAATAAAGTCATGACAATGGTGTCCATATGTTGTGTAGCAGGGAGTTTCCCATTGAGGATCATATATCGAGAGATGACGCGGACATATAACGGGTACATGTAATACAGGATTGACGATGATAAGAGAGACATTTATAACAAGAGAGTGAGAGGAGAGAGAATTCATTATTGAATGAATGTGTAATACTGTCTTTTACATCAGAAGCAACAATCATTACTTATGATGGCGGAGGGGGACACATTACTTGGAAGGGGGTTATACAAAGTTCTACTTAAGATGATTAACGCATTACCTTCAATTTTTGAATGACGACACGAGGACAAACCGTTACAAATATCGATGGTGATTCTTTATTTCATTTGACCGGTCGAAATGATGATGACGTCAGGAATTCAAATTCGAGATCTACATAGTTTGATGTTATTTCCTTCGCTTCCAAAAGACTCTGACTCCAACTCTCTCTCGCTCTCTCTCTGACTCAACGGTTCTGCCTCCTCTGCCCAACTCCTTGATCTGACTAAAACTAGCTTCTATTATTGAGAATTCCCTTTTTGCTATGACGTCAGATGTGTGGTTCCAAAACGTGAACAACTCACATGGCTAAGCACATGTTTGTCCAAAACACATTTCTGCAAACAAAGAATTCTCAACTAACCTATTTTTTTACAATATATTTTTAATTTGTATTGTTCATTGTTTTTAGCTGACCTTTTTAATTCAGTTTTCATAAAAGAATGAACAATTAATGTTTTTTACAATAGAAACAATATCTAACTATTTTATATGAAATTTAAAAATAGCGAAATTCTAACATTCCAATTTCTGAATCTATTTCTGAAGCTTGCTTACCAGGTTCGAATCTCGGCTTATCCTAATCTCATTTTCCACTTATCTAATGTTCTTCTTATTTACAGGAAAAGGGGACAGCCCTCTTTCCTATAACATATATACGTATGACTAATTGATCTGATTTTTTAACTTTGAAACGGCATCAAACGATTATATGTAGTATACTGGGAGGCGTATATAAACAGCATAGCTGTATAACGAGCGTATATATGTTTGTCTTATATATATATATATATATATATATATATATATATATATATATATATATATATATCAGATCACCGAGGTTAAGCAACATTGAACTTGGCTAGTAACAGATGGGTGACCATTTGGGAAGGCTAGGTGCCAAGTCGTAGAAATTTCCAGGTTGGTATTTGGGGGGCGCATTAATTCAATGGGAGAGATGCACCTCTAATCAGGCATCTAGGAGAAGGAACCCTGATGTAAATTCCTGTAGTCTACTGTATATTCTATCTGCACCGACAAAGGTTAGCAGTAATACCAAAAAGTGTGGTTGGTTCTACACAAAGTCTTCACCACTATAAACAAATCATCTGTGTGGATTTCAGAGCAACTTAGTTGTTGTAGAGAAGCTCATGCGTCGAAATCGACGGGAAAGTCCGTTATCATCAAATATAACAGATGTGTGTTTCTCTAATGAGTCTCTTTTAACTCATGAGAGTTAACGTTCTGATATGTGATTCGTCACGTGTATTCTCTATTGGGTGTTGATGACTGTATACATAAAATAACAATTTATAGAAGTCGTTGTCGGTTGGAACACCAGCAAATACATACCTCAAATCTTTCTTCCATGCGTCCTGAAATTAAAGGCACTTCTCTCTGAAAGTGAAAACGCTCAGCCGGAAATTATATTTTAATATAATCATTTTCTTTTATCGTGAGATAAAATACCAGGTTGGGAAACTGGCACAGTCTATCCTTCTCTCGAGTGAAGAGGGGACTCTCTTAAGCTGTACTACGCACCCCGTCTAGTGATGGCGTCACAATAAAATATACCCTTGATAGCCCTGGCGAAGCATCAAGTATTCAGCTACTGACAAGATTTGAATTACACTACAAACTCGTGTAGTGAGTTCAATCTCGGCTGCGGCCGTGCTGAATCAATGGATGGATTTATTCTTTGCTCGGTTCTTTTTCAGAGTTGGCATACTTTGTATAAGATTACATTTTCTGAGTCACCCCCTTCTGACCGCTAAGTCATGTCACATTAAACTGATCTCCCATGTAACTACCTCTGCATCTCAAAATTTATATTTTTATTATTTTATTACGTCATCACTACTCGTAGCCTAAAGATTCTTGCTGGGTTTTTGTCGCGTATATTTGCTTATATTATGGTTAGTTCAAATTTCATCTGTCAAATTAACATCAAGCTAACATTCCTGACAATTATTAAATGCAAATATTTCAACTCAACATAACTGTTCGTTTCTTTAAAATATTTCGATCTAACAATTATACTTTTACCAATCATAATAATCGACCATTTTAATAGTTTCCAGTGTTTTCCGATACGATTTTGATAGTTTCCAGTGTTTTCCGATACGATTTTGATAGTTTCCGGTATTTTCCGATACGATTTTGATAGTTTCCGGTATTTTCCGATACGATTTTGATAGTTTCCGGTGTTTTCCGGTACGATTTTCCTCATTTTATTCAGATTTGAGCTCATTTCAGTGGATCGAAACCTCTACTACCCAAAGCTTCTCACTTTTTTTAAGATGCTATTCTTAACAACGACAAATCTTATGAGATTTTTCCGATTCTAAAGACGTTCTTGTCTCCATATGCCCAGCCTCTTTCATCTCCTCAATTGCCTCATAACGACAGCCTCTAAGGATTTCTTTGAGCTTAGGGAATAACCAAAAGTCGCAAGGAGCAAGATTTGGACTATAGAAAGGGTGAAGACTTGTCTTGATGCCCATTTTCATCAAATAGTCTGATCTTCTCTGAGCACCCTTGGGACAAATTTTGTACGAATTTTCCGCATCTTCAGTTCCTCTCAAATAATTGTGTGTACAGTTCCCACACTGACATCAGACCGTGAACTTTTTGTCTCTATAGACACATGACGGTTCTTACCCATAAAATTCTTTATTTGACCAATCAACGCTGGTGTTCTGACACTTACTCCTCCTACACCTTTCATCATCCCTCAAAAACTCCCTACCTTCCTTGAATCTCTTATACCACTAAAAAAAACTGATGCTCAATTCATACGATGGTCCAAAAGCAGTGTGAAGTATTCCATACGTTTCTGTGGCATTTTTTTCCAAGTTTAAAACAGAATTTTATTGCAAATCGTTTTTCTAAAGTATCCTCCTGTCCAGATTGCATTTTTGAAATTCATCAGCTGTGACAGTCAGGCTTTAGTAGAGTGTATTCCAATTCCTACTGTAGCTGTTCATTTGAACATGAAATCATAAAAATTGGTCAGTCATTTCATAAGATGTATAGCAATAACATACTAAATTTTCTACAACAATTTTAAATGCCTGTACAAAAAAGTCTGGAAACTTATTGAAGACATCTTGTACATCGCGTCACTATTTGCACAGCATAATTTAAAAATGAATTTTTACGTCGTTGCATCGATATTCCTCAAGTGATGTTCAGATACTGAAGAATGAAGATTACAGAAGCAAAATGGCGGCATAGAATTTTAATGGTCCGATAAAATAATGGTCCAATAAAAAAAAAAAAGAACGGAGATAAGAAATTACCACAGAAAAGACAGAATCGATTTTGAAATCACAGGGAATAAATATTGATGATTCAAACAATCAGCAACTGGCAAGAAAATCACGGCTTTTGTATCAAATTTATAATCGATCTTTGAATAAATCAATAAAAGTTTGAAGTTCTTGCATAATGTTTGAACATGTGTAAAATCCTTTATTACATGGCCGCTTCCGGGGGAGGAGGACTAAAGAGGCTCATGACTTTCTATTACACACACATCTATCTATCTATCTATCTATCTATCTATCTATCTACCTATCTGTCTATCTATCTATTTATCTATCTAGCTATCTATCTATTATAGAGGAACTGAACAACAACATTAGGGAAATTGATTATGTGGTGAAAGTAATGAAGAAAGTGACTTACACAAACGGGTGTTACTCTCTCTTTCCAATCGAGTGAAGGAATGAAAGAAAGAAAGAGAAAGAAAAGATTTTCGTTTGTAGAAGGTTCGGTAATATACATATGTCATTAATTTGCATAAGAGGACAGAAACTGTTATGAAAAGGACGAGTTGAAAGCACGAGGTGTTTTTTTTTTCAGTTTTTTGACATAGGGGCGCTCCCTGTGATAGAAGTTGTTGCTAATGACAAGAAGCACATAGCACTGATGGATCTTGGATGACTCGATCTCTCATGACTGGATCAGTGTGTGACCCTAACAGTCGATGGTGAGGTTCTCCGTGTAGCAAGGGTGTCGGGACTATCGCACTGGCAATAGAAAATGCCCGTGAAAGCTTGTTGAAATGCTGATCAGAATGGACAAAATCAAAATGTTGGGGGAGTCTGTATAAACTGATTTGGTGATGCTACATTTGCTAGGATGGGGTCTTATGCCTTGTGCCGCAATCCAAATATAGGAACCACACTTCAGTGCCGAGTTCAATGAGCAGATTACATGAAAGTGATTAAACAGTCATCCACCGAATGGACTCACCAACAAGGTACATGAGTATCCGATGTTCAACCAAATTCAATATGAGTACCGTTATGAATTGGAGACATTGTTAAGCAATGGATGGTTACTTCCTTATTCTGAAGAAAAGATTGGTCCCTCAAACGGTTTGATTCCGTTAATGGCCATTTTTTAAGAGAATTTCCGAGGTGCGCCTGGTGTTGACTTTTGTGAGTTAAATGAACATGTTGAAGCCTACACAGCACTTACCAATGCCTGCACACAAAAGTTAAGAGAATGAAGGAGGAAAGACTCCAATATGTTGTTGCTTGACCTTTGAAGGTCCTATCTACAAATGCATGTGCATAAATCCTTATGGCTGTACCAGACAGCGATCTTAAAAGGAAAGACGTACTGCCAGACGTGCATGGTTTTGGGCTCAATGTAACACCCTCCATCATGCGAGGTATTGTTGAAGCTGCACTCTTGAGAAAAAACGATATCCGGCAGAAAACATTGACGTAAATTGATGATGTGTTTATCAATGAAGATGTGCTTTTCAGCAACCAAAGTGAAACAGCATTTGACCGATTTTCGATTGCAAGCAAAGAACTAGAGTGCAGCCTCTGCAGAACGGTGCAAGAATGCTTGGCTTATCAATTCGGGAAGGGAGCAGCAATCTGATATGGGAATGAGGAAACGAAATTCTTAGCATGCCGTGTTCTTAACCGACGAAGTGTATTCTCATTTTGTGATAAGTTGGTCGGGCATTTCCCAGTGGTTAAATGGCTCAGAGTAGCTGCAATGTTCGTTAAAAGAAGAGTAGTGGATGTGACAAAAGGCTGGAATGACAAGGTGAGTGATGGCCCATTAACAACAATGATTGACTGGACGAATACTTAACAATTGAATCCTTCTTAAATAAGAGAAGAATCCAGATTGTCCTCGACGGTCATACATTTAGACAATATGTTATAAATGCTGGTGTACCCCAGGGGTTGACCCTTTGACCTTTATTATTTCTGATATTCATAAATGATCTCCCTGATAAAATTGTCTCTAAGATGATTATATTTGCTGATGACACCACGTTCTATAACAGGCACGAGGGGAAAACAAATGAACACATATCTAAGGAAATGGCAGAAACACTAGAGGATGACCTCCAATCTGTAGTGGAATGGGGACAAAAATGGATGATAGCATTCAATGCTGCCAAGACTAAGCTTGTTTCCTTCAATAATTACAAAAAACTTTCTCTACCACCAATAACTATGGCTAAAGATACATTACCTAAAAGTACTTCTTTCAAACTCCTCGGGTTAACATTCACAGGGACCATGAGTTTGGAACAGATACATTGAGAGCATTGCCAGGGCCGCTGCGAGAAAAGTGGACTCTCTCTACCGTGATAGAAAGTTACATACGCTTGAAAGTATCCTGTACCTCTACAAGGCTACCATTTACCCATGTATGGAGTATTGTTGTCACATTTGGGTTGGTGCATCTGCTACTAGTCTCTGGCTCCTGGACAGGGTTTAAAAGAGAGTTACCAACCTGATAGAACTGTCATCTAAGCTTCCCATCGACGAGATGTTGCATCTTTCTACCTGTTCTACAAGTATTTGTACCCCCTCGGCGTAAATACCCCCGACAAACTTGACAAGCAGCAAAATCCCACCCCTACACAGCAGAGATCCCTAGATGCCAGAAAGCCTTCTACTCTAATAGTTTCTTCCCTAGAACTGCTAGACTTCCGGGTTCCTGCTTTCCCAACTGTACTGACATGCAGAAGTTCAAGTGTAATGTGAACAAACATCTTGCTACTCAACTCCTTACATAATATCCCTGCAACTTACGTCCCCGATAGTAACCCCCTACTTCAAAGTGGTACTGCGCCTTGTTTGAGGTGAAAATTGAATAAAAAATAAAAATAAAATAACAGGGTTTAGTAAAAATATTCATTAACTGAAATAAATTTGTGTTTTCCTGTTTCTCCCTCCTCCTCCTCCTCATCCTCCTTTTCTCTCCCTTTTCTCTTTTTACTTTACTTTCTATCTCTTTCTCGCTCCGTTTCTTTTTATTTCTTTCATTCTCTTTCTTTTTCTTTCTCGCTCTCTTTTCCTCCTTTTGAATTTGTACCTCTCTTTTTCTCTCTCGTGTTTTTCTTTCTGTTTCACTCTCTCTTCATTTCTCTCTCACCTTCATTCTCTTTTTCTCGTCCTCTCCTACTCCTCTTCTCTGATCCCCCCCACCTTTCATTTTCTCTTTTTAAAAGTCAGTTAACTTTTCTAATTCCAAGAATTCCAGCAGATATTCATATCTGGCGCCATCATTTGATGAAACAACAAAAGATTCCCAAAATCTCAAAAGGGCAATATATTCAACTAATGGTGCCTGCGTCTCACCATTCGCCCATAATATTGAGCAACCAAACAAAGAATTAAAAAAATGACTAAATAAAATATACACATTATCCGTAAACATAAATTTAAAGAGCGTGCTGACGTTAGTTTTTAAATAACAATTGAAAAAAAAAGTTTTTTTTACGACCTGCCCCAGCGTAGTATAAACACTCCCAACCTCCCCATGTTAAGAACGACTTTCGGAATAAACACGCTCCCAACCTTCCCATGTTAAGAATAGCTTTCGAGGTTGGTGGGAGGGTGTTTATTCCGAAAGCCGTTCTTAACATGGGGAGGTTGGGAGGATGTTTGTTCCGAAAGCCGTTCTTAACATGGGGAGGTTGGGAGGATGTTTTTTCCGAAAGCCGTTCTTAACATGAGGAGGTTGGGGTGTTTATACTACGCTCGGGCAGGTCGCAAAAATTGACAAAAAGAAATAGTAAATCAAATTAATCTTGCATAAATAATAACTCACAAATATCCTTAAAAAGAAATTGAATTTAGCCAAATGCATAGAAGACATTGCCAAGGGCGCTGCAAATTAGATAGATTCCCTCTACCTCCATAGAAAACTACTCATATTATGTATTAGCCTCCCGGAAGACGCCGGGGTGCCTTGTTAATAGTCGACTATTATTATTAAAATTTAGATGTTTATTTAAACAAGTTTTTATTTTGAAAGAACGGTATGAAAGATTTTGTTTCAAGTACAAATGATGTTTATAAGTTTTGGAGTGCAATGGAGATCTTAGCAACAATAAACAAATACCAAATACATAAACAAAATGTATCAACAATAAATTTGGCCAAAGAAAACGTGACGGAGAAGTCACTTGTTAGGTATTTGTGTAGTCGAATGACGTAAGCACAAAGGATTAGTTTTTATATCTACAGGCAAGTTGGTTAGTTGAAAGAAGGAGTTGAAAGAGGGCAGTTGAAGAGGAGCCCTCAGGTAGTCCAAACGTTACTTAGAAGTCGGGAGAAGAAGTCTCTTTTAGGACACTAGGAAGCGGCGAACAGAACGTTGTAATCTCTAAAGATGTCCGATGGAGCCAGAGAATAAAAGTTGTGATTTATAAATATAATTATTATGGCATGTCGTATTTGAAAAATGTGTTTATTTGTTGTTTAAAATGAACTGTTTTAAATGTACTGTTCACAACTGTTGAACATACCATCATTCGACATCTTAAATGTACAGACGGTCTATTATATATACCGCTATGATAGACACTCTCTTCGTCATTCATCAAAGAACTCCTCTCTCTCGTCGTCATGTACAAGTAATTGTCTTTCCCTTCTGTAAACATATTATAAATACGTCCTCGTTATCGTTTCGTGTCAGCATCACAACACAAGTTATACGTCTATAAGATTTGGCCATCAACAACGTAACATCCGCATAATTTGGTACAACCACATACAGAATATATACACGCGTACACAACACACTCTTTATGTACATAAAATATCTCTTTCCAAGTTATAAAGAACCCGTCTATATAGCATTTACACCAGCCATTCTACACAGCCACCATTTGTCAACACTATTGCTGCATCTGAAGTGGAACATCAACCACTTGTCTCTCCCTATTTGATCCGATCTAATAGGTCCTGCACTGTCAACCATGTTCCATCCCCTGTCCGATCACCATAAAGTTATAACCTCGTGCTTGTTTTACAAGTAGTGAAATGAAATGTTTTCGTGATATTGTTTCCTCGTCGACGTAAGTATACCTGATTACCCCGATAAGCAGCAAAATCCCACTCCTTCACTGCACAAAATGTAAAAATGAAGGAATTTTTTATTTTAAAGGTTTGCTTTTTTTCCTTAAACTGATAAACTTTTGAATTCCCATCATTCTCCCTGCTGCACTGGCTGTAAAAATTTTATTGTAATCCATCTTACTGCTCAACTCCCTACTTAGGATCTCTCTCTCCCCTCTCTCTCTCTCTCTATATATATATATATATATATATATAAATATATATATATATATGCGTGTGTGTGTGCGTGTGTGTGTATGTGTGTGTAATGTCAAAACATTGTTAATTCACTGCCCGCATAGCAGAAACCGAATAGTGCAACGGTTAGAAGCTCCGACTGTTATTTGGGCAGTCGGATTTCAATCCTGGCTTGAGGCAGTTGCTTGTCTAGCCGCACTGATGAGCTGTGAAGTACTCTATGTGGATGACTATATATATATATAATTATATTGAAAACATTGCCAGGGCCACTGCGAAAAAGGTAGGCTCTCTCTACCGTGCTAGAAAACTACTGACACCTGAAAGTATCCTGTACCTCTATAAGGCCACCATTCGCCCATGTATAGAGTTTGGGCTGGTGCATCTGCTGCTAGTCTCTCGATCCTTGACAAGGTTCAAAAGAGAGTCGCAAATCTGATAGGCCCTGAACTGGCATCTAAGCTTCAGCCTCTGTCCCATCGACGAAACGTTGCATCCCTCTGCCTGTTCTACAAGTATTTTAATGGTGAATACTCTGACGAACTGCAGACACTTGTGCCCCCACGACGTAGACACCCTCGATAAACCCGACAGGCAGCTAAATCCCACTCCCACACAGTAGAGATCCCTAGATGTAAAAGATCTTTCTACTCCAGTAGTTTCTTCCCCAGAACCGCTAGACTCTGGAATTCCATTCCAGGTCCCTGCTTCCCTAACTGTACTGATATGCAGAAGTTCAAGTGTAACTTGTGCCTTGTTTGGGGTGAAAATGTAATAAAAAAAAATATATATATATTCAGGGATTTGCGAGAACCGGTGTGTCAACGTGATTGTGCTGTATATAACATTGAGCCTGGCCAGTACCAGATGGGTGACCATTTGGGAAGGGTAGGTGCAATATGTACCGTGTCGAGTAATAGAAGTTGCCAGGTTGGTATCTGGAGGCGCATTAATTCTCTGAAAAAGATGCACCCCCAGTCTTCAGTAAGGCATGCATCTGGTCTACTGTATATTCCGTTCTGTGGCAGTCATCTGCATCAACAAAGGTTATCAGTAATACTAAAAATTGTGGTTAGTTCTACACAAAGCCTTCACCACTATAAACAAATCATCTGTGTGGATTTCCGAGCAATTTAGTTGTTGTGGAGAAACCTCATAACAATAAAAAGAAAACAGTGCTCGTTGTAATGTAGATATATAAGTTCGATACGCATAGATATCCTAGAGCTATTTAATATTGAATAAGTTGATTGATAATTTATTATTAAAATTAAAAATTAAAAATCGGTTTCGTAAGGACAAACAAAATTTTATCATCCCAATGAATACATTGACGATGATACTTACGACTTTTAGAAGGCGAACCATTAAAAGATACATCTGCCTTACTTAAAAAAAAAAAAATGCTAGGTTTATTTTTGGTGTCTTTAAAAAAAACACCCAATATTTTTGCTGATGAGGAGACTTTGTTTCAAAAAACTATATCATAAAATTATTGTCCAAGACTTACTGTCTATCTCAATAAAAACATCGTTTCCGAAACGATCGTACAATTTATTGGTTTTGTTTGTTCTTCCTTATGAATTTTATTTTTTATTTTTAATTTTAATTATAAATTATCAGTCATCTTACTCAATACAAACACACACACACACACACACACGCACACACACACACACACACACACACACACACACATATATATATATATATATATATATAAAGCTGAATGTCTGTGTGTGTGTGTCTGGTCACGAATAGGCCAAATAAACTCATTCTGGACTCACAGTAATAAATTTCCTATATATATATATATAATATTTATGATTTAATTATAATTATTAAGTCTCTTTAAGAATACTTAAGAATGGGCATTGTCTGGAAAATATAACCTAAGAGGCAGTCAACTAACATTTATGCAACGTTCACGACTTCCGCTCGTTTGAACACTCATGATTATCTAATGTCTGAGCCTGAATTTATTAGTTGTTAATTCCCTTCATTCATTGTTTGGTGGCTTGGAGGTAGAGGTTTAGCAAATGGAGTCAAAAGTAGCTTCGTTGCTGCGTTCAGATATCCTGAATGGCAGGAATTGTTACCTCCTACACTGATGATTGCGTAAGCATGAAATATTAGTCTCTATAATTATAAAAGAGTAATTATTATTTAATTATTATCGTTATATATATATATATATATATATATATATATATATATATATATATATATATATATATAAATATTTTCAGAATGTGAGAAGTCTTGGACTTCCAGTTTGTTGACTGCCATGGCTCTCGTGGTCTGCAACGTTGTTTGGCTGTGGAAATTATTATATATATATATATATATATATATATATATATATATATATATATATATATATATATATATATATATATATATATTGTAATTAGTAGTGATAAACTCCTAAAAGTCATACTGGAATTATCTGCAAGGATCTGTGTCGCAATGGATAAAAGTGCTAACTTATAATCAGTTTCAAACGAAATTCTCAGTGTAAGTCATACTAAGAATGAAATTTTTTAAGACTTCTGTCCAGTCATGGCTGACGGAACAAGAGCAAGCTACCTCCTGTTTATTAAATAAAGGGTTTTGTTGAAAGATTTCGTACAGATTCCAGAATTCGTTTTAAAGATTCCCAAGTTTTCAAAGATACGCCTGAAGAAGGTTGGAGGTTACATCAGTCGAAATATTATGAGAATACAATCGAGGATGCTAACAGTAGTCTGAATAATCCATACTGAATTATAAAATTTGTTTTTACGTTTTGTTTACTGGTGATTTAGTAAGCTTAGGGAATAATCAAAAGTCACAGGGAGCAAGGTATGGACAATAGGGAGGGTGAGGAAATGTTTTGATGCTCATGACAACGTCTTTCTTTCTGATTTTCTCAGAGCATCTTTGTGACAAACTTTGTGCAAATCTTTCTCATTTTCAGTTCTTCACAAATAATTGTGTGTACAGTTCCCACACTGACATCAAACTGTGCACTTATTATCTCTATAGACACATGACGGTTCTTATTCATGAAATTCTTTATTTGGCCAATCAACTATGGTGTTCTTACTTATTTACTCCTCTCATACCTCTCATCATCCCTTACAGACTTTCTGCTTTCCTTGAATCCTGTATGCCACTCAAAAACTAAAGATGGTCCAAAAGCAGTCTGAAGCATTCCATACGTTTCTGTTGCATTTTTTTCCAAGTTTAAAACAGAATTTTATTGCATATCATTTTTCTAAAGTGTCTTCACATCCAGATTGCATTTTTGAAATTCACTATCTGTGAGAATCAGGCTTTAGTAGAGTGTATTCCAATTCCTGCTGTAGCTGTTTATTTGAACCTGAAATTATAAATATTACTCAGTCATCTCATAAGATGTATAGCAATCACATACTGAATGATCAAGCGTCTACGACAATTTTAAATGTCTGTACAAAAAAAGTCTGGAAACTTATTGAAGGCACCTCGTATCATTATAACAAACAAGATGAGTCACACTTTAGCACGTAATTACGATTAATGAATTCGTTCGTTATCAGCCCAGGTTGTTTCCACTGCGTCATGACGTAGTTGTAGAGGCATATTTTGGCGTTAAACAGAAATGCAATTAAGAGAAAATAATATTTGGATTATTTCCGTTATTTTTTCTTTTTCCTCATAAAAACGTCTATCTTCAACCGATGGATCCTGCAGATATGCTTCTTTGGCACCGAAAGATAAACTCAAATTTAAAGCCTAAGGAAATAAACGGCCAAAAGCACGAAGGCACCCAACACCACCTTACTATTTCGGAACCTACTCGGCATTGCCCGGGAATCTTTTTATTTTAATTTTTGTTTCACTTTTTTTAAATATGCCATTTTTTGTTGTTTGAAAATAAGATATTTATTAAATGATGAATTGCACGAAATTTTTTATAAATCTTTTCGTATTTTTTTTCCTATCATAGAAGTCACTACTTATTAAGACCTAGAAGCCACTCGAAGATAAGGATTAATGAATGTACGGTAGTCAATGGGACAATATCGTAGTAATCGTTAGTAGTGGAAATTTAGTAAATTGGATTACATACAGCTCATCAAGAACTTGTTTACGTTGAACTTGAAGACGACCATATTGTAGTCAGCTGGAAAGCAGGCCAGCGAAACAAAATTCCACAGGTTTGCAATTCTAAGAAAGAAGCTTTGTTCATGGAATCCGCTTTTAGGTTTAGGCACAGATAAAGAGTAGGGGAAATTATTTATAGTGGTTTCAGCTAAACAAGTATTTTTCCTTAAAGTTTGGCAAGGAGGGATCATAGATTGAAGCTCAGACGAGCACTTGCCATGAAAATAACGATAGAGTAGTTACAGGTTTGCTACGACTCTTTGGGAAAGATGTTACAGGGAAGAAAAAAGGGCATCCCCTATTAGGCTATGAAGTCTATTTTGAACTCTGTCAAGGCAGGATAAGACGCTGCGAGCAGCTCCTGCCCAGATGTGGCAAGAGTACTCCATCCTAGGATGTATTTGGCTTCCATACTGATAGAGAATGTCATCGGCAGTGAGATATCTACTGGAGCGGTAGAATGATCCCCCATTTTTGCAGCGACTTTGGTAATGGATTTGATGTATGTGTTCCATTTCAGATCAGCAGTAAAGATCAGACCAAGAAGCATCATTCCATGTGAAAGAATTATAATTTGAGTAGATCATCCATTAACATTTATGCAATCATTGATGGCAACACTTTGAAGATCATTATTGGACATCTAAAAAATATGGCTTCATCAATTACCAGTGTCCAAACTTACAGATATAGAATATATATAGCATATCAGCATTGAATGATCCATAAATTACCGATATGCCATAAAACAAAATGAATCAAACCAAATTAAAAGACTTATTGTCACTTGGCCCTTAATTAAATCCGCCAGTGCAAAAACTCAACAAGTGATTATAAGAAAGACAATCTTGCAACGTTGCGAGAACTTTTCTTTTCACACTTGATGACGCCAGATAATCCTAATCTTTAAGATTATCCTTAATCTTGAAATCGATTAAGACTCCTTCAGAAATCAAAACCAGGATTAGCACACATAATCCACTTTGATATTAAAGCCTTTTTAAAGGGATTTATTGTTGAAGTTGTCGTCCGAGTTTAATCAATATTCTTATGATGCGATCATTGAGTCTGCGTATTTAAGGAAGGTAATGGAAGTACAGACTCACCAACAGTTGAAGAGAAACCCTTATATAAGGTGATCCCCCTTCCACTCCTCCAAAATTCCATCAATGAAATCGTTAATAAATTTCACAATCTTCTTCTATCAAATCATATTTGGTATGAATAAACTTCAGTCTGTCTGACTTGTCCACCAAGTCCCATTCATGAATGTCCAACGGTTTTTGCTTTCATATTATTTGAATTATTCAGACTACTGTTCTCATCTTGAGTGTTATCTTTAAAATATTTCGGTTATGGAACCTTCGACCTTCTTCAGGTGTCGAACTCAGAAATCATAAAGATTTTTTTCTTACAAATTAGTCACCCCTTATCAAGGCCCGGAGGCCACTCGATGATAAGGGTGAATGAGTCTACAGTAGTCAATGGGACAATATCGTAGTAATTATTAGTAGTGGAAACTCACTAAATTGGATTACTTACGGGGACAGCTCGTCAATAACGTGTTTATGTTGGACTTGAAGACAACCATATTGTAGTGGGCTAGCAAGCAGGGAAAATGAGATAAAGTACTTGGTAAAATTGAGTTTTCAGTCCCACTCTTTTAGAGGGTGGAGGTTCAATCCTCAGTGCAGGTGGCATTCAAAAATCCAATTGTGAATTACGTAAGATTTCTACCCAGTCATGGCTGATGGAATAAAAGTATGCTAACCTGCGGATTAAATAAATGGTTCCAAAATTTTGTGGTAATTCTTGAGTTTGACATGATGCATCTGAAGAAGGTCGGGGGTTACATCGACCAAACCATTGTGTAAATAATACTCAAGAACAGAAGTAATATGAATTAAGAATCCTCATCGCAAAAATTCAGAAACATTATCGATTTCATTTTCTTTTTTTTACGTGCATGACTTTATTCGAAGATAAAATCGAATTCTCTATCGGTGAGAAAAAAATCTTTTTTCTTCTAAGAACTGTTTGCTAAATAATCTATGAAAAATTTTCACAAGTTTTAAGTTTCTTTATTCGTTTATTTGCAGAGCAAAATAAAGTGAGCACTGAAAAGCCAAAAGAAGGGGAAAAGTAAATAGATAAGCTGAAAGTTTATTCATATGAATGAAATCATATTTCAAATATTGCAAAGCATGACCCTAATGTAGAACCCATAGTTACATCTGTTTTTCTTTCTTTTCACAAAGATTTTAATATTTATCAATAATTAATGCAGACGATTCTCTACTTATATATAAAAGGCACTTTGTGTATGTGCCCGTCCGTGTGTCTGGTCTGTGTGTCTGTGTGTGTGAGCTATGAAGTCTGAAATGGCAAATTTCATACAAACATACTTTATGTGCCTGGGAGTGTTTTTAGATAGGTTTTTATTAGAATGCCTCCGAGAAGTATTGAAAATCAATAATCAAAAAAAGGAGGAACAGTCTTATTTTGTCCAAAGTTAACACCCTTGTATAGTCTTACACCATAAGTACATTTGAGAAGTTTTATAACCACACAAGCAGAAGAGCCAGACGTATAAAATCAACAATAGGTTCTTTGATAAGGCATTTCAAAAAATCAGAAATATAATATCGTCTTTGTTTTATAGCTGCTTAAAGATAAGCACCACTCGATAAGCAAATTGTGATTTGAACACAATTGTCTCGATACTATCATGATTATTGACAATGATTGACATATTCAGTTCAGGATTTGGAGGTTGTTTCGATTGTTATTTCAGTCAACACAAAACTTTTACTATTTGGGACCAAAAGTGCAGGGACAATTGCTCGTCTGAGCTCCAATCTATGGTTCTCCCCATAGCCAAACTTTCACAAAAAACACTCGTCTAATTGAAACCACTATCAATGATTTCCTCTACTCTTTATCTGTGCCTAAACCTAAACGTAGATTCCATGAACAAACCTGCTTTCTTAGAATTGCACACCTGTGGAACTCTCTTTCGTTTTTCTGCTTTCCAACTGACTACAATATGGTCGTCTTCAAGTCCAACATAAACAAGTTCTTGATGAGCCATCCGCTTAAGTAATTCAATTTACCAAATTTCCACTACTAAGGGTTTCTACGATATTGTCCCATTGACTACTGTACGCTTATTAACCCTTATCCTCGAGTGGCCTCTGAGCCTTGATAAGTGGCTCCTTTTAAAAAAATTTTTTTAAAAGACACTATGTAGAAAGTTAAGCAGCAAAATGTCTGTTTATAATACACTCGCTTCTGCATATCAGTACAGTCCAGGAAGCAGGGACCCTGGAGACAATTCCAAACTCTAGCAGTTCGAGGAAATAAATTCTTTAAGTAGAATATTCTATGGCATCTACGGATCTCTACATGGTAGCTTGTCAGGTTAGTTGGGAGAATTTAAGTCGGAGGGAGTACAAGTACTTTGAGTTCGTCGGAGCACATTCCATTAAAATGTTTGTAAAACAGAAACGGAGACGTAACATTTCGGAAAAGTTTAATTGCTAGTGTGGAACTTATTAGATTGAAGAGTGAGATACTAATCGCAGATGCACCAGTCCAGATGTGGCAACAATACTACATGCATGGGCGAATAGTGGCTTTGTAGAGATACAGAATATTTTAAAGTGTAACTAATCTTCTAGCATGGTAAAGAGAGCCCACTTTCTTTGTGGCAGCTTTGGTAATGACCCCAATGTATTTGTACCAATTCATGCTGTTTGTGAATGTTAAGCTAAGGAGTTTGAACGAAGTACTTTCAGGTAGTGTATCATTAGCCATGACAATCAGTGGATGAGAAGGTTTCTTGTAATTATTGAAGGAAACACGCTTAGTCTTGGCAGCATTGAATGCTACCAACCATTTTCGTCCTCATTCCACTACAGACTGAAGGTTTTCTCCTAAGATTTTAGCCATTTATTATCTTTGAGATAACTCCATACATATAAACCTGCAGGGTTTATGATCCGGTGGATGTGAAGTTTATTCATGATGACACCTGCTGATTAAAAGCTTGGTCTGAGAACAAAACTTTGGCATAATTTCTTCCTCGACTCAATTCTCTGCAATTCTTTCCTTCTACACGACAGAAATATTTGAGAATTTTTTAAAACGCAATTTTGTGTCACGATGTTTTATATGCAGAGAAATTTAAGTCACATAACCCTTCAGGATCATGGTATTTAAAAGTAAAAAAAAAAAGAAAAAGAACAGAGAAAAAAAATGATTCATAAACATGCAATTGTGTACATCGAACTAAAAGACATTTATTTTGTATTTTATTGTAACTGTGACATTTTGTTTTTTCTCAATTCAGTTGGATAATTGTATTATTTTGTTATGTCGTATTCTATGATGGGAGAGGTGGATAGAAAATGAAAAAAATATATCAAATATTTTTTTTTTAAATAACAGGGGTAGGAGTGTTGGATATTGGCGGGCGACCCCGGGAAGAATAAAATTTGATGGATTATACGCATGCAAATGGGTTCCATGTGTGGAATGCAGGACTGTCCACCATTGTCAATTGGAATGCATAATTTGGTCTAGATATATGTGAGAGGATATCGGTCAAAAGATTAAAACAATCGACAATAGGAAATGTTAAAGATTCTAATGGGAAAAGAATGTTTATATAAATCAGCACAAAGAGAAAGTGGAGCAATTGGTCAGAGAGAAGTAAGCCTGACACATTTCCTCACCAGCAATTTCTTACACCCAACCAACTTCAAGCGTTTCAAAAATGTCAAAACACCAGTAATGACTTTAAATCCAAAGCTCTAGCTTAGTGGGTGTGGGGGGTTACTTCCAAGGTAAGTACAATTTGGAAGATTTGGCTATAGGAATAAATAAACTCAAGAAAACGTATTTTAGTTTTAGTTTCATATTTAACTCACCTACGGCATCAGATAAAATTTTTTAAATTACATTTTTTGCATTGCATCTTCAGCAATCAGACGCTCCCATCCTTTTTTAAAAAAAGGGGTGAAAGGTGATAATAAACATACGAACCTGAAAATGTCATATCATATTTATTATATAAATTCTTATTTTCAATATATGTTGTCTCATTTATTTATCATGTCACTTCACGGACATAACAGTTACTTTTACGGCACATCAACATTTTGGGAGTAAATCTTTGCAAAAACGCAATACTTATCGTCTGCGATTGGTTAATCGGCTTTGCTTGTATGCTTTACGACATATCAACCCTTTTTTTCGCAATTTAATGCCAAAACACAATACTTTTCAAAACATGACGGTTAGAAAACCTTACATGGCCAATTTTTTTTCTTTTTCAAATAAATATTCATTTATAAACATTTATCCAAAAAAAATCTATTGTCTAAAAAAATTTCCTGATGAGGGCTTTGTTATGAGCCGAAAATTAGAAACTATAAATAAACTATAAATAAATGAATGTTTATTTAAAAAAATAAAATATCGCACATTATCCAATTTTCTAACCGTCATGTTTTGAATGTCATTTTCTCCTGTTCTTCACTTTCTAGAAAGTGGATTTCTATTAATTTTTACAATACTTTTTTTATATACTCAAAATTTACCGAGGCCAAAAGCCATTCGAAGATAAGAATTAATGAGATTGTCAGTCGGATGATTACTAAGAAAGGATTGAAAACAATGAATGAACAAAATCTGATTACTTAATAGGATCATTTGACACGTATTTGTTGAGATTAGACTTGAAGATAACCTTGTCGTAGTTCGCAAGTGAGCGATCACGTGGTGATATGATACCACCTAAAGGCCAGTTTCGAGTTTAAGGTTTGACACATCAGATTAAATTTTTAAAATTATTTTTTGCATTGCATCGACTACGATCAGTAGTATTTATATATATATATATATATATATATATAAAGGAATAGAGAGAGATAACGTATGTACAAACATAAAATTGTCTTAGTGTATTATTCTTTCTATAGGCGTTTGAGATTTACCACCTCAATCTATGTCCTGGAGCCGATGTGTCTGAAGGAAATAAACATCCTCAATCCCTTCCTACCATTTATTTTGTGCTAGAGAAGCAGGCCAGCCAAAATATATATTTTTATTCATCTCAAACAAGGCAACTGAATTGTAACGGGCTACTGTGATAGGAGCCAGATTTTTAAGCATAACGTTGCAGTCATATATATTACATTTAGATTTCTGAGTGTTAGCAGGATCAAGGAAACAGGGAGTAGTAAGAGAATTCCAAAGATAAGCAATTCGATGAAAGAAGCTATTAAAATAGAACATCTGCTGGCATCTAGAGAGCTCTAAATAAAAGGGGTGGAATTTTGCTGTTAGTTGGATGGATTTTAGGTATTTTCATTCAGTACAAGTCCAGTCAGTTCACCGGAGCACATTTTGTGGGAGTGCTTGTAAAACGAACACGGATATACAACTTTCTACTTTACAAGATTTTCACATGTGGAATTTGTGGAAATATCTTCTTAACCGTCAATTCTTTATTCTCTAATATGTTTATACAAACATATGGGATATATAGGACACAAATATATGACAATGGGCAAAAATCTGAAACTCAAAGTTGAGGGGACTTTCTTTCCTATCATCATCGATGATCTCACAAATCACATTCTAAGTTCATTTGTTGACATATAAGCAGATAACACTACGATCTATGAAAGAGATGTTGCGAGTTTGTATCTGCTTTATCGTTATTTTCATGGCAAGTGCTCGACTGAGCTTCAATCTATGGTCCCCCCTTGCCAAACTTTCACAAGAAACACTCGTCTAGCTAAAAACACTATCAACAATTCCCCCCACTTTTTACCTTTGCCTAAACCTAAACGTAGATTCCATGAAGAAAGCTTCTTTCTCAGAACTGCACGCCTGTGGAATTGTCTTCCGTTTTCCAGCTGACTACAATATGGTTGACTTCAAGTCTAACGTAAACAAGTTCTTGATGAGCCGTTCCACTTAACAAATTTACCAAATTTCCATTACTAACGATTACTATATTGTCCAATTGACTACTGTACACTCTTAACCCTTATCTTCGAGTGGTCTCTGGCCTTGATAAATGGTTATGCCTATGTACAAAAAAAAATACTTTAAAGGCTAACAATGATCAAGATCTCTTTGAGTCTCTCTCCTCAGATCTTAAGCACATGGTGCAATGGAGTAAAAAGTAGTAATTTTAACACATTCAAAACAAACTTTCTATCTTTTCACCATCAACGCTCTGATTCTTACTGGCCTCAATCGATATGAATAGCTCTCCTCTAAAAGAGGCTCCCTGTCTTGACAAACTTCTGGGTCTGACTTTTACCCGTGACCTAAAATGTTCATATCTCTTAAGATGTTCATGTAAAGAGATAGCATATTGGAGACATAAACAGGTATATATAAAGAGAGAGAGACTTCTGTATATATATATAATAGACAGGTACATGTTACTACAAGAGAACCAATTCAATGAGAGGAGATTTATGAATATCTTGATAGATAGACGGAGAGATAGTGCGTTTGACATTTACGTTTTGACAGTTGTGCATATAATACAAACACGTTACCTTTCTCGTTGTAATGATGAACACAGAAGACGCAGATACAAAACCACATGATGATACGTTTATTTCTTCTTCGACCGGTCGGACATGATTTTGTATTTCAGGAATTCAAAGTTGTTACATGGTTATCGCTAACCCCCCCCCTCGTTTCCAGAGGGTGCCGAGAATCGGTCTGAACCTCTCTTCTCCTCTAATCTGACTGATCTAACTTCGAACTCTTTCCTATATTGAGAACTCATCATGTCATCGCATGATTAAACATGTGCTCATAAAGCACGTTGGATGACATGTGTCACGTTGCCAAACTTGACATGACCCCGAGTTCAGTAACCTATTTTTCAAATAATATTTTTACAAAATATGTTTACAATTTCAATTGACGATTAAATTCCTTAACAGAAACAAATTTCATTTATTACATTCCTTTTCCATATACAGATATGTAAGCTAAACAATTGCAATTCCTTATTTCAATAACATTCTGTATTTATTTTAACTTATGATTGGAATTTTCAATTCCAAATTTAGTTTCGCAAGTTCGAATCCTTGACTATCCTATTTCATATTTAAATTTAACTAATTCCCTATTTTTTTTACTTACATGAAAAGGGGCCAACCCTTTATCATGTAACAGAAAGTGCTCGTCTGAGCTCCAATCTATGGCTTTCTTTTACCAAACTTTCCCAAAAACACTATCATAAATTTCCACAACTCACTATCTCTCCTTACATCTAAACGCAAATTCTATGAAGAAAGCTTCTCTCTCAGAACTGCCTGCATGTGGAACTTTGTTTCACTGGCCTGCTTTCCAGCTGACTACAATATGGTTGTCTTTAAGTCCAATGTAAACAAGTTCTTGTTGAACCGCCCCCTAAATAATTCATTTCTACCTTATTTCCACCGCTAACTATTAATATATCGGTCTCTCAATGGCTACCATACACTCATTAACCTTTATCTTTGAGTGGCCCTAATTTCGAGCCTTGATAAGTGGTGACCTCCATATAAAAGAAATTGTAATAGGGGTTGCAGCTTGAAAGATTGCATGTGACTTATTAGTTCAAAGATTTTCTTTTTTGCGCCCTGTACAAAAAGGGGAGGGGGATGATACTCTATGCGTGAGCGAATAGTGGCTTTGTAGCGGTGTAGGATACTGTGAAACCTACATTAAATATACCAGTAAAGGAGATAAATCCCCGCTTGATGAAAACTCCTAATTGAGCCCGCAGCATTTAAGAGGTTATCTCTTTAGAAAAAAAAAGGGAGATAACTCTGCACAGTTATGAGCGTTCTTTACACTGGTTTTACAAACAAAGATAGTTTAGTTCGTAATTAAGTTAATAATAATTGTATTGACATTGCTTTTATTGCTTTTCACGCCGACCTCATAAATTGAATAAAGGATAATTCGATATATAATTAAGTTGGTAATAAGTATTTTGACACCTTTTTATTCTCTTGGAGATGACTAATTTAATCCACGTCAAGTAGATAACACGTCTTTTGATGCGTCCTCGCATTTCAATATGAAACGCCGTCCATAAGTAATTCTGTCACAGTTGAGTTTGAAACATTATTTTCATCGCTGAATCTGTAATTCAATAATGCTATTTTATTTTATAGGCGTCCAAGCATTTTTATAAACGGATTTTATTTTATAGGCGTCTTAGCATTTTTATAAATGGATTTTATTTCATAGGCATACAAGTATTTTTATAAACAGATAAGGTTGGCGGCCAGTCTATCACGTTTCTGTTTGAAATAGTATATTCTTGGTCTGTCACACGTAGGTGTGACAGACCACGAAAATACTATTATATTATATAAAATGAAATTTTCATGGTTTGTTACGTTTGCACTAGAAATAATATTTTTTTTGTCTGTCATTTTTATCCCTGAAGGAATTCTGTTATTTCATTAGTGGTTCTGTACACCAATCAGTCAATCATGCTTAGTAAATTCTTTTGTGGTTGTGTTTCAGTTTTTTATTTTTTCGTCTGTCACGTTTAAATTTTAAATAGAATTTGGTGGGGTGTCTGTCAGGCAGAAGTTATAAATAACAGTCTTGTTGTTAAGCAGAAGTTATAAATAACAGTTTTGTTGTTAAGCAGAAGTTATAAATAACAGTTTTATTGTTAAGCAGAAGTTATAAATAACAGTTTTGTTGTTAAGCAGAAGTTATAAATAACAGTTTTGTTGTTAAGCAGAAGTTATAAATAACAGTTTTATTGTTAAGCAGAAGTTATAAATAACAGTTTTGTTGTTAAGCAGAAGTTATAAATAACAGTTTTGTTGTTAAGCAGAAGTTATAAATAACAGTCTTGTTGTTAAGCAAAAGTTATAAATAACAGTTTTGTTGTTAAGCAGAAGTTATAAATAACAGTTTTATTGTTAAGCAGAAGTTATAAATAACAGTTTTATTGTTAAGCAGAAGTTATAAATAACAGTTTTATTGTTAAGCAGAAGTTATAAATAACAATTTTGTTGTTAAGCAGAAGTTATAAATAACAGTTTTGTTGTTAAGCAGAAGTTATAACTAACAGTTGTGTTGTTAAGCAGAAGTTATAAATAACAGTTTTGTTGTTAAGCAGAAGTTATAAATAACAGTTTTATTGTTAAGCAAACTATTTGAATAAAAGTATCAAAAGAAGGAATCCATTGTTTCTGAATTTTTTTAATGGATTTTATTTATTCATTTTATTTGGATTCTTCGGACTACTATTTTCATCCTGACTGTCATTTACACAAAGTTTCAGTCGATGTAACCTCCGACTCTCTTCAGGTGTATCTTGTCGAACTCGGCAATGTTTCTGTTGAACTCGGGAATTTGGACGGAATTTTAAACGGACCCTTTATTGACTCACGGGTGTAGTATGCTCTGGTTCCGTCAGCCATGACTGGATGGAAGTTCTAAGTATTCGCAATTGTAATTTTCGATCGCCGACACTGAGAATTGAACCTTCAACCTTCAGGAAAAATATCACTTTTTACAACTGATTTTTCCAAGTACTCTAACCACTGTGCCACGGTCCTTGCAAGTTCAACAGAAACATTCCCGAGTTCGACAAGATAGACCTGAAGAAGATCGGAGGTTACATCGACCCAAACGATGAACGTGGTGTATATAATTAACATGATGTATATAATGAACGTGGTGTATATAATGAGCATGGTGTATATAATGAATATAGTGTATATAATAAATATGATGGATATAATGAACGTGGTGTATATAATAAATATGATCGATATAATGAGCGTGGTGTATATAATAAATATGATGGATATAATAAACATAGTGAATATAATGAACGTGGTGTATATAATTAACGTGGTGTATATAATGAATATGGTGTATATAATTAACGTGGTGTATATAATTAACGTGGTGTATGTAATGAACGTGGTGTATATAATGAACGTGGTGTATATAATGAGTTTCTTCGCGTCGTCTACATGTTTCATGATGTTCTTTGCAGCGGTGAATATAACTCCTTACATATATACACATTACACATATATATATAGTTCGACAGGACATATAACAATTTATGAACAAACATTTCCTTAACAACAAAGGGACATCTTCTTGGGACTTATATCCTGGAAAACAGGAAAACATTACTTTAATTCATCTTGGAACCTTGGTATAAGAAGGATGCGTTTATATTTTCAGACAGCTTTTAATCTGAATGTTTTTCATGCTGGAAGATGGCAAGTGTTCTTAGATTCTGCTTTTACCCCGTACAGGGCCATTATAGGTTCTTATTCCAACGCCCCATTTCTTCGTCTGTTTCCGTCAGTCTCTAACTCTGTCTCTCTCCTAACTCTAACTCTGTTTGTATATATTCAAACTAATCCTTGCTGTGACGTACTTCAACTCACATCTTTTAACATGTAACTTTGAATCACGTTTTTCTAGTCAAATTTATTGTTTTTTATTCTTTGGTTTGAAAACCTATTTTGTTAATGTCTACCACATTCTTTGTGGTTATTGTCTCTACATTAACCTAAATATTTTGCTAAACATCCTTTTCTCTCAAAACATTCTCTCTGCATACCTTTTTCTTATGTTCGTTATCTAACATATTAATTTTTAATAACAATAGTCGATTTTCTGAAATCGACT
Organism: Euprymna scolopes; assembly: GCF_053919585.1. NCBI lineage: Eukaryota > Metazoa > Mollusca > Cephalopoda > Sepiida > Sepiolidae > Euprymna > Euprymna scolopes. The sequence goes on from NC_136518.1 coordinate 87,059,754, forward strand.
ATCAGCCAGGCAACCCGATGTCGCACGGCGATAATCTAACATCGTGACTCTGTCCTTATTTCGATTACAATGGCTTTCTTCAGTTCAGAAATATTCTGGGGATTGTTTTGATAGGAATTAGTTTTTAAATTGCCCCACATGGGCTTTCGTTAAGAGTTGTACTTCTTTGTTTACAAAACCATTTGGCGGAAGTGACGTCAAACAAATTTTAAGGCACGGATGACCAACACTATATAATTTAGCTTTTATGAAAAGATGCACCAACTAAGTATTATGGCATCCATCCAATGCACAGTTATGAATTTATACATATTAATCACCATAAAACCACATTACTCTATAAGTATCGCGGCTTTCGTTAAGAGTCGGATTTCTTTGTTTACAAAACCATTCGGCGGAAGTGACGTCTGATAAATTTTAAGGTACGGATGATCAACACTGTACATAATGTAGCTTTTTTAAAGCAAATATAAAAATAGAAGTTTTATTCAGACAGTCTTTATTTAAAAAACATTTTCACATAAAACATAAAATAGAACTGTAATAAAAATATTTATGAACTGTTTTTTATAATCCAACAAAACACAGTTCATAATATATTTAAAATAACCAGTTCATAAATATTTTTTAACCAAAATCTTGTTGGAAACAAAAACAGTTCATAAATATTTTATAGCATTTATATTTTTACGCTTGGTGTAAAAATATTACCAACACGTTTGATGTTTGATTTAAAAAAAAAACATCGTTCATAAACGTATTTTTATTATAATGGCGTTGTAAACAAAGAAGTGGGACTCTTATCGAAAACTTCCACATGTAACGTGGCCGTTACACTTTAACCGTGTCGTTACATATCAAACCTCGGACCCGCATGTTGTCTGAGACTTCGTTGCAAAAAAAAAAAAGCAAAAAAACAAAAAAACAAAAGAGGATAGAAACAAAAATCCGACTCGGCAATCTTTTTTTTAGTGCAAATGAAATGCATTTATTCGTGGTTTTTATAAAATAACGCATTTCATATTATTTCAAAAGTCTTTTTGCACACACGTGTTTTATAATGCTCTGCCATATAGCATATGCTTTTTAGAAGTATCTTTCCCCGCTACCTCACACCAACCAAAATCAGTACTTCTTAGCCCTCGTGTTCCCATGTCCATCTTCCCCGATCGCACTCCATCTCTTCTTGACCACGTGGTGTATTCTTCTTTTCTATTCTTGTGATGCAAGCTCATGCACACTTGCTAATTTGCATATCACTAAAACGCCTGCTGCTGCTAATATGTTCGTTAGTCAGTTATTATACGACTGCTGCTGATTTTCTCACACGCACGCCATACACGCTATGTTATACACACAGATAAAAATCTGGTGAGGGTGAAATTCATTGAGAATCACACTTCCTACTGACGTAATCCCCAAAGACAGAACAAATATTACCCTTGGATTCTCGCTAGAAGAAGGTATATTTTAGTTTTACGTACAACCCAATTTATTTATTTATTTATTTTTGACATTGCGTCTTCGGTGATCGGGAGATCCTATTTATTAAAAAGAAAGGTAGAAGGTTATAACATACTAAGAATACTAAATTAGCACATCTATATATTAATTTAATATTTGTATCCTCCTTTTTAATAAATAGGATCTCCCAATCGAATAATTTATATTCTGGAAACCGTGACACACGTACGTACGTTAAAGGTACTATGGTATTAATATATAAATTACCAATTTACCCATTCAATTCGTCAATTTTTTTCTAGTTTGAAATAAAATAAAACTTTATACATTATCTCATGAAATAAAAATAAACACCCATTCTGCAATCTATCGAAACTACATTATAATAGCGAAATTCGGAAAACGAAAAATTCAATTAAAAACTGATATCTACTGACTTTTTGTGTCAATTTCAACTAAAACAATGATAACTACTTAATTGGCATGCCAGAAGTACTGACATATTGCTGCATTGTTTTTGTTTTTTTATCACAAAACAGCCATATTTCTTTGGGAAGATATGACATAATAACAAGGGAAGTAACTCACCCATGCTAAAAACAAGGGAACTAACTCATATTTATGATTGTTAACGCACAATTTATTTTTTAAAATTGGCAATAGTTACACGCTATTTATCCCCCCTTGGGATTCTCTGGTGTTTTTTAGCCACACTTTTTATTTTTGCTAATTTTCGTCCAAAATTTGTTTCTTTAATAATTTTTTTCCTACCTTATCGTTTTTTTCGTAATTTTTAGATATTTTCGGGAATGTAACATGACAGTAAGTAAATTCCATTGGTTTGCTTTGAAATTTAATATGAAAAAATTTGAATTTTGCTTTTGTAACTGCACCGAAATGTCTAAGTAAATAGAAATCTACTTCTTTTCCAGTCACATCTGCACGTTCTGTTGATATTCAAAGATTTGAAGAATTGAAAGTAAGAAATTCTTGGGTACAAAATGTCAGCCAATTTGAAATTAAAATTTCAACCCCGGTCTGACACTTGAAATAAAAGAAAAGCTGCGAGGAAATAGTCTTGAAAATTTGGCTCAAAGACAATAAATGTCTTGAGAAGATGCCAGATGTGACATTTTTTTTTGTTAGTCTGAACTCTATCTTGCCAAAACAGAGATACTTATCAATATTTATTTAAAAGAAATGTATAAATTTACATCAATTACAACTTCATTTTTCAAAAATCATAATATTGGTAAAGTTTTGTCACTAAGAAAACAGTTATGACTTCAAAAAAGTTTTGTTACTGTTGCAAGAGACATCGTAGAACGAGGCCATAAAAAGAACCTTTTTATTATCTTTACTATCAGGTTGACAAAAAAGTTCTTGCGGTTTTTAACTTTTAAATTTAGTTTAACATATCTTGGTTCAAACAAAAAATTATTTATCGAAATAAGCACCGTCAGAATCAACACTTTTACCAATGCAAAACAAGAGTATTTATGTCAGTAACGTAAAAATCTTGCGTTTTGGTGGCGCTAGAGTCGCTGAAGACATTTTTGATATTGCTTAGGTTTTTTAAGCATTTTTCACGCAGAAAGTTGTCGAGATGCTTGAAACTATGATGGATGAGGCAGAGTTTTGTAGACCAGTTAATTCAACTTCTGCAGAATCGGTTTAGCAACGTACGGCCGGGCATTGTCATGGAGAAGAATTGGCCTTTTCTGTTGACTAATGCTGGGTGTTGTTGTCAAAGATTTTATCCATTTCCACTGTAATGGTTTCGCCTTCATTCAAAAAAATGTAACGGATTAGACCGGTCGCAGACCACCAAACAGTCAGCATGTTCTTCTTTTGGTGCAACTCTGGCTTCGGGAAGTGCTATAGAGCTTCGTCGGCGTCTGAACTAAGCGTTGCAGGTCGTTGTAAAGAACCCATTTTTCATCACAAGTTACACCCCAGTCAAGAAACGGGTCATTCTTGTTGCGTAAAAGAAGGGAAAATGACACTTCATAATGGCGTTTCTTTTGGTTGTTCAATTCGTAAGGCACCCATTTATCAATTTTTTTTTGTTTTTGTCTTTCCAATGTTTTTATCAGGTGGTTGGAAATCGTCGTATACGTTATTCGAATTCAGAAACAAGTTCTCGAACATTTGTGTCAACCTGATTGTCTTCTATTGTTTGATGTGCTTGTTTCTAAGACTTAAAGATTTTTCACTTCTATGTTATTCTCACTGGGACTCTTTTTTTGTCTCCAAAACAAAAAAATTAACTTAATTAAGACCCTTACACATATGTATTTAATGATTTGTTCAAAGCCCTAAGTTAATGGTGAGATTAACTTTATGACTAAGACCTTGTGTAACAATGCTTATCCTTTGGATATTGTAAAATCTATTATAAAAAATATAGTTTCCAATTTTAAAAGAACAGAAATTTCAGTAAATAAATGTCTTGTTTGCCTTCGCTTAACTCGGCCAGATAACATTAGTGACCGATTTGCCAAACAAATTTCACTGGCTGTTAAACAGCGTTATTTTGCGTTGAGTCTTCATGTTTTTTTTTTTACAAAATCTATTGTTTTCTATCCGAAAAGATGTTTTCTCCTCATCATAATTCTATTGTTTATTTAAATGTAGTTGCAGAATGTACTACGTCAGACGGACATCACAGACTATGAATTTCCCTATTAAACAACACGTCCCATTCAAGATTCGACATGCAAATTATGCACCATTAGATGTTTTGCGGTTCGGCCATTTGTGAGCACTTAATAAATAACCGTGTTTGTGCCTTAAACTTCAGTGTCGATTTGTTCTTGGTTTCGTGCAGATCACACTCCCTTTCACTTGAAAACTTTAGAAACTATCTATATAAGACTCTTAAGACTATCTTTTTGCAAAGAAAGAGAAAATCTTTTAGGACTTTATGTAGTTTCGATCTGATTCTTTCTCTATCTTATTTTTGTTTTGTTTTTTCTACTTATACCCCGCCATATTTCGATCTCATATATTTTTCTTAATTGCAATTAACCTCGATTTTGGCTCTGTTGAGCGAGGTTCGAAAGTTATCGGCTAGCTTTTCACTTTTTATTTTTTAACACACGCGCACGCGTACACAAACACACACACACACGCACATATATATATATATATATATACACACACATATATATAGAGAGAGAGAGAGATAGAGAGAATAAATGACAAAAAGTTATATTCCAAAATTCATGATGTTGACCATCTTATAATTTATTCCTTTAATTCAGTTGACTTTTACAATTCTTGGCAGTATCTGTTTCGTAGCGCAAAATCAATCACTTAATTTTTATATCAATCTATTATGCTCTTAATTCATCAGAAGAAATAGCAACAATCAATCCGTCAAAAGGAATTGAAATGTGATTTGACATGGTAAAAATCCGAAAATTGGAAGAGAAGCTGCAGATACATTTATATTTTTCATTACACCATATTGAATTTTTATCAAACAAAATTGACGAATTAATTGTTGCTATTTCTTCTGATGAGTTAAGGGCATAATAGCTTCACTGATTGATATAATAATCAAGTGCTTAATTTTGTGCTACATAACAGATACTGTCAAGAATTGTATAAGTGAACTGAATTAAAGGAATAAATTCTAAGATGGTCAACATCATGAATTTTGGAATATAACTTTTTGTCATTTATTCTCTATATTGCTCTGTAATAACATTGAGCTTCTTAAATAGAGATTGATATCTAATAAGAAAATATATTTCTACAGAAATATATATATATATATATATATATATATATATATATATATATATATATATATATATATATATATATATATATAATATTAAGTAATTTATTTTTTATTAATAACTGAAGGTGAATTTTATTGTAAAAAAAAAAACGAAACAACAAATGGAGATGGAAAAATAAGTACGTGAGTAATTATTTTTTTCATAAAAGTCACTCGAGACAAGACATAAAACCATATAATATAAGGAGCTAAAAAATACCACTTCAAGGTTAAAAACTAGGCAACAACGAATGTTATAGGGATAGATTTCGATCCTCCACCAAAATAGCTACTTTCTTTCTCTCTCTCTCTCTCTCTCTCTCTCTCTCTCTCTCTCTCTCTCTCTCTCTCTCTCTCTCTCACCTACACACACACTATATATATATATATATATATATATATATATATATATATATATATATAGTGTGTGTGTGTGTGTAGGTGAGAGAGAGAGAGAGAGAGAGAGAGAGAGAGAGAGAGAAAGTAGCTATTTTGGTGGAGGATCGAAATCTATCCCTATAACATTCGTTGTTGCCTAGTTTTTAACCTTGAAGTGGTATTTTTTAGCTCCTTATATTATATGGTTTTATGTCTTGTCTCGAGTGACTTTTATGAAAAAAATAATTACTCACGTACTTATTTTTCCATCTCCATTTGTTGTTTCGTTTTTTTTTTTTACAATAAAATTCACCTTCAGTTATTAATAAAAAATAAATTACTTAATATTATCCCAGATAACCTTGTTAGTTAGTTGCTAATTTTTTTATCTTTACTTATATATAAAAGACACTTTGTGTGTCTATTCATGTGTGTCTGTGAGTTCATTCCCTATGGAGCCTGAAAGAGCTGTGCCTATTTTTCCACTTTCTACACGAATGTACTTTATGTGCCTGGGGGTGTTCTTCATTGATTTTGTATCGGAATGCCTTCGATAAGTATCAAAAATCGATAATCGAAAAAATCCGATTAAAGAAGGAACAGTCCGACTTTGATCAAAGTTAACACCCTTATACAGCCTAACATCACAAGTTTATTTGAAAAGTTTTAGCACCGCACAAGCAGAAGGCCTGGCATATAAAATCAATAGTAGGTTCTTTGATATGACAGGGGCGCATTCGAAATAAATGTTTCTATTTAGAGCCGAAATGAACCATCATACTTGATTTTTGTATTTTAAACTTTTATTCGAATCATTATATAAAATAATTTTATAAAATCAACAGTAGGTTCTCCACAGTGCAATGTAGACTACAATGCATTGTGGACTAAGTCACTTCGGGAAGGCATGTCAAGCTTCTTTTCAGTGCACCACGGTGGGTTTCCAGCTAGAGCAGGAAATCGATTTGATTAACAAATCGGCGATTTCACTGATTTGATAATAAAAAATATTAGAAACGTGAAAAATTCGTTAATCCTCATTGAATCCCAGGCAATGTCAGGTGAACCTTCTAGTTCATAATACATTGTTCATGGCTTCTGTTAATCGATTATCATAATTCACGTCATTCAATAACACATGCATCGAAAAATCAATATAAAACGATGTGAGGAAATAATCGAAACCAATCATTCATTGATAAGACAATTATTTCACACAAAAATGGATTTTTTTTACCACAGCCAAAGACTTTCAACTTGGAAGGTGAAAGCATAACCAACTCTCGATAAAATTAAAAGAATTTTTCCTTTAAGCTTATATTATAGCACCTTGTTTCAGTAAGCAGAAAAAGCCAAATAAAAAAGACAAATATTTCATGACCTTCTGATGCAGTTAAAGCAACAGATGTAGCATAGCAAATGCATACAAAATGACGTCACCGGTAGGGAAAAATAAAGACTTTAGAAAGGAGATCACGTTAGAGACGGGAATAACGTTCGAGATCACGTTAGAGACTGGATTAACGTTCGAGATCACGTTAGAGACTGGATTAACGTTCTAGATCACGTTAGAGACTGGATTAACGTTCGAGATCACGTTTGAGAAGACGATCACGTGAGGGACGTTATAGCAATAATGAGAAAATACGGAAAGCTACAATGTGTTGGTTGCCGGACAACATGGCACGGATATCACAATGTGAATTAAAAGAATTTGCAGATAGTCAAATAAAAGATATTATCGCTTGCAGAGTTACAGCCTTAAGTCTCAGTGAAAAGTTATTACTATAGATTAGGGCCCTACGCACGTAATTAGAAATTATGTTAACTAGTATGATAACCTGGCAGCAAACAGAAATAGACCCAGTGCAGCCATTGTGATTGAAGCGAGAGAGTCAAGGGTTACCTTCCTAGACAAAACGTGTTAGAAATACACATATTGAATGATAAGAGTTGCCTTCAATAAGTTTCCAGACTTTTTTGCTCAGGCATTTCAAATTGTTGTAGACTTTTAAAAATTCAGCATGTTATTGCTATACATATTATAAGATGACTTAACAATTTTTACGATTTCAGGTTCAAAGGAACTGCTACAGCAGGAATTCCTGATTGTCACAGCTGGTGAATTTCAAAAATGCAATCTGGGCGTAATGACACTTTAGAAGAACTATATGCAATAAAATTCTGTTTTAAACTAACCCTTATCCCTGAGTGGCTTCCGGGCCTTGATAAGTGGTGATCACTGTGTAAAAAAAAAAAAAAAAAAAAAAAAAAAACTTAGACAAAATGCCACAGAAACGTATGGAATGCTTCAGACAGCTTTTGGACTATCTTGCATAAATCGAGCATCAGTTTTTGAGTGGCACAAGAGATTCAAGAAAGGCAGGGAGTTTGTGGGGAATGATGAGACGTGTGAGAGGAGTAAGGAAGTCAGAACACCAGCGTTGATTGGCCAAATAAAGAATTTCATGGATAAGGACCGACGTGCATCCATAGAGACAATAAGTGCACAGTTTGATGTCAGTGTGGGAACTGTACACACAATTACATATATAAATAACCAAACACGATCGAAAACATAACAGAATAGAATAAATGGATCAGTTCACATGTCAAACAGATAGACACCTAAAATTAAGTGCCATCCGTGAAATCGTTAATTGAATACACAATTCTTCATTTGGTACAAATACACTTTTTGACTGACTTTTGCATAATCGAATTTATATATGATTTTCTAGTTTGCACTTTTCAAATGCTTATGAAATTATATACACCTGACAATTGTTTTGTCGTTGTTCTCAAAATCAACACGGACGTATTTTGTCAACATAGAAGTTTATTTATAATTAACTTTTGGCCATCGACAAGAGAGATACGGAACAAAACAACTGCGTTTAGCTGTAAGTGTGTGTGTGTGTGTGTGGCGACGGTGGAAAATGTCATACATGCTGGACTACTGTCGGTCTTCTCTCTTTCTCTCTCTCTCTCTCTTTTGTTTATGTTAACTGTGTCTTATGTAGACATCAACCGACATTCCTGAAATGTAAATATTAAATATATTTGATGTTTCTTTATTTTATTTTGCTTTACGCAATTCTAACATTCTGACTTGAAATGTAAGTGTTTCTTTGTTTTCGGTAATAGTTACGATTCAGACCATTTTTATAGGACACAAGAATGTAGATAAAGTACATCTGGTATGTGTATGTGTGCACACCTCTGATTTTAACCGGGAGAAGACACAAGAGGTGTAGCGTGTTTTATGGAGAAGGATGAGATAAGCCACATGAAATGGCAAGAGTTGCTGAACATAAGCCACGTGAAATGACGAGAGTTGCTGAATATAAGCCACGTGAAATGGCAAGAGTTGCTGAACATAAGCCATATGAAATAACGAGAGTTGCTGAACATAAGCCACGTGAAATGACGAGAGTTGCTGAACATAAGCCACGTGAAATGGCGAGAGTTGCTGAACATAAGCCACGTGAAATGACGAGAGTTGCTGAACATAAGCCACTTGAAATGACGAGAGTTGCTGAATATAAGCCACTTGAAATCGCAAGAGTTGCTGAACATAAGCCACGTGAAATGGCGAGAGTTGCTGAACATAAGCCACTTGAAATGGCAAGAGTTGCTGAATATAAGCCACGTGAAATGGCGAGAGTTGCTGAACATAAGCCACGTGAAATGGCGAGAGTTGCTGAACATAAGCCACTTGAAATGGCAAGAGTTGCTGAACATGAGCCACGTGAAATGACGAGAGTTACTGAACATAAGCCACGTGAAATGACGAGAGTTGCTGAACATAAGCCACTTGAAATGACGAGAGTTGCTGAACATAAGCCACGTGAAATGGCAAGAGTTGCTGAACATAAGCCACGTGAAATGACGAGAGTTGCTGAATATAAGCCACTTGAAATGGCAAGAGTTGCTGAACATAAGCCACTTGAAATGACGAGAGTTGCTGAACATAAGCCACTTGAAATGGCAAGAGTTGCTGAATATAAGCCACGTGAAATGGCGAGAGTTGCTGAACATAAGCCACGTGAAATGACGAGAGTTGCTGAACATAAGCCACTTGAAATGACGAGAGTTGCTGAACATAAGCCACTTGAAATTGCAAGAGTTGCTGAACATAAGCCACGTGAAATGGCGAGAGTTGCTGAACATAAGCCACGTGAAATGACGAGAGTTGCTGAACATAAGCCACGTGAAATGGCGAGAGTTGCCGAACATAAAGGGACAAACTTTAAGTGAAAGAAGTCGGTTTTTTTTGTTCACACTTGATGAGTAAACCTCCGTCAGCAAAAGATGCACATATGTATGGAACAAAACGGTAAACAAAGACAAAAATCTTGCTGTGAGACACAATTCTCCAAACTGTACAGAACAGAATGTTAAGAGGAAAGGATTCCAAAGTTATTGTACATCGTATTCAAGTCCACTTGCAATGCAGAGGTGCACATTTGGAGCATGTCATTGATTGAGGATAAAACAAAGACTGTTGGGCATTAATAACTGAGAGTTGGTGGACAAGTCAGGCATAATCTGAGATTTATGTTGTACCAATTTAGATTATAAGGAAAGTAGAAAGTAAATCTTGGGTTTACTTTTAGTAGACCAGTAACTCTCGCTTTCTTTGTTTTATTCTTTAGTCCTCACATTCCAGGAGTGATGCTTCTGACAAAGAGGAAAGAATTATTGTCTTCTGAGTAAGAATCTATTCCATCTAACACTCATTGTTGGCAAGTTTTTGACTTTAGAGTAGTATATTTTTAGCACTTTACATCAAGTAGTTTCATGTCTTGTTTGGAGTGATTTTCATAAAAAAACATGGTTGGATTACAGAAAGGATTGTGAATTTCATTAATGATTTCATGGAGTGGTTTTTGTCAGTACGTATTAATTATTTTACCATAAAATGCATCACAAATTACAATATGTATTTGACTTACAGAACAATCTTCTACTTATATTAAAGTCAGCTACATCTTAACGTCCAGTACTGCTGTTACATACGTGGAGGTTTCATTCAAAGCTCTCTTTTTGACTGTGACAGAGTACTAAATTGACATCACAATCTAACAGTATAGGTCTTTTTCATTAGATAGACACTACTAGTCTTTCTCTACTCTATCGTTATCTTCATGGAAACTGCTCGATTGAGCTCCAATTTCAGGTTCCTTCTCGCATATATTTGCTGCGACCCATCATCCAATGTGCTTTTCAGTCTATATAATTTCTACAATCAACTTTTCTCACTGTCTTCGACATATACACTTAGCAGCAAAATAAAACACGTGCAATTGGGTTGTAAAATATTTTGTTTCTTTCCAATAACAACCTTTTCAATTTTAGTATGACGGTTGTGACATCTGTGAAGGCACATGGCGGGAGTGTGGTATGGATGTTTCAGCAGCTTGTCCTCATTCTGTGACCAACTCTCTGTATCCTCCTCACTTTCTGTTGTTGATTTATATAAACATTCTTTCATTCTGGAATGTTTAATATTTCCCATCGTCTATTGTTCTACTTTTGTGACCGATATTTTGATCACATATTTCTGGTCAAATTATGCATTTCAACAGATAATGGTGGAGAGCTTCGCATTACTCAAATGGAATTAATGTGTGTGTGTGTGTGTGTGTGTGTGTGTGTGTGTGTGTGTGTGTGTGTGTGTGTGTGCAACCCATCGAATGCCTCTCTTCATCTTTTTCGCTTGCCAAATATCCAACAATAAGATATTGTTTTCTGCCACATCTGCAAAGAATTTTGCTTCCTTCCTTTCTGTGTTTAACATCAAACAGAATTTACATAAACAGAGTTTTTTCCAAGAAATTCCCATTCATCCGTGGAGTGCATTACAACGTGACGACTTCCCTGTGTGCTACAACATGGTTGTCTTCGAATCCAACATCAACAAATACTTGTCATAAACCGTCTCTATACATGACAAATGAATTTGTTCTTTTTTCTAAATCCTTTTCAAATCCTCTGATAATATTCTTCATCATCTATTTCATTAACCCTCATCCTCAAGTAACATTTGATCTTTATAACTGATGACTCATGAGTAAATAAAATGATGTAACTATGAGAATGCATTACAAACAATTTTAATAAAACAAGGTCTGGCATAAGTAATTATATATTTTCTTTGCTTTTAATTTTGTTAATACTACAGCATTCGCTTTATTTCATGCATCATCCGAAAGCGGAAATCATATATTTCTATAGCATCGTTGGAGTTAAGGAACTAATCCGAGCTGCCATTGCTCAAGTGCCGTTTGATTTGCAAAATGGTTTCTGAAAGATTATCAAATTGTATTGAACAGAACTGAGCTTTAACAAGTGAAGCATGCATGGTCCCATGGTCCCCCGTGAGTACACAGTGAACAGGGCATAAAAAAATGACTAGGTTCAGCAAATGCCCCCCCCTCCCAATTTTTTATTTAAAAAATTTTTTTTATTACATTTTCACCCCAAACAAGGCACATTGCCACTTTGTTGTAGGGAGCTACTATCAGGGACATAGGCATCAAAGGTACTGTGTAGGGAGTTGGGCAGCAAGATGTCGGTTCACGTTGTTCTTGAACTTCTGCATGTCAGTACGGTTGGGGAAGCAGGGACCCGGAAGGGAATTCCAAAGTCTAGCTGTTCTGGGGAAGAAACTACTAGAGTAGAAAGCTCTCTCACATCTAGGGATCTCTACTGTGAAGGGGTGGGATTTAGCTGCTTGTCAGGTTTTGTCAGGGGTGTTTACGTTGAGGGGGCACAAGTGCTTGCAGTTCGTCAGAGCATTCACCATTAAAGTACTTGTAGAACAGGCAGAGGGATGTAACATTTCATCGATAGGACAGAGGCTGAAGTTTAGATGACAGTTCAGGACCTATCAGATTGGCGACTCTCTTTTGAACCTTGTCTAGGAGTGAGAAACTAGTGGCAGATGCACCAGCCCTAATATGACAACAATACTCCATACATGGGCGAATGGTGGCCTTATAGAGGTACAGGATACTTTCGGGCGTTAGTATCTTTCTAGTACGGTAGAGAGAACCTACATTCTTCGCAGCGATCCTGGCGATACTTTCAATGTAATTGTTCCAACTCATGTTTCCTGTGAGCGTTAGGCTGAGGAGTTTAAAAGATGTACTTTTCAGATAAAGGGTCATTGGCCATTGCTATTGGTGATAGAGAAGGTTTCTTGTAATTATTGAAGGAAACGAGTTTTGTCTTGGCAGCATTGAATGTGACCATCCATTTATGTCCCCATTCCACTACAGATTGGAGGTCATCCTCTAGTGTTTCTACCATTTCCTTAGATATGTGTTCATTTGTTTTCCTGTCGTGTCTGTTATAGAGCATGGTGTCGTCAGCATATATACTAATCTCAGGCAATTTTGTCAGGGAGGTGGTTTATGAATATTAGGAATAACAGAGGTTCAAGGATAGACCCCTGAGGCACTCCTATCATATTGTTTAGATGTACGACCATCGAGGACAACCTGGATTTTTCTCTTATCTAAGAAGGATTTAATTATGTTATGAATTCTTCCAGTGATATTATATGATCTGATTTTCCTGAGAAGACATTCATGCCTTACCCTGTCAAAAGCCTTAGATATATCTAGAACTACAGCTCTACCCTCCCCCGCTTTGTCCAGTGCCTAAATCCATATTGTTGGTTAGTCAGAAGTTTATCATCTATAAGGTGATAGACTAGAGCTTGGTTAGTTATGGTCTCAAATATTTTGGCGAAAAGTGGGAGGAGGCTAATGGGGCGATAATTTACTGGGTCAGTTCTTTCGCCAGAATTCTTGAAAACTGGTACTACAGAAGCAGTTTTCCAGCAGGCAGGAAAGCAAGATTCATTAAGGCATTTGTTGTAAAGTTTGGAGAGAATTAGAGCTACTTTGACGGAGCACTTTTTAATAGCACAGCCAGGATGAGATCAGGTCCACATGCTTTTGCAGTGTCAAGATTTCTTATGATAGCATGCACCTGAGAAGGGGTGATTTTTAGATCGTCACGTGTGGCGTCTGTCCGCAAAGGAAAGTCAGGGAAGGGGTGGTTGGCAGGGTCCAGTGGTGGAGTTGGAGGCAAACTGACTGGCAAGCATGTTAGCCTTCTCAGTTGCAGAGCAAACAACCTCGTGATTGTTGGATAGTGGGGGAATTGTTAATTGCCCATTATTTACTACACTGTTATAGATTTTACAGAAAGTCACAGGTTCCTAATTTCTGTGCTTCGATGCATTTTTTGGTGGTTTCAGTAAATTCTCTCTTAGCTGTTGCTATTTCTTTCTTACAATTACTTCTGGCTTCTATATACTTCTGCCTGTTTGAACTGGACTTATGTCAGTTAAATTTGTGGTACGCATGCTGCCTTTGCGCTATTGCAGCTGCACAAGTAGAAGTAAACCATTGGGGAGAGTGGGGCTTGCTACAAAATTTGCACGTGGGAACATGTGCTTCAGTTGCCGTTTTGAACCATTTAGTGGCCTTATTTGTGCAATGTTCAGCAGGAAGTGAAAAGATATTTTGCCATGGGGCGTCCCTGATAAGATCCCTGATGGCTTCCCAGTCAGCCTTTTTATAATATCTCGTTGTTTGAGCAGTGGCTCTTCAGTTTTAACTCTAAAGTTTAGGGCTATTTCAACTATTACCACTGCATGATCGGCGTTCCCAAGTGGGCTGTGGGCGTTTGTAACACAATCATCGGGAACTGTGATCAGAAACAGATCTAAAAGTGATGCATGTTGTTCTTGCTAGTCAGGGAAACGGGTTGGAAACATAATCATCTGTGATAGGGAATGAGATATAGGGAAGCTATGTGTTGTGATACCAGCTGCGCCTGTGTCAGTAGAAAATCCAAGCCAGTTGCTGTGGTTGACATTGAAGTCACCAAACACATGCACTTGTGTGCTAGTGTCGAGAGAAAGTGCTGTATCTATGCTGTCAGAGACTTTGTTTATTAGGGTACAGTCCTGGGTCGAGGGAGAGCGGTAGAGAAAATAAAAGTAACTAATGTTATGTTGCATGTTAAGTCTAAAGCACATAAAGGCTTGATCGTCCGATTCTAGTTTAGTTTCTCTAGTCAAGGGGAGAGTGTTTCGAATATAGACTCCAAGCCCGTGCATATGTCTGTCAGAGACCTTACGGCAGTTGGGAGATATCCAGGCATGTTAAAGTAGTTAGAGGGGATGGAGGAGTGTAGGTTAGTCTCACTTAGTGCTAAGATATCCGGGATGTTTGTTAGGAGGAATGTTTCAACATCATTTAAATTAGTTCTAAGCCCACGGATGTTCGTAAATGCAAACCTCAAGGGAGAAGGCAGGTTGGTTTTGTTTGAGTTTAGGCCTGGTTTTAGCCCTAAAAGTCCTCAGAGGACGTCAAATCCTAGTGAAAATGAATAAACGGTGCAGTTTTAAACCTTAACATGTGTAAATTTGAGTTTTGCACCATGCAAAAAAAAGAAATGACTTAGTCCATTATTTGCCACTCACCATTTAGCCCCAAAAGTCCTCAAGGCCTTAACATATTTAAATTTGAGTTCAGCACTATGCAAAACTGCTAAATAGACATACACAGAAAATTTTGAACAAATATAGCAAACTAGTCCCAAAAATGGAGTGTTTTTATTAGTCCTACAAGAGTCTCTGGGGCACACCCAAGAGTTATCATGAAGTATAGACAAACAAAATTATATAGAAACCAGTCAGTTACAACTTTTCAGACAGTTTTATAAAAATCCAAGGAATCAATTTTTTTTTTTATAAACACAAATGTGTTAATTTTAGCCATTTTAACCTGAAAGGCACCCCTAGGGGGACAACTGGAGTTTTCCCGGAAAATCCATTCTGTTACTTTTTTTACTCATATCATGATTAATGTTTGTGCAAAATTTCAAAGATTCCAAAGCACAGTTATTCAGAAAAGTGTGGACGGATGAACAGACGAACGGACAAGGGTGGATTTACAGGTCCATCCTCCTTTTGTCGGGGGACGAAAAATTGTTTGAATAAACATCACGTTTTATATTGTTAAAAAAATAAATAAATGTATCCTTTGTTAATTTCATTATAGCGGAGTAAAATTAAATACTTTTACTTGTCACGATCGATTTCGCTGAATGATTAGAGTGTTTAACAATGGTCCAAGAAAGTACGGCTCAATCCGTGATCGAGTCATATTAAAGACGTTTTATTTTCTTTATAACACATTCCTCTTAGAATGGTTTGCTTTGGAATATTTCAAGTATCCATTACTGTTTTGGCATATTTCAAGTATCTATTATTGCTTTGGCATATTTCAAGTACACATTACTGTTTTGGCATATTTCAAGTATCCATTACCGTTTTGGCATATTTCAAGTATCCATTACTGTTTTGGCATATTTCAAGTATCCATTATTGCTTTGGCATATTTCAAGTATACATTACTGTTTTGGCATATTTCAAGTATACATTACCGTTTTGGCACATTTCAAGTATACATTACCGTTTTGGCATATTTCAAGTATCCATTACCGTTTTGGCATATTTCAAGTATACATTACTGTTTTGGCATATTTCAAGTACACATTACTGTTTTGGCATATTTCAAGTATCCATTACTGTTTTGGCATATTTCAAGTATACATTACTGTTTTGGCATATTTCAAGTATCCATTACTGTTTTGGCATATTTCAAGTACACATTACTGTTTTGGCATATTTCAAGTATCCATTACTGTTTTGGCATATTTCAAGTATCCATTACCGTTTTGGCATATTTCAAGTATCCATTACTGTTTTGGCATATTTCAAGTATACATTACTGTTTTGGCATATTTCAAGTATCCATTACTGTTTTGGCATATTTCAAGTATCCATTACCGTTTTGGCATATTTCAAGTATCCATTACCGTTTTGGCATATTTCAAGTATACATTACTGTTTTGGCATATTTCAAGTATCCATTACTGTTTTGGCATATTTCAAGTATACATTATTGTTTTGGCATATTTCAAGTATCCATTACTGTTTTGGCATATTTCAAGTATACATTACCGTTTTGGCATATTTCAAGTATACATTACCGTTTTGGCATATTTCAAGTATCCATTACTGTTTTGGCATATTTCAAGTATACATTATTGTTTTGGCATATTCCAAGTATACATTACTGTTTTGGCACATTTCAAGTATACATTACTGTTTTGGCATATTTCAAGTATACATTACTGTTTTGGCATATTTCAAGTATCCATTACTGTTTTGGCATATTTCAAGTATTCATTACTGTTTTGGCATATTTCAAGTATACATTACCGTTTTGGCATATTTCAAGTATCCATTACTGTTTTGGCATATTTCAAGTATCCATTACTGTTTTGGCATATTTCAAGTATACATTACCGTTTTGGCATATTTCAAGTATACATTACTGTTTTGGCATATTTCAAGTATACATTACTGTTTTGGCATATTTCAAGTATCCATTACTGTTTTGGCATATTTCAAGTATACATTACTGTTTTGGCATATTTCAAGTATACATTACTGTTTTGGCATATTTCAAGTATACATTACTGTTTTGGCATATTTCAAGTATCCATTACTGTTTTGGCACATTTCAAGTATACATTACTGTTTTGGCATATTCCAAGTATACATTACTGTTTTGGCATATTTCAAGTATACATTACTGTTTTGGCATATTTCAAGTATACATTACTGTTTTGGCATATTTCAAGTATTCATTACTGTTTTGGCATATTTCAAGTATACATTACTCTTAGGAGATTTTGCAGTGAGGATAGGAACATTGCGTTTAGACCAAATCGATAATTGAAAATAATTAATTGGAAAAACAGGTGCTCCATTTTTGGAGGGGTGTTACCCTATTGCATAGGCTGGCAGTTGGTCAATTTGTGGCCCCACTAACACGGTTAAAATCTAAGGGACTGGTATAAGAGAAAAAAGAGTGAACATTGAGAGAGGGGAATTAGAAAACGAAGAGAAAAATTAAGTCTTAAGAAGTAATTGTTTGTTTTTTGTATGGCTTATCAATCATCCATAAATTTATTAATTCCGAATAGAATTGTCAAATATTATTCTATGTATATTTAATTTTATATTCACAAGATATACTGCTCTAATGATACATTGCCCTCAGAATATATTGTTCTTTGAATATATTGTTGTTTAAATATATTATTCCCAGAATATATTGCTTTCTGAATATATTGCTCTTAGAATTTATTGCTATGAGAATATATTGTCCTTAGAAGATATTGCTCTTTTAATATATTGCTCTTAAAAATATTACTCTTAGAATAGTGAATGAATGACGAAAGTCTATATTTCAAAGTTCATGATGTTGACCATCTTATAATTTATTCCTTTAATTCAGTTGAGATTTACACTTCTTGACAGTATCTGTTTCGTAGCACAAAATCAATCATTTAATTATTATATCAATTAATGAATCTATTTTATCCTTAACTCATCAGAAGAAATAGCAACAATCAATCCATCAAAAGGAAATAAAGTGCGTTTTGACATGATTAAAATCCAAAAATTGGAAGAGAAGCTGTAAATTCCTTATAATATGTTTCCATTACGCCGTCCATTGAATATATACTCTTCGAATATATTGTTTTTGAATTTATTACTCTTAGAATATATTGCACTTAGAATATATTGCCCTTAGAATATATTGCCCTTAGAATATATTGCTCTAAGAATATAGTGCTTTTTAAATATATTGCTTTTACAATATAGTGCTCAATATGTTGTTCTTTTTAATATATTACCGTTATAGCCCTGTTAAGAGTTGCAAAGAAAAACAGAACACCAAAAACAAAGTAACAACAAGTATTGCAACGCATACAATAGGTAGGTCGTTCGTCGTAACTGACGAACGGCCTATGTTGGTCCCCAGATACTGATATCTATTTGTTTCCCCACGTAAAACAAAATGTAACACAAGGTCATTTTTAATGTGGGAGAAAACCAGCTCCCCCAAAAGGGGACACTCTGACAGCTTACAAAAATAAAATTGCCTTAGTGTAGAAGGGGCTCCCCCTCCATTGACTAAGGACAATTTGATTTGAGTGCAGCATCTGAGCAGATACCACACTTCAGTCACCAGTTTACAAGCGTAATTGGATATCGACTAACACCTTACAGCTAGTCTTTCGGTATTGAGATTGGAATAGTCTATTAGTAGGTAACATAGGTTAGTTCCACCACAACACCTCCCTACCAAGCTGATAACTCTGGACGGTGTATCAGTATTTTTTCCTCTTTTGGATGCAACATGGACAGCTCGGTGATTTTCCTTTTCTTGCCCGAATGTCGTGATTCTGATGTGATTTGGGGAGGCTCAATATCAAACGTGTCGTAGACGGTTTCAATAGCCTCTCCTTCTTTGGGGATTCATTGTTCAGGGCGAAATGTTTTCTTTTGACCTGCCAGAAAAACGTTTTTTTCCCCCCATTTTCTCGTGTATTAATCGCGAGAATTTAATAAAATGATTGCTTGCATGAATAGACCCCGCCACAAGTAATTAGGGGTCACTAAACCCCACCTAGGACCCCGCTTGTAATAATCCATCCAACAAGGGACAATATTGTCCCAAGGGTTTCCACTAGTGTTGCTAACCTGATGAACTGTCTATTTTGACAAGACGCCGGGTAAAACGGACCAGCAGTTTTACCATATTGTGGAAAAACAATTTGAGTTCTATTATTTTACTGCATGTAATATCTTTGAGTGATGTTGACTCTCGGTAAATAATGTTTCAATACTAGAGTTGCGATGGTACTTGTTGTGGTGTAACTGAAATTTTCGTATCGGGTGAAAAATCGCCTGCAGTTGCATAGACATTTATGACTGAGTCGGTTGGCGAAGGTGTCATCACTTTAAGACTAGCGATAGCATACCCTGCCTGATTTTGGTGTCTTGGTTTGTGGTTAGGCGCTGTTCTCGTTATAGGAGAGATACTTTTGTTTGGTCTACAACAGATCGGTGTGTTTGCACCTTTTGTTGAACTTTTCATGGCCATAAAAGTTTTCTTTTAATTTGTTTTTCAATGTATGAGCGTTTGTTCCTATTTACAATGCCTCCCCACGGGACAGAGTCAGACACCAGGGTCCTTTTTTAACGTGGCGAAAAGGAACAAAAATTAAAATTGTCACAGTCGTGAAGGATTTCTCTTCCACTGACAGAGAACAAGAAATGGAAGTGCAGCATCTGAAGAACAGATACTACACTTTGATCGAGCGTTTGTTGTACTTCTTATTTTCGCTTTGCAAAAATTTTTGATTGGCTGGTTCTATAATTTAAATTCACGAATACAGACCGACCCGAGTAGGTTAGTGGTATTCCTTAATAGTAAGCTTTTAATTTGCGTATCGTTAACGGCCTTTGCTGTTTTGTGTTTTTTTTTTTTTTTTTTTTACACAGTGATCACCACTTATCAAGGCCCAGAAGCCACTCAGGGATAAGGGTTATTGCAAGTACATTACGTTAGTGTGGAGATTTGATGAAGTGTTTACTTAAGAGGGCGGTTCATTAGGAATTTGTTAACGTTGGACTTGAACACATCCAAGTTGTAGTCCGGTGGGAAGCAGGCAGACGGAACAGAGTTCCACAGGTGTGTAGTTCTAAGAAAGAAGCTTTGTTCATGGAATCTGCGTTTTGATTTAGGCATAGATAAAGAGTGGGGGAAACTTTTGACAGTGGATTCAGCTAGACGGGTGTTTTTCATGAAAGATTGGCGAGGGGGGGGGGACCAGAGATTGGAGTTCAGACGAGCACCTGCCATGGAAATAACGATAAAACAAGGATAGGCTCGCAACGTCTCTTCTGTGGGAGAGAGGTTGCAGGGTAGAGAAAAGGGCATCTCCCACTAAGCCACGAAGTCTATTTTGTACTCTGTCAAGGCAGGATAGGCTGTTTTTAGCAGCTCCTGCCCAGATATGGCAACAGTATTCCATCCTTGTGTGTTCTCAGCATTGTAGGTTTATTCAATTTCGTCCAAGTATTTAAATTTACTATCGAAAAGACGGACCTCGAATCGAGTTGCATCTTTATTTCTTTATCATAAATTTTATAGTCACATATTTTCGCGACCCTTCTTCGTTATTTCCAGTCCCCGCCAAACACACCCGGGCTTTGTACTTAATATTTATTTCTACAATGAGTACCCTTGTGTCGAATTTATTTTTTTGCATATAAA
This sequence comes from Euprymna scolopes, assembly GCF_053919585.1. Lineage (NCBI taxonomy): Eukaryota > Metazoa > Mollusca > Cephalopoda > Sepiida > Sepiolidae > Euprymna > Euprymna scolopes. Next base: position 87,080,616 of record NC_136518.1, read on the forward strand.
CCATTTTCTTGATAGATAATGCAAATTACCAAATCGATTACACGGACACGGGATTTTTCTTTCTTCAATTCTTTCTTAGCTATGTGTCGATATGCGTGTTCTTTTTCCCTCACTTGTTTTTATTTTTTATGTGTTTTTTAAATTGTCTGTCTGCTTTTTTATCTGCGCAACTCAAGCATCGATATCCATCGAAGCTTTTTTAATAATTTCTATATTTTGACAGTATTTCGTAAACTTTTGGAGAGTTAGGTTCATTTTCTAATTTTATTAGGACACGCCTCCTAATTTCCACGTCTTGACTAGAAGTCAGTCCTCGTGTAAATACTAAAGATTTAAAATTGTCTGCACTGAAGTCTGCAAGTTTGAATTCGTCGCAATGTTTATTTACCATGGCTATTTTAAATGATTTCAATACAGTGCAAATGTTTTGTAATGAAAAATGTTGCAAACACATAAGCCTAAAATGCGATTAATGTGCTCTAATGTGCACAAGTGTACAGCTGTGGCATTATGTGTTATATGTGCCACCGCATTGTCACTGCCCCTATAGCCGGGAGGTGATTTGGTCAAACGCGGAGGGATACATAGTCATTTACTCATTCTTTCTTTTCTTCAGCGACCAGCATGGAGTAAGGACTCACAATTTTGTCTCTCTGAGAAGGGAGAGGGAACCCCTCTCTTCCCCAAAGTAATACGCTATTTAAGGTTAAGTAAGCCTTTTTAAAGTTTGTTATGAATTGTTTGTTTTAATCGTAATATATTGTGATCATATTGTAAATAAAAGAAAGATTCTCTGATATACATTACAATCTGTGTTGCGTGTTGTTAAATTTGCTTCAACATCAAACCGAGGTCGGACACCTTCCCAGCCAGAACCCAGCTTCAAGAAGTCGTCCTTACGAATGGCGAAACAGGTATGCCTTCACTCTTTCAAAAAGACTTCCATGTAACTATACACGTAATGTTATATGGGTCAGTCACTCAAGTGACCGACTCATCGTGTTATAATTTGGTTGGCATTCCCGGACGTTTCTTGATGAAGTTAACCCTCCACGTTCGATCCATAATGGTTTACAGCAAAATGAGCAACAAATGAAATCTATTTATTTTATTTATTAGCCGACTGTTATCCTCATCTTAATAGTTGTTGTTGTTTCACCACGTTTTGGCCAACTAATCCTCTGGCCTTCTTCAGGTGATTAACCGCGACGGGATACGAATGATGAGTCTCTTAACTGTATCCCCAGTAATTACTGCCTTCCATAGTTGTTGTTGTGTAACAATGCTTATGAGCGCGTGGGAAAATATCAGCAGCAGCTGTAAGAAAGCTGACTTGCGAGGATATTAGCAGCATCCCTTAAACCGTGCTAGAAAGGTTACTTATGCCTGAGGGTATCCTGTACGTCTACCAGGCCAACATTCGTCCATGTATGGAGGATTGCTGCCACATTTGGGCTGTTGCATCTGCTACTAGTCTCTTATTCTTAGACAGGGGTCAAAAGAGAGTCCCGAACAGTCAGCTAGGCTTCAACCGCTGTCCAATTGACGAAATGTTGCACCTCCCTGCCTGTTTTACAAGAATATTAATGGTAGGTGCTCCGACAAACTACAAGCTCTGGTACCCCCTCAACATAAATACCTCCGACAAACCCGACAAGCGGCAGAATCCCACCTCTACACAGTAGAAATCCTCAGGTGTAAGAAATGTTCTACTCTAATAATTTCTTCGCTCGGACTGCTAGACTTTGGAATTCCCTTCTGGATTTCTGCTTCCCTAACTGTACTGACATGCAGAAGTTCAAGTGTAATGCAAACAGACATCTTGCTGCTCAACTCCCTACATAGTACTCTGCAAATTATGTCCCAGATAGTAGCCTCCTACATCAAAGTGGCACTGTGCCTTGTTTGTGGTGAAAATGCAATAATAAAAATAATAATAATAATAATAATAATAATAATAATAATAAATAAATAAATAAATAGATAAATAATATTAAATCTGTTCTCAAATAACATTGCACCTTTAACAAGCTATGCTCATTCGTTCGTAATTATACTTAAAATTAGCATAAGCAAAAGAAAGCAATCGATGCTGCTTTCCCCCCCCCCCACCACCACCACTCTCCCTGTTTTTCTTCCACTGCTTCTTCCTCCTCCTCCTCCTCCTCCTCCTCCTACTCCTACTTGTTCCTTTACCTTCCTCTTTTGCACTTTATTTATCCCTCATCCTTCCCCTACATCGTTCCTCCTCCTCCTCCTCCTCCTCCTCCTCCTCCTCCTTTCTTTGCAGTCTGTGTTCGTAGCCAATTGTCAAGAGTGTGCAGAATCTAAAAATAGAACTCATAAATGGAACAACGGGACCTTGTTCCGATTTTGCGTGCGTTTCCAGCTAAAAATGTCTCTATCGCCTACATCTCGTCAGTCAGTATGTGCGGTTCCTGTACATTTTGCCCGTACACGTGCGATCGATGGTGAGAGTACATAGCAGTGTGTCTGTGTGTCTGATTGTTGCGTCTCCAGCGCCGCTCTCAAGCCAAGCAGGATAGATACGCATAGATCTGAACATTGCTACAAGTAACTGCTACCATTTGCTTATTAATACTTACCTATTGTCCATCTGTGTACGTATTGAAACGCTCGACGTCCAGCAATTACTGTAGCATCCACCTGCCGACAACCAGGGAGAAAAAGACGGAAGCGACTAAAACACGTGGAAAACTGGAAGGCACGTGTTGCTATACAAGGAATGGCTAATTTTATGTACTTCATGCCCTGTTTTTGGTCACTTTTAATTCAGATCTACCGATTTTTTGTTTCTTAAAGTAGTGATATATTTGGTAATACATACTCTGATTTTATATATATATATATATATATATATATATATATATATATATATATATATATATATTCTCCAATTCATTCGTCCAGAAGAAGTCTTACAATAAAGATGAAACATTGATGGACGTATGATTTGGTTTGTTCCTTTTTCATAGTTTTCCATTATTCTCGGGCTACAGCCCGAATAATGGAAAACTATTTCCATTATTTTCATCATATATATATATATATATATATGTATATATATATATATATATATATATATATATATATATATATGTCATCCACATACATATATATATACATATGTATATATATATACATATGTATATATACATATATATATATATATATATATATATATATATATATATATATATATGTCATCCACATACAGTACTGTTTCAATGTATCACAGCTGATCAGTGCGGCTAGACAGGCAACTACCTCAAGCCAAGATCGAAACCCGACTACCCAAACTCGGATTCTCACCATTACGTTATTCGGCTGCTGCTGTACGGGTAGTGAATTAACGATGTTTTGACACAGCTCATCAGTGTGGCTAGATAAGCAACTACCTCAAGCCAGGATCGAAACCCGACTGCTCAAAACGACAGCTGCTGCTGTGCGGGTAGTGAATTAATGTTTAACATTGTCCAAATGCCTAAGCTCGATTTGTTTACACAAAGAGCATCGCTTAATACGCTGATGAAAGTTTATATGTAAGCAGTTTGTTATATAAATATGTTCAACCCAAGATAGGGAGCATTAGGCAGCGTTTTTTCATTTAAGCAAACATTGTTTAAGACAACAGAGAGCTTTTGTTTAGTTATATCTTTTTATTTTCTCAATTTTTCTGGTGATCTTTTTGCGTATAGATCAAAGGTGTTAATAACTGTCCCATAGTTTGATCTGTCTCTTCGAAGCATGTCGCAGTTTTGTTGCTTTTCGTCTTTCGTCAATACATCGTCAGGAATGTGTAAGATTTGGTTGTACTGACAGGGCGAATGCTAGTTGCAGAAGAAGTCAGAAAACGGTTTATGCTTGCGAAGCCGTTCGTGCTCAGTGGGAAGCGAAGGAGTGTCTACTTTTGAGGTGAGGGCATGCTCAGAAAGGGGAAGGGGTTATGATATGCATTTAAAAACGTTTTGGCTTGAAAAGTAACCATATTTAGGACAGGTTTCTGAGTTCTTATATATACTGCTTCCAAAATTTTTAATCTTTTAACAGTGGTTTTATGGTGTATTATTTGTGTGTTACTAACTAAAATTTCTCTAACTTCGGGGGAGGGGCAGTTATGTTTTCTGTAAATGTTGTAATATAGCACTAGATTCTACATTATGCATGGTAAGGCGATGTGATAACGTGGTAGTTGTGTAACCGACGTAACCAACGTAACTACTGTTGTTGTTTTTTTGTTGTTGTTATAGGATTTACACTCTCCCAGCGGGCAATTGAATGACGTTGGGTCGTTCTAGTGGTTTGAGGATAGGGCAGGCATTGTTTCTTACAATTAGGTGTTGGGTCTTAAATTTTTTATGATATGCAATATGTTTAAGGTTATTTTTGTCAGTGGGAGAAACGTATCAATGAATAATACTTTTTATGACCTTTTCTTTCAATTTAAATCCTGGTTGCATCTGGTTGCAATAGAAAACGTTAATTGTATTGCGATTTTGATGTTGAGGGGTATTACTATTTGTGGTAGTGTTTTTTTTGTTGTTTTTTGTTGTTGTTTTTTTTAAGTTTCGGGTCATTGATTTTATTTGCTGGTCGACTATGTAGTTTGGAAATCCGTTATTGATACGGACTTGCTTGATATTTTTTTAGTTCGAGTAGTAGTGTTTTTTTTTTTTTTTTGTCAGAAATTAGGTAAGCGCGGTTAAGAAGGTTTCTGATTATGGTTATCTTATATCAATGGGGACATTTGCTCTAAAAATTTAGAAGGCAGGAGTTAAGGCTAGTAGGTTTTTTGTAGTTGAAGGTGCTGAAAATGTTCTTAGAAGTATCAATGAGGGCGTCATTATATTATATTAATAACTTCATTTCAATAGTAAATGTAAGAATGGATTTATCTTTAAAGAACTTCAGTCTTAATATTTTGCTAGGATGAAAATATCATCAACATACGGTATATAGATAGAGTGTATGCTGGTGTAATTAAATATTTGGTTTTCGAGATCACTCATGTAGAACTCCGTGGTTGGAACTCATTGAGACTCCCTATATTTGGGTGTAAATATTCCCTTTATTGTCGTTGAGATTCCGCGGATAAAATGTATTTTAATTTTTAATTTAGTGGTACAATTAAATGGTACAAACTAATAATAATTTTAAAAATATGCTTTTGTTGATTTTAAGCTTTTGTGGATTGTTGTATATGTTTTTACATGAACATTGGTGAATGGACTTTCTATGTCAACGGAGGCGATGACTTTGTTGTTGGGTTGTTTGGCTTTTAGAATTTGTAGCAATTCAGGTGTTGATTTAACACTGTTTTTTATGTGTTGATTATTTATTAGGTAAATATGGGCTAATGAAACCATGGAGTACTTTGATTTGGCAATAGATTAGGATAGTAACCTGTGGAAGCGGTATATATAGGAACTCAGCGCCATCGATCTATACACAAAAAACATCATAAGAAAAATTGAGAAAATAAAAAAACTAAACAAAAGCTCCCTGTTTTCTTTGCAATAATATAGGAATAAACGGTAAGATAGTCAACATCTTAAAATCTGGAATATAGATTTTATCATTTATTTTGCATATATATATATATATATATATATATATCGCTCTTTTTATATATGCATATATATATATATATATATATATATATATATATATCCTCAGTGTGAATGATAGAAAACATGAGTCATATATATATATATATATATATATATATATATATATATATATATGACTCATGTTTTCTATGATAGAAAACATATATATATATATATATGACTCATGTTTTCTATCATTCACACTGAGGAAGATCGAAGGATCGGTCGGAAATTATGTGCTTTTGAAGGAAACATTCTTGTTTTTTTTTTCAAAAGACTTTTTGTATTCGTACACATCAACACACAGGAAATAAATACAGAAAAGATATAAACATTCATATATTTTCGTATTGATTTTTTATTCATACATATTTATATATATATACATACATATATATATATATATATATATATACATATATATATATTTATGCATATATATATATATGCATATATATATACATATATATGTATGTATATATATATATGCATATATATATATATATATATATATATATATAGCAAATAAATGATAAAAGATGTTGACCATCTTACCGTTGATTCCTTTAACTAACTGGGCATACACAATCCTTGACGGCACTTGCTTCGTAGCACAAAACGATTCATTTAATTATCATATCATTCAATGAATTTATTTTTTTTATTTATGTATATTAAAATGAATACAATTTATTGGTATGGGAATTTAAATTCGATGACTTTACTTGAAAATACAAAGATGGCGTAAAAACTTGATTAAATTTATATAATAATTAAATGAATGATTTTGCGCTACGAAACAGGTGTTGTCATGAATTGTGCATGTCAATTTACTTAAAAGAATAAGCGGTAAGATGGTCAACATCTTGAAATTTGGAATATAGATTTTTGTCATTTATTTGGTATATGCTCTGTAATCATATCGAGCTTCATAAATTAAAGTACTGGTATAAATAAAAGGTGAAATATAATTGAAGAAACGGTTACACACACACACACGCACTCACACATATATATATATATATATATATATATATATATATATACATATATATATATGTATATATATACATATATATATATATATATATATATATATATATATATATATATATATATATACCAAATAACTGAATGATATATATCTCATAATTTAGGACTCTAATTATGCTGTTAGTAAGTTTACAAAAGCATACTTTTGTTTTTCGTTCTGTTTTCATTATAGAACTTGTATAGTTGTTAACAGGTGCCTCTGCAGTTTAACATTTCACAAAAATTCTGTTTACATTAGGAAGCGGGTAAGTAAAGTACAGAAGCACCTGGTAAAACCTATACAAATTCTATAATTGAATACCCACCTCAAAAAAAAAAATTTTGTAAACCACTCGTGTAAGCTTACTGACAGCATTATTTACATCCTAAATTATGAAAACATAAACAAATCTCTTAGTAAAAAAACAGCGCCAGTTTTCGGTGATGCAGAAAACGAATATCACAGTTAAATTTGTTTTATAATATGAAGAAATTATTAGGTGGTTAGAAAGAGGGTGCCTATTTTACGTTAAATTTATATAGAAAAGTGATCCCCCACTTTTTTAAAAAGTAATTTTTCATATCATGAAAACTACTTATCTGCCCCAAATTTAAATGTGATATTCGTTTTCAGCACCATCGAAAACCATTAAAATTTGTCATTTTCAAGTTTTTTGAGGAGTTGGAAAGAAACTTGACATTGATCATCTTTTTTTTTTCTAGGGGTTAAACGACGCTGGGTCACGTCGTAAAAATTGAGCATTTTTGATTTAAGATATTAAATAAATTATAAAGAAAATCTGCTTCGCAGGAAATTAAACACCCTTGCTATAATATTATTTATTATTATTATAATAAATTCTGGGCAACACCGATTAAATTTTATAAACAAAAAGAGCAGTGGATGATGGATTTTGTTCACATGTGTATCTGTGACTTACTTTGCCCTCGTGAGGATGCAAGTAAATGAGGAAATTAGTTTTAATCATTTTTCTCTAACAAATAAAAAAGTTACTTAAAATTTAAGAATAAGCAAAAAATATTTTCTCCGAATTAAAAATAAAAATAATAATTCAGCTTAGAATAATATTTCGGAATGAAAACAAATATTTAATAACGTGCTCCGTTTCAATTAAACTCTCACAGTTATTTCCCCTTTTGGTTTTCTGGTTTTTGGTTTGAAAATAAAACGGTTCCAGATTTCAGATAAAATCAGTTAAATTAAATATAACTTGAAGTTTAAATAAACTAAATAATATTTTTTTTTAATTAGTATAGTTGAAACAAAGCTATTATGTCGAATAAGTAATGTCATCAAGGTAATTATTTAAATAGATTTAATTTAATGTGATATGTTAATGACCGTAACTCAATAATGTAAATGTGGTTTGAAGACTGCTATATATTGAAAGTCCGTATACAATATGATGTTTCCTTTGACAGAAGTATCCTAACATGGGCATTAATATTTCTTGACCAGGAGAGATGTACACACATTTGGCCTTTATATTTCTTTGGTCATAGCGAGTTGTACACACAGACACACACACGAACGCTACTACTTTATATATATATATATATAGTAATTTATAAAATATATATGGCGATTAAGCTAGACTGAATATTCTGCGTTTCATCCACTATAGGATTCGTCAGGCTTATGCGCGAATTTTGTGGTTGCTTCTTGTTTTTATATATGTTGAGGATTTCTAGTTAGCCAATCAGCTTTCTAGTATCCACCGCGCCCCCTCCTATCAGCCAATAGGCATGCATTTTATCGAACAAAGGATCTGTTTTAGAACTAGGTTAGTGGTTTAAGGTAGATCTTTTCCTTCCTTTTTTTTATATATATATATAAATATACCTATGTGTACACACATACATATGTGTGATAGTTTATGTATATTCATGTTTATCTAATTTATTTATTTGTTTGTTTTCTATTGTTATTGTTAGTTTTAAAGCTATTTTGTATCGCTATCCTAGAGTAAGTTTTATTTTGTGAACACAGTTGTTTGCTGTTTCTCGTCTACAGTTTAATAGATTTTGAGGTTCTTTAAAGTACAGGACAGCAAATTTTTCATGGAGGCATAATTTACATGGGTCGTCTAAATGTCTGCACGTGGTAGCTTGTCTCATTATTTTCCATTCGACTACCAGCGAATGTCCGCTTTCTTTGAGTTCCCAGTATTTATTCGCTAGTGTTGTTTTTATACGGTGTTTTTTATTTTTGAATGTACTTTTGTGGTCATAGTATTGGGTTTTGAAATCTAAGGAAGTCATGCCTATGTAATATTTCTTGTTATTCGGGTTTTCTTTCGCAAATATTGTTGCTTGATAAACTACACTTTTTGTTAGACATTTATTTTGGACTGGGCAAAGTGTGGGGTGTCTACAATTGCATTTATCTTGTTCGTTATTAGTATTTTTATTTATGGTATGGTTGTTCTTGTCCAGGGTTGGTTTGTTATTATTATTATTATTATTATTATTATTATTATTATTATTATTATTTCTGCTAGTGTTGGTTTTATTTCTGTCATGGTGTCTACTTTTTTTATTGTTTATTTTGTTGTTGTTTACATTGTTTTCATTTAGTATTTTGTTATTATGTGCTTTAATTATCATCTCTAAATTTTCGCAACAACTGTAAGATAACTTCAAGGTATTTTTATTGAAGATTTTGTGTAAGGGGTTGGTTGCGAGAAAGTGTTTTTCAATAAGATCTAGAAATTTCTTGCCAAGTTTTGTTTTTAACATTTGATTGTATGGGGCCGTATACCAAATTATAGTTCTTTTTCTTCTATTTTTAATTTTATTATAGTTGTTGGTGTTTTGTTGCTTATATTTGATATCGATATTTTTGTATCCACTATTTTTTAGGGCTGTTTACTAAGTAGCTCTACCTACGTATTGAGCACTTTTGAAGTAAATACTTAAAGTTTACGCATAAATCTATACTTTCGTATATTAAATTTATGTGAGTAAATGAAGTAGTTTATATATATATATATATATATACATATATATATATATATATATATATATATATATATATATATATATATATATATAAAGCAGGCTCCTTCAGTCTTGGACAGACTATGGATACCCATGAAGGGTTGTTTGCACATGAAATCTTTGTGTCAGGAGGTGCACAATCTCCAACCACACCTTTCCTGAGACGACATTGTTAAATACCAGTGGCAAGTGAAGTACAGGACGACTGGAAACAAATGCCGAGATAAGCGGAGAGCACATACAGCGCCTATAATTCCCAAATGGTCACCCATCTGGTACTAACCAGGCTCAGCGTTGCTTAGCTTACTTCGGTGATCTGACGAGAACCGGTGTGTTAACGCAATTATGCCGTATATATATATATATATGTTACAATCACAAAGGAAAGACTTTTATTATTCATGATTAAAAGTAAAATATGTAAAATACGTTTTTTGAAAAAAAAGGGGGGGGGAGAAGAGGAAAGAAAAATAAAGGGCGGAGTCAGCTGACAGGTTTTGCCCTCGCTTTTTATAAGCTGTATCGTGGGATTTTAAAAAGGAAAAATAAAAAAAATGAAGCATTTTCATTAATTAAAATGTTAACTAACAGCTGATAATAAACAGCAAAAAAATGAAGCATTTTAATTAATTAAAATGTTAACTAACAACTGATAATAAACATAAAATATTTGAAGCATTTTCATTAATTAAAAAATAAAGTTATGTTACGTCCTGTTCATGGGTGAAAAAAAAATACAGGGAAGCGATTAAAATAAAACAGGTTTATGATATTTTCGAAAATATGATTGCAATATTTAAATTTTGTACCCCCAAAGAATCACGATATATATATATATATATATATATATATATATATATATATATATATATATATATATATTTCTAACTGCTGATGTCCATGACAAATAACACACTACCTGAGAAGTGACCTCTATGAAAAAATTGTTTCTGAGATGGGTATATTTGCTGATGATACCACTCTCTATAACAGGCATGAGGGGAAAACAAATGAACACATATCTAAGGAAATGGTAGAAACACTAGAAGAAGACCTTGTACCCCCTCGATGTAAATATCCTCGACAAACCCGACAAGCAGCTAAATCCCACCCCTTCACAGTACAGATTCCTAGAAAGCCTTCTACTCCAATAGTTTATTCTCCAGAATTGCTAGACTTGGGAATTCCCTTCCGGGATTCTGCTTTCCCAACTGTACTGACATGCAGAAGTTCAAGTGTAATGTGAACAGCTTGCTGCTCATCTCCCTTCATGATATCTCTGCAACTTATGTTCCCGATAGTAGCCTCTACTTTAAAGTGGCACTGTGCCTTTTTGGGGTGAAAATTGAATAAAAAAGTCTTCCTTCAAATTCCACAACCTGACATTCACGAACAATATGTACAAATACATTGAGTACATTGCAAAGACTGTTGCAAAGAATGTAGGTTCCCTCTATCGGGCTAGAAAACTACTTACACCTGAGAGTATTTTTTGCCTCTACAAAGCCATCATTCTCCTATCTATGAAGTATTATTGCCACATCTGGGCTAGTGCATCTACCATCTCCCTGTTTAAGTCCAAAAATGAGTTTTCAATCTAATAGATCCCACTTTGTCAAGTAAGCTCCAATTTCTGTCCTATCGCCACAATGTTGCATCTCTGTGCCTGTTTTATTTTAGTGGAATATGCTCTGATGAACTCGTACTTGTGCCCCTTGGTATACATATCCCCGACAAACCCACATATCAACAAAATCTCACTCCTTCACTGCTAAAGGTCCCTAAATACCAGAATACTTTCTACTCTAATAGTTTCTTCCCTCAAACAGCTAGACTTTGGAATTCCCTTACTGCTACTTGCTTCTCTGACTGTACTTAAATACAAAAGTTTAACACAAACCAACATCTTGTTAATCTTTTCTTGACATAGTCCCAAATAGTAGCCGTTACGTCCGAGTGGCGATATGCTTTGTTAGGAGGTGAACGTGCGTAAAAAAACAAACAGAAAAAATTCATTGTACTTCAACCAAAAACCGTTCTTTACAAGATACATCAGACTAAAAGGGTAACATACCTTCTTCCATCGGTTGGTCTTGACTGACGGGTCTGTAAAAGCGAAAATAGTAATTTCTTCCATCCGGAGGAACTACAGTTGACATTTGGGATTATATTTTATGCAATTTTATTTTCTGATGTTCCCTGTCTCAGAGTACACGTATTTTTTTTTATTTCGACATTTTCTAAAATGTCCATTACTAATGATTCTATGTGTTAAGGAGAGGTTCCATGTGTTAAGGAGACCTTAGTGATAAAATCTCTTCTGAGCTAACTCCGTTCTCTCTCTATCTACCTCCACTCTCGCTCTCTAACTCTCACTCTCTAACTCTCTGCTTACGTGTATATGTAACAAAATAACTTCTTCGTTAGTTAACTGACGTCACAGTTATTGTTACTTTTTTATTTTAAATTATTGTTTATGAATTTTGCTACTGTTTTGTTAATACCAAAATTCCAACGTTTCATTACGACTTAAAATGTACTAGAAACAATTCTTCTCGTTTATCTTATATTCTTGTAAATTCCTTTTCTAACATTCTTTCTCTGAAACATTCCACATCTCAACAACAATTGATCATCTCAGTGTCACCTCTTGCTTCGTCTTTTTGGCAACCCGCCGTTGCCCGGGTGTCTAATATTCAACACTTCTTATTTATCCTTTTTCAAAAATGCATGTACAATTTTCTATTACACCTTTTTTCCTATTCATAAAAAATAATCTCTAGATTTCTTTCTCACTCACCCTCGGCCTAAGAAAACGTTCCACTTTTGCCATTTCGGTCAGTCCTTGACCGATCCCCATTACTTCCAGGCCTTTCCAATGGTATTCCTTATTTCATTTACACTGAAATCCTTTTTTCCAACTTCATGGCATTTTTCTCTCTGAGTGTAGGTTCTAATTCCTACGATCGATATCGGCTGATCCTTACGGCCACATTTTTGTCATAGTTAAACAATTTCACCAACAATTTAATAAACAAAATGTAACTTAAGAATCTGTTTGTTTGGAGTGTTGAAGAACCCTCTCAGCATTATGTTTTGTTTGTTGAAGAGGGATTAATCCACCTTCATCCTATGCCATGGATCGCTGATCTGCTGAATATATTCTGGGCATTAAGTTCTTCCAGTCTATGATAGTATGCATGGAGCTGGTGTCGCTTTGTGTCATACATTTTTTACAGTCGCCAGATATATGTGTTGCGTAGGGGTTGATATCTATATGCCCGATGTATACTGCTACTAAATAAACGTGCGTGTGTATATAGTTGAATCATAAACGGACCATATGTATGCATGTATGTATGTATGCATGTATGTATGTTAGTATGTTTGTATGTATGTATTTATGTACGTTGCATAACAGACTGTTGTACTTAGATCCTTGCTGTCTCTTTTACGAACCGACATTCATCTCATCTAGTGGTATTGATGCATATATATTGACATAATTACATACACATATACGTAACGATATAACGACATACCTGTTTGTGTTTGTTTTTTTTTCTGGGAGGTTAGCCAATGTCTTGGGGAGCCGGACCTGCTTTAGAGAGACATTTCACAAGAAAAACTAAGACGATGTGTGTTTTTATAAATTTTATCTACTCCATCATCGTCGTCATCATCATCATCATCATCATCATCATCATCATCATCATCATCATTATGCAGTCCTTCAGTCTTGACGATGACTAATTGGGGCCTCAGTGCTTTATCCCTCAGTTTGGCATAGTCTCATTCCATCACCACAGGACTTTCCACCTTGGCTCCAGACTTGCTTGTGCAGTTTAGTGCAGTATTTGTTGTGCATCAGATAGACACCCTGTGTACCACCAATTCTCATGCCCAGTGGAGCGAGCCTGCAATGACTGACAGCAGAGGAGGCCGCAGCTTCTGGCCGAAAGTAATCTCAGTGAGGTAAACAGTCGCCCTATCGTGTCCGCTCATTATGCCTTTTCTTTTTGGATGAGGTTCCATAGCCTTTTAAGGAAAACTGCAAGGCAGCAGTAGTATTTGAAGTTCCCATCTCTTTGCTGTGATAAGGCCCACAAGGCAGTGGTGTTTGATTTTGGGGTTGGTTCCCCTGGTCTTCGCTCAACCTAGGGCACCCATAGGACAGTTGGTAGTGTGCCAGGGCATGTCCACACATCAGTGGGCCATAACGCACTACCTCTGGAGTCCCCTACTACTCCGAGATCTCATACAAGTTTAGCCTGGGGCCACAAGGCATTCAGTTACTGTATGTGGCCAACATGGAGGCACTGTAGGAGTCTTGGTGATGGAGAGACTATGTACTGGCAGAGAAGACTTATGCATAGCTGCTCCCTTTTCACCAGGAGATTAGCCAGTGGTGTTAACTAGAAACGAGAAGACATGCAAGCATGAACTTTAAACTAACTGATACCAAACACACTAGAAACATCACATACACCTGCTGGATTAATAATCCAAATGCACACACTCCAAGGTCTTCATAATAGCAGAGGAGTGATCGACAATCTTTGGCCTGGGGTTGTTCTTCTACATCTCCATTCTGAGACTTCTCCCTCCCATGGGGAGACCCATATTAGCCGTCTGTTCCTCTTGATCTCGAATCCAACTCACCAATGCTTGTATAGACCGGAACACATGGCATGCAACACGTCACTTCCAGTCTTCATTCGGATACATTCCAGTGCAAACTTGACCAGTTTACAGTTTGTTTTAACAACCTGCCACAATATGGCGATTCCAATCTCCATTGTCTACTCTTCACTAGATAGATAGATTATGATAGAGACAGATAGTTAGATAAGTATCTATATATATATATATATATATATATATATATATATATATAATATATATATATATATATATATATATATATATATATTTAATGAAAACAAAGGGATGTAGTGTTTACCTGATATACGCTATGGTAAACTTCAAACTAATATTAATAACAGTATTTATATATAGAAAATTTAATCCCAACCAAATTAAAAAAGCTCAATACGCAATAGAGCGTAGAGCTTATTAATGCCTTAACTAGCAAATTCTAGCATTGCTACAAATATAATTTGCTGATTTCTTCATGTCCTCTGATGAGAATAATAATAAAAATAGCATTCTTTGAAACTCTGTGGAATAAAGACTTTGTAAATTGTTTTTTGGAGTATTCAGTCGGACAATAAATTTTGATTGTAAAGTTAGTTCAACTTACAGTTTTAATTTTCTTTCTCTTATATATATATATATATATATATATATATAGAGAGAGAGAGATAGATAGATAGATAGATAGATCGATAGATAGATAGATAGATAGATAGATAGATAGATTACTTATTGCTTCTGCTCGGCCACTTCATTATGAATTTAATTATCTGAGAAATTTCCTGTCAGGACCTGAAGAAAAACGCCTCTTCATGCAACGAAATCTAACTTCTCCGCATGAAATCAATTGGGAGATCACATATTGGAAGAGACATCGTTTGGTACATCACATGTTGATTAGAAACACTTTGGATTAAAAATTATTTAGTTAATCATATATTGAGTTACATTACAATTTATTTGGCAGATCACATTTATTAGAAATCATTTGGTAAATTATACAGAGAAGTTACCATGCTGAAGCTGAAGTTTCGCAAGCCTTTTCTATCAAGTAATGTAAACCTCCAGGATATACCGACATGTTAAGCCAAAGAAAATTTACCAGTGATGCCATTCCTTAAACACTACAGAAATACAACAAACAGACTCTAAACTATACTTTGTTTATTAAATAGTAAGGTAAAGGTACAGAATAGTTGTTTTTTTATTTAAGAACCTGTTCCCATCTTTAAATTTAATAATTAATAATTTTTCATTAAGACATAGAAAACAGAGGGGGTTTAAGGTTGACAAGATTTGTTGTTTTTTTTTAATTCTTTTAAAATTCCCATTTAACAATTTAACAATTGGTGTTGTTATTCTTTCTCATTTATTAAATTATTTATTAAATCGGAGTAATATAGAGGAAGTTTTATCGATATAATCAGGATTAGTGAAAAAGCATTCAAAGAAAAGTAAGAGGCCTTACTTTTGGAACGCCTCTCTCTCTCTCTCTCTCTCTCTCTCTCTCTCTATATATATATATATATATATATATATATATATATATATATATATATATATATATGGTGCCCGGAAAACTATATACATGGTGCCCATGGTGAGAGAGAGAGAGAGAGAGAGAGAGAGAGGGAGAGAGATGGAGAGAGAGAGAGAGGTTCAACCCTATGAATATTTGAATATATAAAGAGAGGTTTCATCGTTATAATCAAGATTAATGAAGTGTTTATAATCAGTATATCTTTGTTTGGATGTATTTTTTGTTCGACTAATATAGTATTTACTAATAGTTGAACTTTCAAGTGCTTTGAGTTTTATATTAATCTGGTAAACAACAAAGGTTATTAGACAATGTTCTTTAAGAAGACGTCCAGCTTTGGTTGAACAACTGCACGTTTTGACGTTTTTGGTTTTATTTTGGTTAAATTCAGTATTTTCTTTTAAAATTTTGTTATGTTTTGTATATTACTTTTTTGTAATTATTACTACAGCTATAGCTAAATTTAAAAGTGCTTTCATTAAAAAATTTATGGAGCGTGTTGCTAAGGGGGAAATGATTAAGAAACCTTTCCAAGGTTGGTTTTAACCATTGATTTAAAAAGAGGTGTAAACCAAATAATCTTTCTTTTACGTGCTTTTTAAATAATATTTATATTTATCTTTGCAATTATATATATATATATATATATATATAATAAAGAAAATAATTTCTAGCCTAAATGTTTTGAAGGCGATTTTATGTAAACCCTTATACTTTTATAATGCCGGCTTTTTTCCTTTTTTGATAAAAAGCATTTAACCTCGAAATACTACGGCTTAAATAGGTTCATTTTCACCTTTCTTTTGATTTTCGTCCTTGTTGATTTCTATGTTTTTTAATTTAATTTATTCATTGCTCCTCTTAACCGAGTAGAGCTTCTACTATATATAGGTTTGCTTTATTAGAGATATTATACTTGATTCATATATATATATATATATGAGTATGTATATATATATATTTATTTACTATAATAATTATTAAATACCATATATATGTGTGTGTGTATGTGTGTGTGTATGTATGTATATATATATATATATAATTTCACATGTGTGCGCGTGCGTATGTCTAAAAGCCTAACAGTCCATAAATCATAGTAGACATCGAATGGAAAGCAGTTATCTTTGAGGCCAATAAAAGATAAGTTGAGATCCTTTCACCCCAGGGTCCATGTGGAATGAAAAACGTTCACTTGAAATTGAAATTATTCTCAATGGCTTTCATCTTAAGCTGTAGCCGATGGTCAGCTGAGTTTTGTTATATCTCATTAGTTTGGATAGGTAACTCGTCGATGACCAAATGATGCCAACATATTAAAAGATATTTTTCTTGAGATTCTATATTCTGTTCTTCTGTTTTTAAATGTAGAAAAAAGATAAAACTGTATTTAGACAGATCTATCATTTTCTCTGTCTCATCTCTTTATCTCTCTGTCTGTCTGTCTGTCTGTCTGTCTCTGTCTGTCTGTCTGTCTGTCTCTCTCTCTCTCTCTCTCTCTCTATATATATATATATATATATATATATATATATATATCCATCTATCTGTATTTGTATATATATACATATAAACAATACATACATATATGTGTGTGTGTGTGTGTGTGTGTGTGTGTGTGTGTGTGTGTGTGTGTGTGTGTGTGTGTGTGTGTGTGTGTGTGTTAACAGCATTAAAAATATCAGGAAATAACAATTAACTAATTCAGTAATATTTAATGGTGAGACCTTTCAAAGTAAATCTTTTTTAAAAAATGAAACGTCCTTTTTAAAGTGTTTCTACGTATTTTTAAAATGTTCGGAACTTACGATCCCACTCCCACCCCATTTCCCCTTTCTTCCTCCAACCCTGTCACTAAACTTGAAAATAAAATGCTTATGATTACATGTCTCGCTACGTCACCAAGAAGTGGGGTCTGATTTTATGTTAAATTTATATAGGAAAGTGATCCTCCCCACTTTAAAATGTTAAAAAAAATTTAATTAACAAAAAATCCTTTCATATCATCTTTAAAGGCCGTTGAAATATACATTTTCAAAATATTAGATTTTGATTCCTTTTAGGAGGTAAACTACGCTGGTTAGGTCGTAAAAACCCAAATATTTTTTTTAAATATGTAAATTGATCAAGTTTTTTTTTACATTAGAAAAACATATTTGCTTTGTTGTTGTTGTTTGTTTGTTTGTTTATTTGAAACAATTCCAACTTGAAATGAAAATACAAATAAAATAATCGTAAATAAATAATTTCCACCGCGAAAAACGTGCATTTTTTTTAATCAAGTTCTAGTTTTAATTGCACACAAATTGGGCAAAGGAAATATCTTTATAAAATCAGGTAAATTGATAATTTTTAAAATTTATTTTTTGAAACAATCGTCTCATCGTTATTTGTTGTTAATTAAAGTTCCTATATCATCTGTATGTAGTGTATTCACGAAACCAGACTTCCTGAACCGGACTCTTAATCCGGAAGGACGGTTTAAACACCCAAGCAAGACGTTGAGTTTTATACATATATATTATCCAGTTTTCACCCCAAACCATGGAAAGCCCACCGGGAATGAGTGCAGGGTCCCTTTCCATGCGCGACATGGCACTACAAACATCCCGATATTTTACAACTGTTGATGGAGCAGCCGCTCTAAGCGCTACAAATACTTCAATGGTGAATGCTCTGACGAACTGCAAACACTTGTACCTCCCCGACGTAACTACCCCCAACAAACCCGACAAGCTACTAAGTCTCATCCCTTTACAGTAGAGATCCCTAGGTGCAAGAAAGCCTTTTACTCCAATAGTTTCTTCCCCAGAACTGCGGGTCTTTGGAACTCCCTTCCGGGATTCTGCTTTCCCAACTGCAATGATATGCAGAAGTTCAAGTGTAATGTTAACAAACATCTTTCTACTCATCTCCCTTCATAATGACCCTGCTAATTAAGTCCCTGATAGTAGCCCCCTGCTTCAAAGTGGCACTGTGCCTTGTTTGGGGTGAAAATTGAATTAAAAAAAAAAAAAAACAAGGCACAGTGCAACTTTGAAGTAGGAGGCTGCTATCGGGGACACAAGTTACAGGGATATTATGAGGGGAGATGAGCAGCAAGATGTCTGTTCACATTACACTTGAATTTCTGTATGTCAGTACAGTTGGGAAAGCAGAATCCTCAGAAGTAGTTCCAAAGTCTAGCGGTTCTGGGAAAGAAACTACTGGAGTAGAAGGTTTTCTTACATCTAGGGATCTCTACTGTATAGCGGTGAGATTTAGCTGCTTGTCAGGTTTGTCGAAGGTATTTACGTCGAGAGGAAACAAGGGCTTGTAGTTCGTCAGAGCATTCACCATTAAAATACTTATAGAACAGGCAAAGGGATGCAACATTTCGTTGATGGGACAGAGGCTGAAGCTTAGATGACAGTTCAGGACCGATCAGGTGGGCGACTCTCTTTTGAACCTTGTCCAGGAGTGAGAGTATGAGAAGATGGACTAGCCCAAATGTGACAACAATACTCCGTACATGGGCGAATGGTGACCTTATAGAGGTACAGGATAATTTCAAGTGTGAGTAGCTTCTTCGCAGCAGCTTTGGCAATGCTCTCAATGTATCTGTTCCAACTCATGTTCCCTGTGAACGTTAGGCCGAGGAGTTTAAAAGAAATATTTTCAAGTAATGTGTTTTTGGCCATTTCTATTGGTGGTAGAGAAGGTTTCTTGTAATTATTGAAGGAAACAAGCTTAGTCTTGACAGCATTGAATGTGACCATCCATTTTTGTCCCCAGATTGGAGGTGACCATCCATTTTTGTCTACAGATTGGAGGTCATCCTCTAGTGTTTCTGCCATTTCCTTAGATATGTGTTCATTTGTTTTCCCATTGTGCCTGTTATAGAGTGTGGTATCATCAGCAAATATACCCATCTCAGAAACAATTTTATCAAGGAGGTCATTTATGAATATTAGGAATAATAGAGGTCAAAGGATAGACCCCTGAAGTACTCCCACATTTATATCATATTGTTTAGATGTACAGCCGTTGAGGATAACTTGGATTCTTCTCTTACTTAAGAAGGATTTAATTATGTTATGTATTCTTCCTGAGATCTGATTTTCCTGAGAAGATCATGCCATACCCTGTAAAAAGTCTAAGATATATCTAGAGCTACCACTCTCCCCTTCCCTGCTTTGTCTAGTGAATTGTATATACATTCAGAGATTACAGTTAGGATATCTGCTGTGGAACAGGCTTGCCTAAATCTATATTGTTGGTCGGTCAGAAGTTTAGCAACTGTAAGTTGATGGACTAGAGCTTTGTTAATTATGGACTCAAATATTTTGGCAAAAAGCGGGAGGCGGCTAATGAGGAGATAATTTAATGGGTCGGTTCTTTTGCCAGAATTCTTGAAAACTGGTACCACAGAAACAGTTTTCCAGCAGTCAGAAAAGGAAGATCCGTTAAGGCATTTGTTGTAAAGTTTGGAGAGAACTTGGGAAACCTCAATGGAGCATTTTTTTTAATAGCACAGCCGGAATGAGATCTGGTCCACATGCTTTTGAGGTGTCAAGATTTTTTATGATTCCATGCACCTGAGAAGTGGTGATTTTCAGATCGTCTAGTGTGGCGTCTGTCCGCAAAGGAAAGTCAGGGAGGAGGGAGTGGTTTGCTGGGTCCAATGTGGAGTTTGAGGCAAACCGACTGGCAAACATGTTAACCTTCTTGGTTGCCGTGCAAACAACCTCATGATTGTTTGATAGAGAATTGTTGGTTGCTTATTATTTACTACATTGTTTGTTGTGGACTGGTGGCATAGAAGGAAATGTGTGTTCATCTCACGTTCGGGTGTCACCAATTCGTAGCGGACTGGTGGATATATTATATATATATATCCTCCAGTCATACAAAATAGGAAAATTGAATTGAATTGAGAAAGGAACGAACAACACGTTTATTGAAATAAACGAACTAGAATTTATTTTGTGAAGAAACAAATTAAATGAAAGGGTACATCACGTGTTTAGTTTGCTGTGCGTCTCTTGCTGTTAGCTGGTGAGAGGAAAAGTCTACTGTTGTAGAGAGAGAGAGTGAGAAAGTCAACCAGGCCATGGAGAGAGAGAGTGTGTAAAGTGTACGTACTATCTGTTGGCTCTTGCCCCACACATAGTAGCAGGAGACGTGAACTGAATCGAAAAGAAAGAAACAGCTCAGGTCTCTTGCTTTTGTAGTTGTTTCCGGTCTTTTGCGTATGTGTGGATTTCCTTTAAAGGGAAGTAGCATTGTGCATGTGTGCGTACGTGTGCATGTATGTGTGCGTACATGTGTGTACATTAGTGTGTGTGTGTATGCACGTGAATGTGAGTATATATACGTGTGTGTACATGCACGCATATGTTTGTGTGCGTGTATGTGTATGAAAAGAAAATTGGCTTGAGATGTGAACGCTTGTTTTGTGTGAGACTAGAACAGGCTTGCACATCTAGATTTTACAAAAATCACAGGTTCCTAATTTCTGTGCTTTGATGCGTTTTCTGGTGGTTTCAGTATATTCTCTCCTAGCTGACGCTATTTCTCTCCTACAATTATTTCTAGCTTCTATGAACTTCTGTCTGTTTGAACTGGACTTATGTCAGTTAAATCTCTTTTGGAAATACGGTACGATTATGAATATCTCCAGTATCAAATAATCGTTATACACTGTGAAATATACTTAATGTATGAAAAACAAAGAGTAGAGATCTGACATATGAGAAATATTTGGAATCAAGTCTCCCTTTGCTGTTATTTCAGATCATTTGAAACCATAGCAACAAGTTTTAGTCTCCCCTCAATCAAGCCCAGAGATTTTGGGGAAATATCAGATATATTGTAATTCATATGCAAAACTAGGAAAATAAATGACTAGGATTGAAGTATTGGTAAAGGTGCAGTATCTTTCCACTCACAGTAAATCCTTCAAAATTACCACTATTATAGGTTTTCGAGGGTGCTGAAAATAAAAATAATGGTTAAAATCCTAGGAAACGAGTAGTTTACAAGATATAAAAAAATTATAGTTTTAAAAAGTAGGGATTACTTTTCTATATTAAATTAACGTAAAATGAACACCCACTTTATAGCCAAGGTAGCCAAGGTGGCCATAAAGTGGGTGCTCGTTTTGTCATTAAATTAATATAGAAAAGTGATCCCCCACTTCTTGAAACAGTAATGTGTGCCCTTAAGGGCAAATATATAGCCCACTACACATTTCCAACAATCCTTCAGTTGTTAAATTTTGATCGGTAGAGATTTCTAACTTATAAAATTGACCTAAAAAAGTGGAATATCTATATATGGATATATTTATACTTGTAGACAAATTGAATATTGACATGCTTATATCTTTGGTTCTATGGGACGAAACTACATGAAAATTTGCAGGCTTTTTTAAGAATATATTACTATTAAATTTTTATTATTTTTTAAAAATTTTATGACAACTGGTAAAAAAAACTTTATTTTCAAGCTAATAAAATATGCCCAAATTAGCCATTATTTATTGCGGACTATTATCCTCATCTTTTTCTTAGTTGTTTCATGGCGTTTCGGCCAACTATTCCTCTGGCCTTCATCAAGTGGTAACTGCGACGGGATAGGAACTCTGAATCTCCTGACAGCATCCACTGCAATTACTGCCTTCCGTAGTTGTTGTCATCTCACCACGCTTTTGGCCAAGTAAACCTCTGGCTGGTTTTGGATAGGATTGAAACCACTATCTTCAGACGATTCTCACCTGGAACCGTAGAGATTCAATGTCTCTATCCATTGTGTCACGGGCCCCAAAGGATGATGAGGATAATGATGAGGATAATGATGAGGATAATGATGAGGATAAAAGTCCGCAATAAATAAAATTTAATCCTATAAGTTTTGCTGCTTATCATTTTACTCGTTTTTTTTTGTTTTTGTTTTTCTTTTGCTTGGTTGTCTCTCCTGTGGCCTTGCCAGGCCACTAATATATATATATACACACAGAGTGAGTCAAAAGTAAGTGGACATCATTTTGAATAGGTTTATGTATAAGTTATATCAATGCAATTCTTTATTATAACCATAACCTGTTCACCTACTTTTGGCTCACCCTGTATATATATTCATTATAATTACTCTTATATTTTGAAGCACTTTGTTGGCTTCATGAAAATAAATCCAAAAATGTACATGAGCAAAGTGTTCGTTCGTATAATTCTTTTGCGACTGCGTAGGAGTTTTATCGGAAAAGATGTAGCAGGTGTAAATGAGTCCAAGCTGCTGCGCTTTTGTATTTGGATAGAAAAGGTGAAATCGCCGCCATTTTGCATTCAAAGGAATTCTCAGAATAAAAGCAAACCAAATATTTCTAAATGTCTTCTTTTGATTCTTTTTTTTTGTGTCGCTATTTATATAATGTTAAGAGTGTGTACATCTTTATATAGTTGCGTGTGCTGGATTTACTTCTAAACTAATTAACCAATCATTATGAATTTTAAAACACATCTACGAGCCTAATGAGTTGTAATGTGGGCTATATTTAGTTTAATTTAGTTTTATGCAAAGAGGGATAAAAATATGATGGAACTTCTTTCATGAAAATTAAGATACCACCATTTGTTTTTTTTTTTACTTTTAACAACAGTAACAATAGTTATCAGTCATCAATTAATACAGGGTGGAACGATAAAATTGTTGCCCTAGAAAAGACGACATGATTCCAGTTCCATTTGATGAAAACCGGTTTTCTTTAATTGTTGTAAACCATCTACTACTTGGCCAGTTGTGTACAAACCCCAAGAGCGATAAGGGCCTTCTATCATGTCTGAAAATGACACAATGTTCAACAAGCGAGATTAGAGATGCGCCGCTCTACAACTCATCCTCTCTATCAATCCAAGTTATGACAACAAGACCATTGCCAGCACCCTCGAAATGTATCGCTGGATTGCCACAAATATCAGGAACGTGCCCAAGGTTATGAAAACAAAGTTTCCAGTCAGGATTATGGTCTTTGGTGTGATTTCAAGTGAGGGTCACATCATGCCACCTCACATCTTCGAATTTGGCTTGAAAATCAACACTGATGTGTACCTGGATATGCTGAAGGGTGTTCCTCTAGTGTAATCAGGTGGCCACTGGCAGACCCTATGTGTGACTGAAGGAGATGGTGCCAGCCCACAAGTCCAAAGAGACCCAGGCTTGGCTTCAGAAGGAGTGCTACAACTTTGTACCTGTCTCTCACTGGCACCTCCTCCTCCCCCAACCTGAATTTGCTGGACTACTTCATTTGGTCATACGTCAAGAACATCACCAACATGACCTCCAACAATACCAAAGCCAGCCTTATTGCTGCCATCCACCGAGCTCTCGCTGGAACTTGTGGAAAATGCTTACTACCAGTTTTGGACTTGTATCAAGGCGGTGATTTAGGCTGAAGGCGGCTACATTGAATAGATGTCAGCTCTACTATATAATCAAGTTACCTGAATTGATTTTTTCAATAAAAGTTTTTAAATATAACTGTAGTGTTCTTTTCTTTAAGGAGACAATTTTATTGTGCCATTCTGCAAATATTTCTCAAAGTTCAGTTTCCTTGGAGTATTTGAAAGAATGTGAAGGCACATAATATTAGTACAACCTCCAATTTAAAAATTCAAATATTTCAGATTTTCATTGAATTTGACCCATAGTCATTAGACACCAATTAAACAAGATTCTCTGAATTTCAGTTTCTTCTTAAGACTCCTTGAGCCTTATGTTTTAGATATTTCTTAGAATAAAAATCATGCGACTGATTTTGACCAAAATTGGAATAAGGATTCTAGACATAAGGTTCATTATGATTATATCTTAATTTTGATATTAGTGATGCAAAACTATTCTGTGTTGGGAATTCATTTTACCTGTCATAGGATAGATATAGGTCAATGTTGAACTTATATTATCGACCTAATGGATACTGTAGTTGACTATGGAACCAGTACTAATACTCTTGGAAAATGTATGAACGCATCATTTATCTTAAATTATGGATGAAAATAGCAACTTGTGTTCAATGAATCATATACAATGGACCATTTACAATTGTGTTAGGCATTCCAAAACCATTGTACTTGGAAGAAAGTAAACACATATTTTATTTATTTTTGCGTGCAAAGAATATGAGAATTTTCAGAGCTCAGCCAATCAGAATGGACAGACTTTGACAAGGGAGTCTTTACTACTTATGAATCAAAACTTGGAAAGATAATGTTAGGTCTATGTATGATCAGTGATAAGACTAAATATTTAGAGAGAAAAATAGGTAGGGAGGTATTGGTTCGCGAAAGAAAATAAATCTTATATTTTATTTGTGCCTACTTACAAACATTATCCCTGTTACAGGATCACAAGTAATATAAGCCTGGGTCTGATGGTGCCACATACACCAAGAAAATCATGAGAAAAAGTAGCACCAAACAAATATAAAGGCCGTGGGACTCAGAAGAAAGATGTGAGAGTCATGATCGGCGGGGGGGGGTCGTTTGATAGCTAATATGGGAGACCTGCAAATGTTGGCCATCTTTTGTCAAGTAACTAAATACAACAGACAAAATACAGGTAAATCAATATGACCGGCTCAAACCAAAGTGCATATAAAAATACCACAAAGGAATTTAGATAAATAATGTATAATAAAAAAAAAAAAGAAAAAAGATGACTCATGAAATATGGGTTCGAGTGCAGGTGGGGTGATAGTTTTATGATCTATTAAACGCTAGGGAACGTAATAAAAGATTTTGTGAAGTTTGCCGTGTCTATGCTTCAAGACACCGCCATTTTGGTTGACGTCCATAGCCGCCTTAAGCGACTTTTATTACCATTCAATTCTCTTGATGCAATTCGAGGATATCATTTGGAAAACTTCTTGAAATACATTAAGCATTTCATTTATATACAAGAAGAAGAATAAAACTACTACTAATACTAGTAGTAGTAGTGGTAGTAGTAGAAGAAGAAGAAGAAGAAGAAGAAGAAGAAGAAGAAGAAGAAAAAGAAGAAGAAGAAGAAGAAAAGTGGAAGACGAGTAGAAATGAGAAGAAATTAGAAAGAAGATGATCATGATCATCACCATGATCATGATCATCACCATGATCATGATCATGATTATGATAAAAAAAGAAAGGGAAGAAATCGAAAGCAGGAAAAGGAAACGTAAAAGAAAAAAAATAAACAAAAGAAAACGAAAAAGAGTAAAAGTTTATGTATTTTCTAAATAAGAATATCTGTCTATCTATCTCTCTCTCTCTCTCTCTCTCTCTCTCTCTCTCTCTATATATATATATATATATATATATATATATATATATATATATATATATATATATATATATATATATATATATATATATATATAGTGAGAAGCCTTGACTGTCATTTGGGTGGTCGGGTTTCAATGCTGGCTTGAGGCAGTTGCCTGTCTACCCGCACTGATGAGCTGAGAAACAGCGAAACAGTACTGTATGTGGATGACTATAATGCCTCCTATCTTGGGTTGAACATATCGGGAAGTGATATACAAACTACCATTAGTCTATTAAGCGACGCTTTTTGTGTAAACGAATCGAGCGGAGGCATTTGGGCGGTGTCAAAACATCGTTAATTCATTACCTACACAGCTTTAGCCGTATAGCACAATGGTGAGATGCCTTGGCTGTCATTTGGGCGTTTGGGTTTCGATCCGGGCTTGAGGCAGTTGCCTGTCTAGCTGCACTGATGAGCTGTGAAACAGCGAAACAGTCCTGTATGTTGATGACTATATATATATATATATATATATATATATATATATATATATATATATATATAAAATGAAAATTACAATTGAATTTACCAAAATGATCCAAGATGGTAAAATTAAAATTATAAATATTAAAGAATTAATATTTATAAAATTATCTCAGCCAGATATAAAAGCTCGATAATACCAAATAGGAAATAGAGCTTATAATATGATTTAATAATAGATTTTTTTTTATTTATAGTTATATCTCGGAAGTAGAGTGAAAAGAACATCTTATTTTTCTTTTAATAATATTATTTTTTCCTTGTACACACTTTTTTGCGAATTATTATTCCATGGATTTCTGCGTTTGGATTATTATGGACCATCTTCTTCGAATTACAGGATTTCTTTGGATTTTACTTGTACAAATGGAAATTCTTTTAACTTTCTTGAAGTTTTACATTTGGATTTTACCGTCACTGGATTTTTTATCTTCCACCAGACTATCCATTAATGTGTAATCACCTTTTTCTTTACCATATTCCCTCTGCTTAACTTATTTTGTTTTCAAGTAAGATCTTTGACTTATTTGTTGTTTCATCAAATACTTCTGCATGCAAAATCCGATCCTGCATTTTGCTAATTCCTTCCCTCTGATTAGAAGGAGAGTATTTCTTCGAAACTCCACGGATTAAGGACTATCCATTTTTCTAGTGTTTCCTTTTCAGATTAAATATGTTTTTAACTCATTTCAAAGTGTTTTTTAACATATTTCATTAACTGTTTGCTCATATATATATATATATATATATATATATATATATATATATATATATATATATGAGCAAATAGTTAATAAAACATGTTAGAAAACACTTTGAAAAAGAGTTAAAAACATATTTAATTTGAAAAGGAAAAACAGTTCTTAATCTGCGGAGTTTCGAAGAAATACTCTCCTTCTCATCAGAGGGTAGGATTTAGCAAAATGCGGGATCGGATTTTGCTTGCAAAAGTATTTGATGAAACTACAAGTAAGTCAAAGATCTTACTTGATAACAAAAAGTGAAGCAGAGGGAATAGGGTGAAGAAAAAAGTGATTTCATGTGAATGGATATTCTGGTGAAAGGTAAAGTATCCAATGACGGTAAAATCCAAAAATGCAAATTCAAGAAAAATGGAAACTTAACTAACTTTCTTGGATTTGCATCCAAGGGAGTTCACTTAATTATTAAAAGATTTTAAAATGCTCTGGACGGAGTTTTTAAATTTCGTTGTATATTGGCGGTGTATATTGGCGGTGTATATTGGCGGTGTCTGTCATCAGCTTCTTCTGGAATAATTAAAGTTTTGTGGCACTTCTCTTTGCACGCAAGTGAAAAATATAGATGAAAATTTCCGATGAGTTTATCCAAATATTGGATAAGATACATAAAGAGAAAACATTCGGAAGATTTTCTTAATTAAAAAGGAAATTATATTAACTTTTAACCATATACACTTACCCCAAATAGAAGAATGGGATTGGAACATTTATTATTGTAATTAATAGAAAAAGAACAGAAATGATATAAACAAATAAATGTTACCAAAGGCAAGACACTTCTACATACCTGAATAAATTCATTTGTATTCAAACTTTTTTTAGAGTGTGTTTTTGGTTCGAAACAAACTTAGTGTCTCCTCTTTGACTCAGAATTTAAAAAATGTCACCTCTTTGACTCAGAATTTAAAAAATGTCTCCTCTTTGACTCAGAATTTAAAAAATGTCTCCTCTTTGACTCAGAATTTAAAAAATGTCTCCTCTTTGACTCAGAATTTAAAAAATGTCTCCTCTTTGACTCAGAATTTAAAAAATGTCTCCTCTTTGACTCAGAATTTAAAAAATGTCTCCTCTTTGACTCAGAATTTAAAAAATGTCTCCTCTTTGACTCAGAATTTAAAAAATGTCTCCTCTTTGACTCAGAATTTAAAAAATGACTCCTCTTTGACTCAGAATTTAAAAAATGACTCCTCTTTGACTCAGAATTTAAAAAATGTCTCCTTATTGACTTAGAATTTAAAAAATGTCTCCCTAACAACCCCAAGAGGAGGACCCCTGATAACTGCTCAAAATTGAAATACAAACGTTGGTAGAAACACATAAATAAATGTTAAGAATCAATCGAAAACGTTATGCTGAACGAGTATTTTGTTTAATTTTCGATTTTTGAGCGATTAAGCAAGAATGGGCCGGAAATGAGTTTCATTGTACGTTAATTTTATGTGCAAAACAATTTTCCAACACAAAATTTTAAAATAATTGTTTTTTTTTCTTTTCGCCACATAATCCTTTTACAATGAAAAATCCCATTTTGAGGAAATTATTTAGCTAAAAGGATTAATATATTTGCTGCTGCTATTATTATTATTATTATTAGTAGTAGTAGTAGTAGTAGTAGTAGTAGTAGTAGTAGTAGTAGTAGTAGTAGAAAATATGTGATTGTTAAAAATCATAAAAGCCACAGACCTTTCCTAGTACTAACTCTATGTTTGGGTGGTAATAGGAAAAATAAAGCAATTACATGCGATTTTATGGTTTTGTTGATCGGACTTAGAATAAATGGTAAAAATTACTTAACTGCTTAAAAAGTTAGAATGTACCGGAAATGGGATCATTTTACATTATATTTACAACTGAACCCCCATTCTAAATTCTAAAGTAACGTTTTAGTGTATTCAAGCATAATCGCCTAAAAAAAGTAGAATCCCATATGTTTGGGTTATTTCAAATGTAAATATTTTTTTTTAAGTTAACAAACTTCTAAATATTTGCTCTTCATATATTCAATTCTAGGTTTTGATAAACTTGTGAGATTTTCATCTATATTTTTCACTTGTGTCAAAACCAAACGAAATATAAGGAAACATGAAATATTTCAGACGATGTGGTGATCAGACAACATCAAGGTCAAAGCGACGCCAGAAAAAAAATCCAACCATCTTAAATCTTTTTATATTAAAGTGTGAAATCTCTAATAGGCACCGTATGGCTGTTTATCAAATAGGTGTGAAAAGCTTTTTAAAATCTGTGATATTGAATAGGCAAGTCAACTCTAGAATATTTACTTTGCTTACTATAAAAACTAATAAAAGCAAATTAAATTAAGATTCTAGAGTCAATGCTACATCTGGAATGGGATACATTTTATTTAAGGTTTTCTTCGTCAAATATGCTTGGAATAACAAACGCCACAGTCATGAAGCATTTCTAGTTATTATTTTGCAGTCCTCCTGTTTACCCTTTTTTCAACTTGACACATTTTAACTCATTTCTTTTCGATTCTTTCACAATTTGTCCAATTTTTGTTTAGTGTTTTATTTTATTTTACCACTAAATTTTTCAAACTGTTTACATGTAATCGCCTATAATAGAGAATTGTGTTTTTCTTTTTTGGGTGTATTAGAATATAAGTTGGATTAAAAAAAATAAACGTGGTTTTTCATTCGTAATTTTACGTTTATTGGCTAGATAAACGTGTAGATTTTTGTAAAAAGTAAACTTCATTCGTTTTTATTCTTTATGGAAAAATACTTTTCCAGTACGCCACACAGAGATTTATCAAAAAATTAGTTTTGTTTCAGAAGAAAAAGATTGACTTCAGCTGGCGTCCCAAAAACTAATTACAGATTATTTTATGCTAAATTTATATTCGAAACTGATTTTCTACTCTAAATGCGAAAATGATTGCTTTTCTTTCTGTCAAGTTTTTTAAGGTAATCACCTATAAAAGTAATATTTCATTTTGGAATGGGGATTTAGCTGAGAGTCTTAATCTACAAATTTGTCATTATTATTATTATTATTATTATTATTATTATTATTATTATTATTATTATTATTATTATTATTATTTGCATCTCGTTTTTTTTATTGATTTTTTTTTACAGCAAAGCAAATCAATTGAATAACCCAATAATTTTTTCTAATTAAAATAAAACTTTAACTTCATTCATAGAAAAAAGGCATAGAATAGTCAACAAAGCCCACGCCCTCTCCATATTGAAAAATGGCTTTCTAAATAGTAACAGTATTATTTTTAAATTCGTTTGTAACAATGGGAGGGGGCGTTGTTAAATATGTTGTTCTTACATCGGTTTCTCATTTTGCCTACCAATTGTCGACTATTTTCAACTATTTATAAAATCTTTCAAGTAATATGTTGTACACTAATGACGAACTAATACAATCTGGTTTTGTTTTAAAATCAAAATTAATCTTTTGTTGTTTTATGGCGGTTACCATAAATTTTAACGACGTTTGAAAAAGGGTAACCATTTCGGTCGGTCTCCTTTTTGGGGCACCTCCGACATTATAGAGAGAAGAAGGGTGCTGAAAAATAACGGTTGTGGAAAAGAAAACATCGGGTTATAAGTGTTACATGATAAGGACTGTCCCCTTTTCATGTAAGTATAAAAATTTAGAGATTTAGTTAAATGGAAATGAAATAGCATAGACGAAATTCGAACCTCGTATTTTAGGTTTAGAAATAGATTACGTGTGAGAATTAGAAAAAGGAATGTAAAGCAAACGATTGTTTAGAATAGAAATAAAATATTTCAAGAAAAGAATGTGCACTGTCAATTTTGTTATGAAAATTCACTTGAAAGAATGCAGCTACAAGATAATTTAATGTTTTTAACATATTGGAAATATAGGTTAAAATTCCTTTTGTAAAAAAAGGAAAAGTTTTGGACACGCATGTCCAGAACACGTGAAAGAAGGCACATGTTTTAACATGTGTATGACGTCATGAAAAATAGAAAGTTCTAGAGATAGTTAGAAAAACATTAGAGAAAAGAAAGGAGAAACTGGGAGAAACTCAGAGGGAGTTTGAGAGGGACAGACGACAGTCCAGTTTGGGATTCGAACGTCTAGAAGCGAGACGGTCACTTTGAAACTTAATATGTGAAGCTTTGAATTCTTGATGATGAAAACCACGGCCGGTCGTGAGAAGAAATAAAACCATCATGTGTTTTTATAAAACGTCGTCTTGTGTTGTGATTCTACAAAAAGGTAAATTGAATTGTTATTATATGTCTATATGTCTGTGTTATAAAATGTCATGACATACACATCTCATATCCACAATGTGAATCTACATCTCATATCTACACTAAGACTGTCTGAAGACTGTCTACACAATGTCTGAACACTATCTCCCCCCTCTAAGAGCTTCCATCAACACATCTAAGTAATGAACAGTTTTAATAAATATGAATCGTCATAACAGAAACAACGACATTGTTATAAAACGAACAATCTACAACGACATCTCTACACATCACTTGTAATAAGACTCTCTCTCAACGACAAACACTCTAATAAGACTCTTTCTAAGCATCACTTAT
Source organism: Euprymna scolopes (assembly GCF_053919585.1). Lineage (NCBI taxonomy): Eukaryota > Metazoa > Mollusca > Cephalopoda > Sepiida > Sepiolidae > Euprymna > Euprymna scolopes. Next base: position 87,112,645 of record NC_136518.1, read on the forward strand.
AATAAGACTCTCTTTTAATGAAACCTATATAACATAATTAAGTGCGACGAGACTTTAGGATTGATGATGTTTTATAAAAGTTTCCAAGATGTAGGGTACAAAGAGGATGGTACATTTCTTTGATAAAAGTCTTTACCCAGGGAAACTGGTCCGTCAGATATTGATGCTTCTATCGTTTCCGCATGTCTGAGACAGATTTCTTCTTTGTATCTCCCTCCATGACAGTCCTCTATTCCGATTGGCTGAAACCTCTGGTGACGTTGAGAGAAGAAAGGAAAGGAAAAGTAGAAGAGTAGAGAGAAAGAGAGAAATAAGGGAAGCATGCCGAAGCAGCATCATAGTAGTAGTTCACTACAGTTTTACCGTTTTCAATCAATGACAAGAAAAACATTTGAGAAAAATATCCGCAAAAATCATCCTGTAATAATTTGAAAATTTATAAAAGAAACCAACAATTCTCTAATTAAATATTCATAAATCTTAAAAGGACAGGAATCAGGATCGGAAATCGAATCGAAATCGGAAATTTAGAACAAAATCAGTAATTGCATCGGAATCAGGAAAAATTTTGGAATCGTCCCATCACTAATATGTGTGTGTGTGTGTGTGTGTGTGTGTGTGTGTGTGTGTGTGTGTGTGTGTGTGTGTGTGTGTGTGTGTGTGTGTGTGTGTGTGTGTGTTTGTGTGTGTGTGTGTGTGTGTGTGTGTGTGTGTGTGTGCATATCTTTATATAAAGTTTAGATACATAAATTATTATGTAACATTTGACGACTTGGGAGGACATTATTCCCAAATCGAATGTCGTAAGAATTTCTGCTGCAACCGTTTCATTTTTCAAGCTGTATCCTGTGTATAATAGTCCATTTTTCTCTCATTTCCGTTGTCATTATTTTCTGGCGTCTTATTTTAATACTTTCTCACCCACTTTTATCTTTATCACGACAAATTGGCCATATCAGAATTGTTTATTTTTGGATTTGCGCAATCAATGGAAATCTACAATCATTTCAGTTCTGGTTGGATTACCCACCAAGCTGAAGGAATTATCTTGACATTTTATTCGCTCTCTTATTACACACTCTCTCCGATTTTTTCTTTCTTTAAACAAATTTTTTTCACCATAATTCAAGATGGCGTCCATTTTGAATTTTCGATTCTTCTTTTCTTTTGTCCTCCATCTTGACATTATCAGTCATTTCTCAACATATTGTTGATTGCTAAATCGACTCGTAAAGAGGCAATTTTCTGTTTTGTTATTTATTTTGCTCCTTTTGTTAATCAGACAAATCTTTTCTTCTTCAAGTATTCAGCTATTACAGGAAAGAAATGAAATCAAAGTCAGCATGACAAACGTTCTACGAAATAATAAAATAAAGAAAAATATATAAAAGCAATGACTTGGATTTGGTCTCCTTCTCTTTCGATATCTCAAAAGAAAATGGCGTCTTTCTTTCTTCTTTTTACCTTACGATGAATCGTTTTCAGTGTTTCTATAGAATGCTAAATTTTGAAACAAAGGCTTTTTGTTCTGAATTTTGGAAATGCGGATTGATTATTCGTATTTAGATTTTTCGGACTACTGTTCTCATCTTGAATGTTTTGTTTTTGTTTTTTTTCACAACGTTTCAGTCGATGTAACCTCGGACCTTCTTCAAGTGTATCTTGTCGAACTCAGGAATCTTTCTATCAAAGTTGAGAATCTTTCTTTCGAACTCTGAAATCTGCATGGAATTTTGAACAGAACCCTGTATTTAATCCGCAATCGTTAAAGTATTTGATAACATTCAGTTGTAAAAGTTACACACTTCTGGAGATTGAAGGTTCAATCCTTAGTGTGGGCGACTAAAAAATACAATTACGAATTAATTAGGACTTCTATCCAATTATGATTGATGGAAAGAGAGCATGTTAACCTTAACTCGACAAACGTCATACGAAATTATAAAAGAAAAATGTAGAAGCAAAGACTTAGATTTGTTCTCGTTCTCCTTTGATATCTTAAAACAGAATGGCGTCTTTTTTTTTTTACCTCACGATAAATCGTTTTCGATGCTTGTGCAGAATGATGAATTTTAACACAAACGCAGCTGAGGTGAAAACACTATTACGTAGTTACATGTTTTGTCGAAATTAGTATAAATTTCCAAAATTATGAAACATGATTCTATAGAAGAATAGTTACAAGAAAAAAAAATAGGATTTATAGAATTGTAGAATTTTATCATAGAGGAGAGTTTTTAAAATCTCGTTATCTATGAAAAACTGACTCATCTCCCAACCACCATTGAAAAAATGTCTTGGCATGTCTATGACATTTAAGATCGGGCAGTCCTAGGCCTCCCTCGCAAACATAGTTCTTTCCCCTCTCCCTCAGAAGCGAGGAGAGGAGCTCTGTGAAAGCTTGGTGTTTCACAGATAGGGGCAGTATAGACAACCGGTAGTAGAAATGTAAGTAGCGCACCCCTCCACTCGACCCTTCAAGGACAATCACCTTCGAATCCAAGTTTCCCCCTACGATTTGACCTTTTTCTGTACTGCCGACCAGCAGTCCAAACCAGACACCAAGAATGCAGGTCAAAACCAGACACCACAAATGCAGACCTAGCTGAATATGCCTGGAAGCATAGCTTCATCGCTCCAGTCTCACAACCACAGGCCAACAGACGTGCTGCGATTGAAAACTGTGACTTCTTTATAGCAAGGAAGCGCCTTGCCCACTGTTTCAATATCTGTGCAGCTCGACACACACACGATGACATCATCAGCAAATGTAGAAACATGCTGTCAGGGAGAGATATTCCAAGCAGGATTTGTGTAGCTGCCTCAGCCCTTAACTTGCAAAGGAGGGGTTTCAATGCCAAGATGTAAAGCAGAGGCGACAGCAGGCAGCCCTGATGCACCAACGATGGTGAACGACTCCAAAAGCTTCCCCACTAGCATCATCTTGTGGAAGTCTGGATTAAAATCGGTGGCTTCTAAAACAAATCCCAAAAAATGATGGTTAACCCTATTGAAAGCCTTGGACTGATCTAAATTGATCAGTGCAGCTTTGGTTCTGTCTTCTGTTCCCTCTATGATCGTGCGGACCAAGTGCAGATTGTCTTGAATTGATTTCCCTTTCACATCATAGCTCTGGTCAATTCGATCAAGTCAATGATAACAACGTGCAAGCGATTCGCAAGAATCTTTGCCAAAATCTTTAACTCTGTGTTTTCCTCCTCACCACGTTGTTAACTTTTCCTCGGCAATGTGATCACTTCCTTGGTCACCTGCCTGGGAATGAAGCCCTGAGCAAACCAATGATTGAACACATCTTTCAGAACAAGAACCAATATGGCCGACAGCCTCAAGTAGAATTCATAGAGAAGACCATCAAATCCTAGATACTTGTTGTAGCTGACCTACTTCAATGCAGTAATGATCTCATGCTCTGTAACCAGACCATCATGCATGAGGCAGGGCGAGTCGGCCAAATAACTGCCAAACTCTTTGACCCTGAGTCTAATCTTAGCCTTAGTGCTAACCCACTAATTACTTCCATTACCACTTCCACTAGTGCTCGCTATAACCTTCTGAAAGTCTTCAAGCTCCAGTAAGGTGTTATTAAACTTCCCGTAAGTTCAAACAGGCCATAACTAATTTATGATCTGAATGTCCTTAAGAGTGGAACGTGGGGCAAGATAGATTACCCCTCCTAACCAACATCTGATCCAAGTATGCGCTTGGATCGCTTGGATGGAAACATACTATCATGCCACATCCAGATCTCACACCCCAGATGATCCAGCATGAAGCCATCAGGTCTGATAAACTGATATAACACCAATCTGACCTGCTACTCACCCCAACCTATCCTGGGATCAAGGATGCCATTTCAATCACCCATTAGCAGTACCCACTCCGGATCCTCAAGGAATACCTCCAACTGCCAGGATGCCCTCTCAGCTACAGAATTTAGCGCATAAACTGCAGCAATCTGAAACGCACTGCTATTAACGACAGCATCAACTGTGACCACCCACCCATCCTCATCCACATGAACAACATTCACCGTCGCTGAAAGGGTGCATCTCACCAGCAAGGAGATAGCATAAATATAAGTATTCCCATATGCTGAGTAAACATCAAAATCGTTTGCCAGCATCTGACAATCCCTGTCTGAAATAAAGTAAGTCTCCTGTATAACAGCGATGTCTACCTTAAGGGACACCAGATTCACCACCAGAGAGGGAGAGACTATTGGCAGATGCACCAGCCCAGATGTGGCAACAATATTCCATGCATGGGCGAATAGTGGCTTTGAAAGGTACAGGATACTCTCAGGTGTGAGTAGTCTTCTAGCATGATAGAGGGAACCCACCTTCTTTGCAGCAGCCTTCGCAATGTCCTCAATGTATTTGTTCCAGTTCATATCTAACAGGTCCCGAATTGTCAGCTAGGCTTCAGTCTCTCCCATTAATGAAATGTTGTATCCCTCTGCTCGTTCGACAAGTATTTTAATGTGTAAATGCTCTGACGAAGTACATAAATACAACTCAACTTAAATACCCCTGACAAACCCGACAAGCAGCAAAATTCCACCCCTACACAGTAGAAATCCTCAGATGCCATAAAGCCTTCTACTCTAATAATTTCTTCCCCAGAACTGCTGGATTTTGGAACTCCCTTCCTGCTTCCCCGACTCTATTGACATGCAGAAGTTCAAGTGTAATGTAAACAGACATCTTGCTGCTCAACTCCCTACATAGTATCCCTGCAATTGTGTCCCAGATAGTAGCCCCCCTGCATCAAAGTGGCACCGTGCCTTGCAATAAGAAAACAAAAAATATCTCATGTGAATGTTAAGCTGAGGAGTTTGAAGATAGGGAGTTATTTGTCATGGATATAGGTGTTTTTGTAATTGATGAAGGAAAGCAGCTTTGTCTTACTAGCATTAAATGTTACCATCCATTTGCGGCCTCATTTTACTACGGTCTGGAGTTTATTGTCTGTACGTGTTATTCATCCACCCAAAAAAGATTTTACTCGTTATAAACCATCCTTGGTGTGTGATTACTATTTCCTGTTAATTTCAGTCTTATGTGACCAGTAGTTTGAGAGTTTATCGGTTAAATATTTTCACATAGACACACACACACACACATAAATCTACTGTTTTATTTGTATCGATAGACTTGATTTAATTCTTCAAGGAATGAAATGGGTTTGTTAAATGAGAACAAAATCAAAATCTGAAAGAGATTTAATTTTAAAATTATAAATCTGTTATGAAATAATAAGCAACAAAACAAAAAAAAACAAAAACAAATGACGCATGCATGGTCCCCCGTGAATGCATAATGAACGAAGCATAAAAAATGACTAAGTTCAGCATTCCACCCGCCCCCGTTTAGCTCCCAAAATCCCCAGGGGTGAAAATGAACAAACAGTGCAGTTTTAGGCCTTAACATATGTAAATTTGAGTTCTGCACCATGTAAAAAAAAGAAACGACTAAGTCCATCATTTGCCCACCCCCTACATTTAGACCCAAAAGTCCCCAAGGCCTTAACATATTTAAATTTGAGTTCAGCACCATGCAAAACTGCTAAATAGGCATACACAGAAAACTTTAGACAAATATGGTAAAGTAGTTCCAAATATGGAGTGTTTTTATTAGCCTTAAAAGAGCCCTGGGGCACACCCAAGAGTTATTGTGAAGTATAGACAAACAAAACTATATAGAAATCAGTTAGTTACAGCTTTTCAGAAAGTTTTATAAAAATCCAAGGCATCAATTTTTTTAATGAACACAAAAGTGCCAATGTTAATCATTTTAACCCGAAAGGCACCCGTAGTGGAGCAACCGGAGTTTTCTTGGAAAATCCGTTCAATTACATTTTACTCATATGTTTAATATTTGTGCAAAATTTTAAAAAATTCCAAGGCGTACTTATTGAGAAAAATGCGGACAGACGAACGGACGAACGGACAGGGGTGAATTTTGTCAAGAAACCAAAACTAAAAAAGAAAACTTGTCTACATTAGAAACTGAAGAAAGAAAAAGATAAAAAGACCGAAAACTTTATAACTAACTAGCGGGGGGGGGGCGGTCGTAAAATACGCTTAAATATGATATTTTAGATTGTTCGGATTTCATATATATTATTACAGAGTCGTGATTTCAAAAGTAAAAAAAAGTATTTTAGCTACAATCAAACCAAAAACAAAACCATAGCGTTCAAAGCTGGTGACGTTACCACTGCACCAACATGACACGCATATGAACTGATTAAAAATAAACTAAGATGAATGTACAAAATGTTTAATGATTTTCAATTTTGACCCCTTTTTGATCCCGTAAAACAATTTTAATCGGCTAAAGACCCATAAAAGAACGGTCCACAAAAATCCAATCATTTGATGCCCCTAGCTAGCGCCGCTTTGCGACTTTTAGCTTCAGAGGAGATAGAGTTTGAAAATATGCAGACACACAGACAGACAAACATAGAGAGTTTTATAAATTAGATCATAAACAATAAAGAAAAGGTGATCATTTGCCGTTGTTGTTTTGTTTTTGTTTGTTTTTTGTTTTTTTCTTAAGAAAGTCGGTCGACTTTTTATGAGAAGGAAGTCAGACGACGTCTGGGATTCTTAATAAATTAATTTGTTATAGAAGAACGCCCGTGAAATTTATCATAAACCGGATATCATAAAACGCCATATTTATAAAGCCGAAAATAAACAATGCCACTGTAAAAACAAGCAAATCAATTCACTTACGTAGGAACACGTCACGAGTGGCAAACAGTTTCACGTTTGATTCAGGCAAGAGAATTAACTAAATAGTTAACGGCACGGATTTTCAACCTAGGTGTGCCGAGTTCGTATCCAGTTCGTTCCACAGACACATTTTTGCTTAGAAATATTGACAACGTTTATGTGGTCCGTCCTGTAAGTTACCGGATGTCTTTCTAGAATTAATTCTAACTAGAAAGATATCGGGGAAACGAATACCAACCTTACAATCATCAGTAACGTGATCGCTACATGTTAACCCGGACCCGACGTTTTATATGAAAGTCTTGCAAAAAAACGAAAGAAAGAAATTCGACTCGAGTTTTTTTTTTCTTTTTTTTTATTAGTTGAAAGAAAAGGCATTTATTAACGGTCGTTTCATCACTCAACCACTGGCAAATATTTTCCAAACCAGCGATAATATGGAAGAATTTTTGATTTTTCACTGTCTAGCTCAATGAACAGTCCTCCGCTATTCCAACCAGCTACCAGTCAGTAGCTTCGTTACACACCTGATTCATACGAAATGATGGAATGATGGTCAACAAGGCTTGATTCCTGACGCTAAACTGAGGCTTGCATCATCGCTGAATATGAATTTCTATATAGTAATTGTCTGTAGTTTTTAGATGAGGTGTTTTCATTGATTGAGATTGTCGGATTGACTTCCTCATCTTGGTTGTTATTGTCACAACGTTTCGGCCGTTTTGCCCTCCGGCCTTCGTCAGGTGCCTTGTATTGAACTGGGGAACCGTTTGTTAGAAGTCTCGAACTCAACCCTGTATTATTATTGCGGGGGTAACGTGTTCGGACTCCAGCTAGGCTTTGAGACATAGTTGCTGATTCTCTGTTTTGAATGTTACTTTTTTCACTGCCTTTGTTCAGGATTGAACTCAGCACCTTTGGGTAACTGTACGTTGTATCAAAGTTTACAGTTACCCAAAGGTGCTGAGTTCAATCCTGAACGAAGGCAGTGAAAAAAGTAACATTCAAAACAGAGAATCAGCAACTATGTCTCAAAGCCTAGCTGGAGTCCGAACACGGTACCCCCGTAATAATAATAAAGGGTTGGGTTCGAGACTTCTAACAAACGGTTCCCCAGTTCAATACAAGGCACCTGACGAAGGCCGGAGGGCAAAACGGCCGAAACGTGGTGACAATAACAACCAAGATGAGGAAGTCAGTCCGACAATCTCAATCAATGAATTTCTATAAATTTTATTTTATTTTTTATTGAATAGAAATTATTATAATTATTATTTTACCATATTCGAAATATAGTTTTATTTTATATTTTATTTTGCAAAATATTTGAGGGGTTTTTTAAGGTAGAATAAATTCATTATTTAAACACATATATTATTTTTAGTGACAAATAGTTTTCCTTGTGTTGCTATGTTTGTCTATCTGTTTGCCGATACCATTCGAATCATCAGCAGCAGCTAACCTGAAGTATTATTATTGTTTTTATACAAGGCGCCAACTGGCCTTTCTAAATAACTTATGTGTAGCTCAACTGAAAAGTAAAGAAGGGGGCATACCATATTTTTGACTGGAATACTTGAATACTCGTATATATTAGTGTTGGGACGATTTATCGAAAAAATCGGTACTTTTGGTCGTATCAGAATCAATATTGGACCTGGAAAATTTGTGCCTATTTTGCGAAGCTAAATACGATTATTTTAATTGTCTTTTTTATTTGATGCTGTTTAAAGCAAAATCTTCCACGGCTGGTATTAATGAAAAAATAATAAATATTTATTGATTTTTAAAATACCAATGAAAGTAATATCTATAGATCATTCCCCACGAGTGCATTTTTACGTTTGAGAAAATATCTGCACATTTAACATTTCTTTTTATGGTAATTATGGAATAAATGACAACTATTGTTAATTATTTAGAGATTTATAAAGAATCAGAATCGGTAATTGTATCAGAATCAGAAATTTAGTACGGAATCAGTAATTGTATCGGAATCAGGAAAAACATTGGACTCGTTCCATCACTAGTATATATATATATATAATGTAACTTAACAGAAAGATACGGTAATAAAAAATAAAATGCATATTTGCTCTACAACAGTATTGAGCACTTTCTTCAGTTTTTATTAATTTCCGTCTCCACTATATATATATATATATATATATATATATATATATATATATATACTAGTGATGGGGCGATTCCAATATTTTTCCCGATTATGAGTACGGAATCAGTAATTGTATCGGAATCGGGAAAAGTATTAGAATCGTCCGAATGGGACGATTACTGATTCTGTACTGAACTTCTGATTCCGATACAATTACCGATACATTATTCACACTGAGGAAGGATCGGTTGAAAATTATGTGTTTTGGGAACATTCTCATTTTTTTCAAAAGTGTTTTTTTGTATTCCTACACGTCAACACATAGGAAATAAATACAGAAAAGATATAAACATTTATATATTTTTCGTATTGATTTTTATTCATACATACATACATGCATACATACATATATGTGTGTGTGTGTGTATGTGTGTGTGTGTGTGTGTGTGTGTGTGTGTGTGTGTGTGTGTGTGTGTGTGAGTAGAGAGAGAGAGCGACAGACAGAGAGAGTGAGAGAAAGACTATAAGTAGATGCTCGACAAATGGAGCAAAAGGTAGCTGGGTTCGAATCTCATGACCGGCAGGAATTGTTACCTACACTTGATGCTTGTGTAAACATGAAACACTCATGTCTGTTGGTAAAAATGAATAATTATTATTTAAATATAATATAAGATATATATATAGAGAGAAAGATTATCTTTTTTTTTCACATGGTCGACAGACAAAAAAAAAACTATCTTTTCACGATTTCAATGGACAAACAAAACCTGGTTTCCATATGGATGACAGACAAACTAGACATTTTTGACACAGTTGATAGATAAGCGGTTTTTTTTTTTAGAGAATCAATAAACCATCCAAACGTTTCCCTACACGATCGACAGAAAAGCTAAACTTTTTTCCCACACGCATGATGGACAAATCAAAACTTGTTTTCTATATGGATGACAAAACTTTTCCCACAGAATCAACAGACAAACCAAACTCATTTTCCACACGCTCAGTGTTTAGACGCCGACGAAGCTCCACGATAGTAATTGTCTGTATTTTTGAGATGAGGTGTTTTCATTGATTGAGATTGTCGGACTGACGTCCTCATCTTGGTTGTTATAGTCACACCGTTTTGGCCGTTTTGCCCTCCGGCCTTCATCAGGTGTTTTGTATCGAACTGGGGAACCGTTTGTTAGGAGTCTCGAACCCAACCCTTTATTATAAGGCCGTGAAAAGTAACATTCAAAACAGAGAATCAGCAACTATGTCCCAGAGCCTAGCTGGAGTCCGAACACGGTACCCCTGTAATAATAACAAAGGGTTGGGTTCGAGACTCCTAACAAACGGTTACCCAGTTGAATACAAAAAACACCTGATGAAGGCCGGAGGGCAAAACAGCCGAAACGGTGTGACTATAACAACCAAGATGAGGAAGTCAGTCCGACAATCTCAATCAATGAAGCTCCACGACTTCTCGAATCTAGAATTGCACCAAAAGAAGGTCATGCTGACCGGTCTTATTCATTGCAGGCGAAGAAGTACTGTCAGCAAATGGATGAAATGCATCAGAAACTTCGACAACAACACCCAGCATTAGTTAACAGAAAAGGCCCAATTCTCCTCCATGACAATGCCCGACCACATGTTGCTAAACCGACCCTGCAAAAGTTGAACGAATTGGGTTATGAAACTCTGCCTCATCCGCCATACTCTCCAGATCTCTCACCTATCGACTACCATTTTTTCAAGCATCTCGACAATTTTTTGCGTGAGAAATGCTTGAAAAACCTAAGCGATATCCAAAACGCCTTCAACGACTTCATCGCCAGCAGAACGTAAGATTTTTACATAACTGGCAAAAATACACTTGTGTTGGCAAAAGTGTTTGATTCTGATGGTGTTTATTCTGATCAAAATTTTTCTGCTTGAGCCGAGATATATTCATCTAAATTTAAAAATTAAAAACCGCAAAAACTTTCTTGTCAACCTGGTAAAAAGTTTGAAACGTTCCGAACTTTGTTTTTATTGTTTACTAGTTTTAAGGAAAAAACGTACGATCTTTGACTGTGTTTCCTATTTATGAAAACAAAACAAATAAAAACCAGAACACGTTTAAGTGGGAATTACTTACAATGAGTCTAAGACTCGATTTCGAATATAATCTGAGGTGTTTGGTAATGTATTCAAGCATTCTCAAGAATGATTAAAAGTATTATTAATAGTCAGACGTTAGTCCTGAAATTCAAGTATTCCGATATTCCCTTATTCTTCGAATTCATTCAGGGCGCAAGTTTGAATGCAAATGAACGTGAAAGAGCTTTTATTGTTTATTTTTAAAATCTCGTGTATTATATTAGTACTGAAATAATAAACGGTGGCTTAGAAATAATTATACATGTTAAGAAAGGAATCCGGTGATGTAAATAAAGTAAGAGGACTAATTGGATAGAGAGTAAAACTGTTTGCTACCTTCTTTGAGGGACTACGCATTTGAAAGAACCAGTTTGTTTGGAATAAATGTAATAATTGTTAAACGAGGATGAAATTAAGCATTTTGTGAAACACGCTTACGTGTTAAGTGCTATTGAATGTAAAAGATTTGTTTAAGATTTGTGTTCGATTATTTTCCCATTGAAACTACAGATGCAGGGGAAAATCGATTTTATTTTATTAATGCAGTATATTAGCTTTAAATTACCAGGTATTACCCAGGATATTTTTTACTTTCATTTTGAATTTGCTGATTTCCTTTTTAAATCGCATAAATTACAGAAATATTCTCGCATTTTTCCTATTCTTAAATCAATTATTTAGAGGAATATTATTTTCGATTTTTCTGCGTGTGATGAAAGTCATCTACGAATTGATTTTCCCGATTAACGGTTAACAAATTGTTTCGGACTTTTTAGTTTTAAGGATTGATAATTTGGCTTATTTGGATTATTCGGACTACTGTTCTTATCCTGAGTGTCATTTTCACAACGTTTCGATCGATCTAACCTCCTACCTTCTTCAGCTGCGTCTTGTTGAACTCAAACTTATTTATATGGAACTCTATTAATCCACAAAGATTGATTGCCTTCGCTCCCTCAGCCATGGCCGGGTAGAAGTTTTAAGCAATTCGTAATTGCATTTTTAGTATTGCCCATACTGAGTATTAAACCTTCAACCTCTAGAAGACTGTCAGTTAAAACTTATTATTGCTTAGCACTTTTATCCGTTGCGTTATGGGTCTTTGTGAATAATGCTAATAATGCATTTTAGGATCCTAAAATATATTTTTGGTTTAGATGCGTGTGTTACTATTCATTATTATGACTTTTTGTGAAGGATGCGACGCAGAAGGGATTTAATACCGAAACTCATTGCAGATTATAAATAGCACATTGCATACGATTAATTGAACAAAAGTTGTCATTTGAGAGGATGGAATTCCACTATATAAGTAATATATTTGTTCACTGAGTCATTAAGTCTTTAAGAGCAAAGTGTAGTATCTGTTCTTATACTACATTTCATCTTTTCTGTCTTAAAGGAAGAATAAATCCTTTTAGACTGAGGCAATTTTTATTTTTGTTTCAGTCAAAACTATTTGGGGAACTGAAATTTTCCCACATTAAAACCCGACTTTGTGTCGGAATGCCATCGTGGAGAGGCAAGTAAAAAGAAACAGGTGTTTTTGGCTAGGAACAAAGTGTGGTATCTGTTCTGGTGTTACACTAAAAGATATATAAGAAATATGGTGCCACTTTTTTTTTACATATTGTTATGACTGAATATAAATTGTTTTTAAGAAAGTCAAACGATATAAGTTTTTTCCTTGAAACGGGTGTTTATTTACTTTTAAAGATATGAAGTTTTCGTCCCAATTAGGCCTTTTTCAAGCGATTTCTTTTTATTAATCATATTTTTTTTTTCTCCTTGAAAATGTAAAAATCTCTCTGGGTAATAGTTCATTGGGATGTAAAACGGACACTTTCTAAGTTTTTTCAAATGGAAGCATGCAACCCACGTGACAATATGATAAGAAATAGCGTGACATTTGCTTAAAAATATCGTTATGAATGAATATTAATTTTTTGAAGAAAGCCAAACGATATAAGATTTTTTTTCTTCAATTGCGCAAATTATTTAGAGTTGAAAGAACACACAGTCAAGCCAGATTATTTTTCTTCTTTTCACCAACAACAGAGAAGAAGTTTTCTCTTAGTATCAATGTCAGTTTTTTGTTTCTTTGCATTAACAAAAGATAAACCAATAAAAGTCCAAAGCACAATACGAATAAAATTCAGCTATTTTGACAGCCAAAAGCACCTAATTTGACGTAATTTGCATAATCACAGAGTTTGCCTTAAAATCGAAGAGTTTCAAGTTCAATCTCACATGCAGTCACTGTTTCCTTGTATCGGGTGCATGCTAGTCGTGGCCACTTATCCCTTGTTCTTTTCAGGTCTTCACGTGTTTATTTTGTAAGCAGTCATTGAATGAGTGATTTTTCTTGAGTGAAGTGATTTATATTTTTTGTTCTTATGCAGAATGGCCCTTTTTAGGAGCTGGGTATACCCCACATTATAAAAATCAAACTTATTTCTAACTCTACCCTCGTTAGTAGCAAATAATTACGAACAATTTTTTTATAATTTTGAAAATTTTTATTCTTATTATTCTTTCTTTATTTTTTTTAATTTCAGGTTCCTTTGTTTACAGACCATGCGTGACATCAGAAGGTATATATTAATCTATCGTCTCTCTGTTCGCTTTATCAAACCAAACAAAATTGCCCTTTTTTTGGACATAATAATAGACTACTGAGAGTGTGAAATAAATAGATTTTCTGGTTTTGGAATAACTAACGATATATATATATATATATATATATATATATATATATATATATATATATATATATATATATATATATACACGTTTTATTTTTTATTACCGTATCTTTCTGTTAAGTTACATTATTGTTTCAGCTACCCGGCCGTTTTTGTTTTTTTTGGCCGTCTGTAGCTTCCTCGGACTTTTACAGAAATGTTCGTTATGATGGGATGAAAGAGTGAATGATGTAATTTAATGATGCAACTTAACAGAAAGATACGGTAATAAAAAATAAAACGCATATTTTCTCTGCAACAGTCTTTCTTCAGTTCTTATTAATTACCATTTCTACTAAATATATATATATATATATATATATATATATATGTATAGAATATATATATATATACATATATATATGTATATATATATATATATATATATATATATATATATATATATATATATATATATATATATATATATACGTTTTATTTTTTATTACCGTATCTTTCTGTTAAGTTACATTATTGTTTCAGCTACTTGGCCGTTTTTTTCTTTTTTGGCCGTCTGTAGCTTCCTCAGGCTTTTACAGAAATGTTCGTTATTATGGGATGAAAGAGTGAAAGAGTGAATGAGGTCCGGTGGGGGAGGGGCGTGGTGCATGGTCTGTAAACAAAGGTATAATGTGGGGTACACCCGGCTCCTCAAAAAGGGCCATTCTGCATAAGAACAAAAAATGACCTCATTCACTCTTTCACTTTTTCATCCCATAATAACGAGCATTTCTGTAAATGTCTGTGGATATTACAGACGGCCAAAAAAACGTCCGGGTAGCTGAAACAATAATGTAACTTAACAGAAAGATACGGTAATAAAAAAATAAAACGCATATTTGCTCTACAACAGAATTGAGCACTTTCTTCAGTTTTTATTAATTGCCATTTCCAATATATATATATATATATATATATATATATATATATATATATATATATATATATATATATAGAATATATGACAAAAAATTATATTCCAAAATTCATGATGTTGATAATCTTATAGTTTATTCCTTTAAATCAGTTGAATTATACAAATAAAAAATTAAAATTCAATATGGCGTAATTGAAAAATATAAAGGTAACTGCAGCTTCTCTTCCAATTTTCGGAGTTTCACCATGTCAAATCACATTTCAATTCCTTTTGACGGATTGATTGTTGCTATTTCTTCTGATGAATTAAGGGCAAAATAGATTCACTAATTGATATAATAATTAAATGATTGATTTTGTGCTACGAAACAGGAATTGTATAAATCAATTGATTTAAAGCAATAAACTATAAGATTGTCAACATCATGAATTTTGGAATATAAATTTTTGTCATTTATTCTATATATTGCTCTGTAATCACGTTGAGCTTCCTATATAAGGATTGATATATAATAAGAAAAATATAATACTACAGAAATATATATATATATATAAATATATATATGTATATATATTTCTCCAAAACCTCTGGCCTTGATGAAGGGGAAACTAAAATTTGTGGCTATGGTTTCAAATGATCTGAAATAATAGCAAAGGGAGACTTGACTCCAAATATTTCTCATATGTTATATCTTCTCTTTTTTTGGAATTAGTGGACGATTATGAATATCTCCAGTATCAAATAATCTTTATGCACTGTGAAATTTACTTATGTATGAAAACCAAAAATGGGAAAATAAAACATATGAGAAATATTTGGAATCAAGTCTCCCCTTGCTGTTATTTCAGATCATTTGAAACTATAGCAGCAAGTTTTAGTCTCTTCTCCATCAAGACCAGAGGATATGGGAAAATATCAGATATTTTGTAATTCATATGCAAAACTAGGAAAACAAATGACTATGATTGAAATATTAGTAAAGGGGCAGTATCTTCCACCCACAAAAAATCCTTTAAAACTACCACTATTATGGGATTTCGAGGGTGCTGCCAGCGAAAATAACAGTTAAAATCCCAGGAAACAAGTACTTTCAATGATATGAATAAATTATAGGTTTAAAATGTGGGGGAATCACTTTTCTATATTAATTCAATATAAAATAAACACCTACACCAAATGAATACACCTTTTAGGAAGAGGGCATCTGTTATTTTTTAAGGGGGGATGTCTATGTGGTAATTGTGACCTGGTAGACCATAGGAAAACCTACCTTAAAAAATTTGTTTTCTATCAGTTTTCGGGTTAGCTGAAAACGAATATTGTATTTAAATTTTTCGCAAATAAGTATTTTTCTGGGTATTTATGTAATTTTTTATTATAAGTGATGGCCATTGGTGTATGTGCCAGCGCGAGCATATTTTTGCTACCAGGCCACAATAAACACCAACCCTAAAAAAAAATAACAGACCCCGCCCCCCCCCCAGAAAAAAGTGACCATAAAGTGAGTGCTTATTTTACGTTAATATAGAAAAGTGATCCCCCACTTTTTGAAACAATAATGTCACATAGACCACTACACAATTCAGGTCATCAGCTTTCTAACGAGGTTTAATTTGTTAAATCCTTATCAACAGTCGATGAGATTTCGAATTTATAAAATTGCCAAAAAAAGGTGGTGCATCTATATATGGATATATCTATACTCATAGATAAATATAATATTGAAATGCTCATATCTTTGTTTCTATAAGACAAAACTACATGAAAATTTGCAGGCGTTTAGAAGATTATAATACTTTGCTATGGTTAAAATTTAATGACAATTGGTAAAAAAATATATTTTTTTCCAAACTAATAATATATGCCCAAATCTCCTACATTTGTATATATATATAGTGTCCTAACAGGCAGCTTTGGTTTTACTGCGTCAGTTGTCTCCCCTACATTTGTTGGTTTTGCTGCTACAGTCGTTTCCTCTGTGGCCTTGCTAGGCCACTAATATATATATATATATATATATATATATATATATATATATATATATATATATATATATATGTATATATATATATATATATATATACTAGCATTTCAGCCCGGCGTTGCCCGGGTGTTTGGATGTGTGTGCTGAGCAAAAAAAAAAACAAAAGGTGGTAGTAAAAAGGCAGGCAGGCTCGAACCGCAAAGGACAAAAAGAACGGGGAAAAGAACCTGACGTTTTGTCGTTACGACCACTGCCGAACTGGAAGTAAGGTATGTTTTAATTAAGGCTGGACAATAGAAAGGAGAGGATGACTTTCAAAAATATCCCCCCCCCCTGTAGAAAAGTGCCAAGTTGAAGGTGAAGATATTAATGCTTTTAGCCAATTTTTTGATATTTGTCCTCTGAATGGTCAAACTTCAAAACGATACTGATCTTGTAAAAATCCATCGCCTCTGTCAAACGTTTTAGGCACATATATATACATACATACATACATACATTTATATATTGGTAACTAAAAATTTTCGACCCAAACCGATTAAAAAGTTTGCCCTATCTTTGAATACCCTTTATGTAAAATTTCAAATGTGTAGACCAGAAATTGTCTGAGTAATTTGGTAGAGACCGCAGAGGTCAAATTTTTTTTAACTTTGATCCCTATTATGACCTCTTAACATTTATTGTTTTGGGTTCAAATCGAGTTATTAAGTTAGATCCATGTCCAAGGAACCTATATCTAAAATTTCAAGTGTTTAGACCCAAAATTGTCGGAGGAGTTTGGTAGAGTTCTCAAATGACAAATCGTAGAACTTTGACCCCTTATTAGCTAAATTTCTGGCTGAAAATGAATTACACAGATTTTCCCAAATCTCAGTACCCTGTATATCAAATTTCGAGTCTGTAGACTGAAAATTGATAAAGTTATTGTGTAGGGAAATGTACACACACAGACACATACACAGACACGTTCACTTTTATAGATATACTAGCATGGGTGCCCGGCGTTGCCCGGGTATTTGGAGGTGTACGTTGAGCAAAAAAAAAAAGCAGTCAATTTTTTTTAACTTTGACTCCTATTATACCCCCTTAACAGTTATTGGTTTGGACTTAAATCAAGTTATTAAGTTAGATCCATGCCCAAGGAACCTATATCTATAATTTCAAGTTTTTAGACCCAAAATTGGCGGAGGAGTTTGGTAGAGTTCTCAAAGGTCAAATCGTTGAACTCTGACCCCTTAACAGCCAAATATCTGGCCGAAAACCGATCACATAGATTTTCCAAAATCTCAGTACTCGGTATATCAAATTTCGAGTCTGTAGACTAAAAATTTACAGAGTTATTGCGTAGGGAAATGTACACAGACAGATAGATAGATAGATAGATAGATAGATAGATAGATAGATAGATAGATAGATAGATTAAACAAAAATATATACGTATACATAAATATATATGGAAACAATATTGTGTGTCCTGTAAACTTTTTACGCAAATATTATGCAAGTATAAATCATGTAGAATATCTGCATGAATATAATTACACGTAATAGTGAACTAAAGATGATCATCCCATAAGAAAACCGAAAAAACTAATAGGAAATTAATTAAAATGAATGTTTAAAAAAATATGCAAATTAGCTGGATCTTTTGCAGATGAATGCAATCCCACAACCCATATATAAGAAAATTATATTTTCTTTTTAAATAAATAGAAAGGAGGGTTTTTATATGAAGATCAATGCACACAAAAGAAACACGAAATTATAGGAGTATAGATAGATAGATAGACTAGCATTTCAGCCTGGCGTTGCCCGGGTGTTTGGCGGTGTATGCTGAGCAAAAAAAAAAAACGGTCAATTTTTTTAACTGTGACCCCTATTACGACCCCTTAAAATTTATAGTTTTGAGCTCAAATCGAGTTATTAAGTTAGATCCATGTCCAAGGAACCTATATCTAAAATTTCAAGTGTTTATGCTCAAAATTGTTGGAGGGGGTTGGTAGAGTTCTCAAAGGTCAAATCGTTGAACTTTGACCCCTTAATAGCCAAATTTCTGGCCGAAAACCGATCACATAGATTTTCCCAAATCTCAGTACCCTGCATATCAAACTTCGAGTCTGTAGACTGAAAATTGACAGAATTATTGCGAAGGAAAATGTACACAGACACACAGACAGACAGACAGGCACACAGATACACAGACACGTTCACTTTTATATATATATATACATATATACATATATATATATATATATATATATATATATATATATATATATATATATATATATATATATATATTATGGCAGTAGAGTTTAATTTCCTAAATGAAACATGTGTCTACCAAACAGTGCTCAATGAGTAAGCAGAGCAGGTATATAAAATTTATTTATACAAACATTGATGGCTACATATGTGTATACATGTTTCTGTAATCATCCGTATTGAAGAGATTACGTCTTCAGGCCAAGAATTATCCTCGATAACTGATGTTTCAAGACAAAAACATTTTCTTATTTCGTTTACAAAATTAGAGTCTCGTCATCTAATATGGGTGGGGGGTTATGTGTGGGGTAGGATAAGTAAGGTCTTTGAACGATGCATCCCTCACCGGCTTTTATCTTTCTGAATCTTAACCTCTTATTCTCTCTTCCCCTTTATATTATTTTATTTTATATATATACACACACACACACACACACAAACACACACACACACACATATATATATATATATATATATATATATATACCTCATTAATATTTACATACACAGACAGACAGACTGACACACAGACACACAGATACACAGACACGTTCACTTTTACCTCATTAATATTTTTAACCCAAATTTTAATATATTAAAATTCAAAATTCGGGTGATGTTCATATACCAATAAAATTAAAGTCAAAATTAATTGGTTCAATTAATTAAATTTCATGATTATCAGGTTTCATAATCGAGAACTCATATAATATTTTTGCGAAATAAAGACAACGAAATCTAAATTGAAAATATCAAATGATGTATTTTCTCATGCGTTACAATTGTTTCATAACTATAACACAATCAGCTGGTCATTTACAGAGGGACAGAAAATACATGCTCACCTTATAGCGGTCCGGGCAGAAAGAGGTCGATAAAAGAAAGTGAATTATGGGGCTGTATTTCTGTATATTGCTCTGTCTACAGCCAAATTACCACCTCGCTATGCAGTGGGAGAGTGCATAAGCAACCATCACAACCGGGCACTAAGATATAGTTTCACATCGACAAATTTAAATATTATGTCATTTAAAAATATTCAAAAAATAATTACTCTTTAGGCGGCAAAATACATTTGTTATACATATATGAATATATTCATAATCCCTATTTTAAGGGATCAAGCAGTTGGACTCACCTCTATGCCATTCTTATATTCTATTTGTGTTCAGTTTTATTTTTTTCGATTGCTTCCGAATCGAGAAATTGTCCTACTTTCGTATTTCTACGAAAGCATCCATTAAAATACGCTATATCAAGGAAACAAAACATGCCACAATTTTAGATGCAAAATATGACTACACTTCATCATCAACGGCACATTCATACTTTCAGCCATCAACATCCAAAATGAACAATCTCCTCTCATCTGCGATAGTTCTAATATTACTTACTATACTGCACCAAAATGCATGAATTGCAACTACATTGGGAAACAGGCCTAGAATTCCACCTACATCTTAATTATCACAAACACGGGAGATATATCCATGCAGTACCCAGTAACTATGGATTCATTTAAGGTGAAATCCAGATATACACAACACATTGGGTTTTACCTTAAATGAATCTAGAAGCATAAGCGATCCATTAGCACACATAACTAACGCAGATTACGCAGACGATATTGCTTTGTTGGCAAACAACACTGCTGACGCATAAACACCGTTAAGTGAGATAGAAAAGTCTGCAAATAACATTGATCTTTATGCAAATCTGGATAAGATAAAGTTTATGAGTTTCAATTCGGAGGGGGAGATCAAAGCTCGAGATGAAACAACACTGAAAGAAGTAACTGAATTTACGTACCCGCGCAGCAACATAGGTTCCATGGAGAGAAATACGGAAATTCGCATCTCGAAAGCATGGGCTGCATTGGATGAGTTGCCGTCAGATTTCAAGGCTGACAAATTGAAAAGGCACTTCGGGTTAGGGTTAGGGTTAGGGTTAGGGTTGAAAAGACACTTCGGGTTAGGGTTAGGGTTAGGGTTGAAAAGGCACTTCTTGTTTACAGTACATGGACATTCACCAAAAAGTTTGGAAAGAAAGCTCAACGGCATTTATGCTATGAACAGTGTGAAATATATCTTGACAAGATCATCCAACAAAGCAGCAACTTTATGGCAACCTACCTGACATATCTACTACCATCAGGAAACAACGTCTACGATTTGTCAATCACTGCAGAGGAGCAAACAAGAGCTAGTGGACTACACAGCACAGGCGCATGAGCATAGGACGACCTAGATTCACATACATCCAGCAATTTGCATATGACGCCAACTGTGATCCTGAAGATTTGATGGAAGGCAGGGGAATCTGGAGAGAAAGGGAGTCACATTGGTCTGGGCAACGAGATTGACCAGAGCGATTAATAGGGACCAAGTAGCAATGCATTACAATCTGCCAAAGCATATCACAGACATCAAATGCATCCTCTTATAAAATAAAACAAATTATAAAATGAATGTGGAATGTAAAACAGTTTCTCTGATTTATGCATTACTAGCAGATGTACCTGGCGTTGCCCGGTATTAAATGTAACGTGAAATTCCTTTAAAAAAAAATGAAGTAAAATATCAGAAACTGAGACATGTGCAAGCAAGTATAATGTTTTTCAAAGCAGTTTACTTCTTGTAAAACTCAAGCTGAAATTGAAAGCAAAACCTAAAGACAGTGAGTCGAGTACGATAACCATTAAGCTAGCTTGACACGATCTTAAAATTTTTTTTCCCAATCCACGTATTCTTAACATAACGAATCTGTAATGTGAACGATTCGCGCAAGTCGTGAAACAATTGACAAATAGATAAAAATCTGATGACCCCCTAATTTATCAATTTTGACTCCTTAGCAGCCCTTTTTATCCCGATGAAAACCGATTAAAAAGTTTTCCACATGTCTGAATACCCTATATACCAGAGTTCAAGTGTGTAGATAAAAAGTTTGTTGAGTATATAGGTTGAGAATTGTCCTCACACAAACACACACATTCTCACGTTTATAGTTATGTGTTATATAGTTGTTTCATTAAGAGTCTTAGAGAGAGACTATTATAAGTGATGCTTTTTCTTGTGAGAGTTCTTATTAGTAATGATATGAGTCTTAGTGAGAGTTCTTGTCTTATTACATATGATGTTGTACCTTAGAGAGAGAGAGAGATGTTGTTGTAATGACATTTTATAACACAGACATATAATAACGATACAATTTACCTTTTTGTAGAAATCACAACACAAAGATGAGCTTTATCCAAAACACATGGTGAATTTATTTTCTGACGACCGGTCGTGACTTCCTCATTAAGAACTCAAAGTTTCACATTTTAGTTTCTGAAGTAACGTCTCGCTTCGGACGTCCGCCTGTCTCTGAGTTTTCTCACTGACTGTCTCTGACTCTCTCCGACTCTCTCCGACTCTCTAACTCCCACTTGCTATATTGAGAAATCTATGCATCCCGGCCACGTGAGCAAAATTCACGTGTTTCAACATGCGCGACTTTGCACGTTTTCGACATTGATTTCCCAATAACCTATTTTCCTTGTGTTGTTTCCACAAAGGAATTTAACCTACATATCTAATTTATTTAACTCATATTTTATTATCCACATTCTTTTAACAATTGAATAGTTTATTTATTATTTATTTCATCCGAATTAACAATTTACTGGACATTCCATTTAAACCTATTGTTCTTTAAAACTTATGTCCAGGGTTCGATTTCTGCTTTCTCTTATTTCCATTTTAACTAATCTCTCTATTTTTATACTTACATGAACAGGGGACAGCCCTTATCATGTAACATATGTATATATCTATAAAAGTGAAATTGTGTGTGTGTGTGTGTGTGTGTCTGTCTGTGTACATTTCCCTACCAAATTACTCTATTAATTTTAAGTCTACAGACTCGAAATTTGACATAAGGGGTATTGAGATTTGGGAAAATCTTTTTTATTCGGTTTTCGGCCAGAAATCTGGCGGTTTAGGAGTCAAAATTCAACGATTTGACCTTTGAGAACTCTACCAAATCTCTCCGCCAATTTTGGGTCTAAACGCTTGAAATTTTGCATGTAGGTTACTTGGACATGGATCAAACTTTTTAATTTGATTTGAGTGTAAAACAATAAATGTTAAGGGATCAAAATTGGGGCAAGTTAAGAAAAGTTTGACCTCTGCGATCTCTACTAAATTACTCAGCCAATTTTTGGTCTAAACATTTGAAACTTTACATAAAGTGTATTCAGACATACGGCAAGCTTTTTAATCGGTTTTTGGCCGGAAATTTGGTTGCCAAGGGGTCAAAGTTCAAGAGATTTGACCTTTGTGGTTTCTAGCAAACTATTCAGCCAATTTTGGTTTTAAACCTTTGAAATTTTACATAAAGGGTATTCAGACATGCAACAAGCTTTTTAATCAGTTTTGGGCGAAAATTTGGCTGCCAAGAGGTTAAATTTGAAAGAGCTGACCTTTGCAGATTCTACCAAACTCCTCCGCCAATTTTTGGTCTAAACACTTGAAATTTTAGATGTAGGTCACCTGGACATGAGTCAAACATTTTATAATATATACATACATATGCACATAAAATTATGAACTGTATATAGGGCCCGATCCAAGCTGGGTTGAACTGCTAGTATAATAGATATATGGTATAAGCACTGATAATGGCCTTGTCTGAAAAAGATAAATATACCATACATTGTGAATATTATAAATATCCATGAAAAGATGTTGCATTCCATGTTTATTTTATAAACTGTATCAGGATATACAGAACAAATTAAATTTGTTAAGGAAACTCGAAATAATAATACAAGTATAGAAAAAACAAACAACGCAAATGCAATATTTCACAACATCTCTATGAAGAAATATAAAAAAGCAAAGTAAAGAGTAAAAACTAATGAAAAAATAGAACATACAATAAACACTAAAAAGAAAAATGAAAAGCTAGACCATATTAAAACCGAAAGAGATATAAAAAAGAAAAATAGAAGAAAGCGCCAAACGTTGTTTAATCCACTACATAAAAAATAACATCTCGAGGGAATTTTACCAAATTATAGGGCCCTGTCGGTGGGGCATTAGAATACGCCAACTGCCCCCCTGCAGAGGGTAAGAGTCCCTCAATGGGGGTCCTGGATATGACCTTAAACTATATCCAGTGGTGAGGCCCCAGTTTGTGGGCTTTGGGGAGTGTGGAGCCACCCTTTAATTACCATTGCTCCCAGGTCCACTCTGACCCGGAGTGGTAGTACCTGTTAGGGTCCCAACTATGGGTTAAATAGAAACCGACGTGAAAACAACAAATATATTCTATTAAAAAAAATTTTCTTCACAATCTTTGGATTCGGCATTAAATAACCCGAAAAGGGTTGATATGCCGTAAAACAAAAACAACCACTTCATCAATTCTCCTAACGTAATGTACTTGCAATAACCCTTATCCCTGAGTGGCTTCCGGGCCTTGATAAGTGGTGATCTCTGTGTAAAAAAAAAAAAAAACCAACCAACCAACCAACCAAATTATAGACAAAAATTTCCCGCAATGTAGTAAACTAAGTAAGATAATTAATAAAAACGCTATCCTTCTCAACATCTACTAACTTAATAAATACTATAATTGGCTCCAACAACACAAAATTAAACAAATTTTGGAAAAATAGAGATAATACCGAAAATGAATCTAACAATGTAAAAGAATGTAACTGCCGGAATCCTACTGAATGTCCATTGAGGGGGAGTGTTTAACCTTAAACGTAGTATACAATCACAATAATGAAGATAGCAACAGAACCAATAGTAATAACGAAAATAATAAGAAAAAAACTAAGAAAATCTCAACCGCATTAGCAGTATTGGTTAAGGAATTAAAGAAAAATAAAATTGAATATAAATTAAGATGGTCCATAGTAGATAGAGCGAAAAATATAAACCAAGTAAATAAAAAAGATGCAACTTTGTATACTAGAAGCATAGCATATACTAATGTCAGAAGAAAAATTATTAAACAAACGACCAGATGTAATTCACGGGTGTCTGCACAGAAATCGATACTTAATTTCACGCATTAGACCAGATTAAAAAAAACAACAACATAAACGGAAATGTAGAGCAAGTAACATGAAAAAACATAAATCAATCGACCATGTAAGAATAATGTTAACATAAATAAAACAACAAAATTGAATGTAAGAATATAAGTAAAAAACAAAATATAATTAAAAAGAAATAAAATGAAAAAGAAAAAAAAACAATTAAATAAAGAAGGGGAAAACGTATAATATAGGCAAAGAAAAAGATGTAGGGGAAGCAAATCTAGTAATAAAAATATATTCCATGAAAGTGGCCTTCCCTTGAAACAAAGACATTAACTAATGAAGAAGAATTCGAAACCAAACAAAATGAATATTAGAATAAACACGCATAAATGTAGAAATAATATTTTTTCGAAAATAGGAAAGAATAAATAATAGGGGAAAATAGGAAATTAAAACAAAAATAAAAAATATGAAATTAAGTTTTAAAACAGAAAGTTTGGTTAGCATAACACCCAAGATGGCCGACTTATAACAACGTGGGGATGGAATTTCTTTTCCCCAAATACCAAGTTTATGATGTACAAAATCAACTTTTTGTTAGTAACATCGAATGGAAACAACATCTGATGAGTTGGTGAGAACAGGAAATTTTTATGAACACATGAAATCATAAAATTGCCATCCCATTAACGAAACGGCTGTAATGAAGAAACTAGACGAAATAAACAAAAGTTACAAAAAAGAAAAAATGTAAACAAAATTTTGTACTATATATATATATATATATATATATATATATCTTTATTCGATTGGCAAAATTTTAAAATAATTGTAAAGAAATGAACTATAGCAGAAATTCAGTCAACTAAAATAAGATGGAAAGCGGGTTTTTTCTCTTTTTCCTTTTTCCTCACCCCGTTTTCCATCTTATTTTAGTCGACTGAATTTCCGCTATGGTTCATTTCTTTATATATATATATATATATATATATATATATATATATATATATATATATATATATATAATGTGTGTGTGTGTGTGTGCGCGCGCGCGTTTGCTAGACGGTTTTTAGTCTAAATGCTATGCAATTATGTACAATGTCGAAAATATACATAAACTGGACTGAGAGTAATACTTGAATGAATCCAATCATTTAATAAGAAACAAAAAATAATTAATTAATGTTGTTTTTCAAAGGAATATGCTAATTTATTAACCTTTATGAAATCTCTCACATATCCATACCATCGTTGTAAACATTTTTAAATATAAAAAAGTAGGTTTTTAATATCAATGTCAGAGCGAAAAAAAAAAATCAACTTTATAGGCCTATGAATTATTTTATAATTTTATAAAATATAATTTGATAATTTGCATAATATTAGAAGTTTTCTTCTTTTGTCCTTCATAATTGAGTTATTTACACGCGTCCATACAATTCGTGGAATATTCACATCATGTATCGCGCATAAACACTCGTATGTGTGGTATGGGTATTAATGTATATTATAGGCAAGTTCAAGATAATTGTATTGACTAAACTTTATTGTGTCGGTGTTAGTCGTTTTTCAAAGGAATGTGCAAATTACTTAATCTAGATGATGATGATGATGATGATGATGATGTGTCCCTTAACTCTCCAGGGTCGTAGAGACGCTACATTGTTTCATGCAGCGTGTCTTGGGCAAGAATAGCCTGGCGGCGCCCACCCCTCTCCAGCCTCCAACCACATACAGCACCTGGTATTACCTCGTATTACCAAATGGTTACACATTATAGTATTGGCCAGACTCAACGTTGCTTAAATTCGGTGATCTAACGGGAACCGATGTGTCAACTTGATTATGCCGTATAGATGATGATGATGATGATGATGATGATGATGATGATGATGATGATGATGATGATGTAGTACCAAAACTTACGTCAAATAAGCTAAACAGAAATGTATATGCTTTATTCCCGGAAGCATTCATGCTGCTGCTGCTGCCACTGTTGCTGCTGCTGCTGCTGCTGCTGCTGCTGATGATGATGATGATGATGATGATGATGATGATGATGACGCTGCTGCTGCTGATGATGATTTCTATATGTTTTGCTAAAGCACACTAGTTTATGTTTTGCCCAAGAAAGCTTCTAATACAAGAGTTTTATTAAAGCTCACTCTATGAGGTTTTGCTGTAGAAAATTGACTCTTTAGGTTTTGTTAATTGTATATTTCGTACAATTTTTATTGGCCGTGATTAGGTAGAGAAAGTTGGAAATAACCTCATGGTAAAATGATTGCTAAAATGATTGCTAAAATGATTGCTAAAATGATTGCGTCAATTGAAATCAAATCAATAAGCATTTAATAACGGGGTGGGGACAATTTTTCCAAAAAGAAAAGAATATACTTGCATTAATTGGATTTTAAAATCCTCCCACGGTGTTGGTTTAATTCGCAAAGTGTGCAGCGTTGGTAAAAGTGAGAGAGAAGGAAATGAGAAGATGAGTTGAATAGTGAAAGAAAGAAAAGATGAGTTGAATAGTGAAAGAAAGAAAAGATGAGTTGAATAGTGGAAGAAAGAAAAGATGAGTTGAATGGTGAAAGAAAGATGAACAACAAGAGAAATAATGTAGAAAGAGAAACAGAAGAAAAAACATGGGTTTTGAGGAAGAAAGAAATAGAGAAAGGGACAAAAACATGGTGTTTTAATAAAGAAATAAAGAAAGAAAAGGACAAAACAAACATGGCTTTGGTGAAAAAGAGAGAAAAGGGTCAATAACAAGAAAGAAAAGGACAAAGAAGACGGCTTTTGAAAAATAAAAAAAATGACAAAGAACATGTTTTATTAACAAATACATCAAACAAGAAAGAAAAAACAAAACAATCATGGCTTTTTAATAAAGAATGAATGAAAGAAAGAAAGGACAAAGAAGAGATATTTTGATTAAGAAAGAAATGAAGAAAAAAGAAAAAGACAAAGAATATGGCTTTAAAGAAACGAAGATGACAAAAATTGACAAAGAAAGAAAGGAATAAATAAATAAATAAATAAGGGAAGGAAGAAAGAAAGAAAGAAAAGAAGGAAAAAAAAGACAAAGAAATATGTCTTTTGGGAAAAAAGAGACAAAAGGATAAATAGCAAGACTTTTTAAAAAGAAAGAAAAAGAGGAAAATAGAAAACTAGAAACGCCAAACAAAAAATGGTAGAAAGACGGAAAAGTTCAAGAAAGAAAGTGAGAAAAGGCAATGGAAGAAATAAAATATTTACATTTCATTTTATGATTCGATTCAATTCAACTATTTCGTCACTGAAGTGGATTTGAGTGGAGAAGTCCATGGCATCGTCTAATGGTAAGAAATAAAAGTAATACTTAAATGCACGTTGTTACATTAAAAAGAGAAGATTGATAAGTGCGTCTACCAAATAAATCTGATATCTTATAAACAAAATGAAGTCAGTCGGATTTTTTAAAGTTAAACCTAAATAGTAATGAATCTAACAAATCGATATTTGATTCAGACTAGCAGTTTCTTTTTTTTTTTTCATCTTTACAATGTGTTCATTGCAATAAAAATGTAATTTGCTTTAATTCTTTCCGACCATACTTATTCCAACTAGGAAGATTGTAACAATGGAGACTATTTTTTCTAACAATCACTCAAATGATAAAATAGAATTGTGCATCCAGAAAATGTTTGTATAAATACTTTTTTACCTAATACACACACAGACACACACACACACACACACACACACACATATATATATATATATATATATATATATATATATATATATATATATATATATATATATATATATATGCAAGAGGCTTGGGTTTCGAATCCTGAGTTCGGATGTGTCTAATTGATGAGCCCAAATGAGAGCGAAACTCGATGAGCTCAAATGAGGGCGGAGCTCGAGTTTTGGACTTCCGGTTCGTTGACTGTCATGGCTCTTGTGGGTTGCGACGTTGTTTGGCTGTGGAATTTATTATATACAATCTCTCACATTCTGAAAATCACACACACACACCACACACACACACACACACACACATATATATATATATATATATATATAATGAGTAAGTTAATGGTAAATGGTAAAACACCTGAAAAAAGTGCTCAACACTGTTGTAGAGCAAAATATATTTTATTACCGTTTTTAATCTGCTTGGTTACACATGTTTTGATTACCGAATCATGATAAGGATCCAATAATTTTATCAGACTTCACAGAAATAAATATTTATTATAGTGAGAAAAAGAGAAATTAGAAAGTGTACACACTCCAATAAAAACAGCAGTCAATTGTAAAGTCATTCAGAGGTGACAAGAGGACAAGAGGTGAGGGGGGGGTGAAAATATTAAACCAGACACAGATAGGAATAGAGAGAGGGGGATAGAGAGAGAGAGAGAGAAGAGTGAAAGAAAAACGTGAGATGGGTAAATAATTGAGATAGAAGTAGAAGAAAAAAGAAAGAAAGAAGAAATAAAAATGGAAGGAAAGAGGCAAGCAGTTAATTAGGAGAGCGGCGTTTAATTGTGATAAGACAGTTATGGAGAGAGAGGGAGAGAGATAGGGAGAGAGATAGGGAGAGGGAGAGTGGGTGACCGTTGAATACATGTCATGGGGAGATTGACACGTTAGTTAGCATACGGATTGATGAGGGCGGTATTTGCAATGACAAAGATACGTCCTCTCATAAGAAGTTGACATACGTCCCACTTGAAGTCATTTATGTAAAAAGTAGAAAAGTAAGGGATAAATTATTAAAATATTAAGAAAAATCAGAAAAATAAGAGAATAAATAAAGATTAATAAAACGTTAAAAAAAATAAATTAGAGTTAAAGCTAATAATTCCACATATATGTGGGTAAAAATAATTAACTAATTAACGAAATTAGTCTATGAGTAACGAGTTAAATAAATGAATAAAAGTGCAAAAAATGAAGGGAAGCAATATATATGAATATAAGATATAAAACTTTGAACATATGCAAGTAAATAATAAAAAATAACATTCGATAAGTAATTAGAGAAATAAAATAGGTAAAAGGTTAAAAAAAATGAAATATATTAGTAAAGATAATTAATTAAGCAAGATGTAGGTTAAGTTATATTCCTAATGGTTAGTTGAATATTTGCGAGTCTATATAAGGTTGAGCAGACATAGGAGGGGACTAGAGGTTTAAAAGTTATGTGAGTACGGGTTAAGTCGTAATGATTCAAAAGTCCTAATAGTTCAGGTAAGTTTAAATATAGAAATGGATTGGGGGTCTATGATGGTGTTTTGGAAGGTAGTTACCTGGTTTATTACTTTTGTTTGGATTTTTGAGTTTAGGGACAAATGAATCAGAATTACTTGGGTTAGAAATTAGTACATTGTAATATATTATAAAATAGGCCCACAGTCACAAGGAGATAAATATGCATGTATACATATAAAGAGCATAGGTATGCACATATGTATATGAACACACTAAGACAAGCATAAAATAGTCAAATACATAAAAAAAGGTTATATAGATATAAGTTCTATACATATACACAAGTACAAACATATACATATGTATATGTGTACAGATATGACAGCGTCGGCAAATATATAAAAAAGAATGGAGAAATAGAGAGGGGAGAGGAGTGTGGAGTCTATGAGGATTGAGGGGTAAAGTTTAACCAAGTGGAACAACAAATATATGACACATTGGAATTATATGGTGGATAAGTGGGGTTAAATGAGGTTAAGATTGATAGTATTGGATATGTAAGACATTTGGTTAGGTGGGAAATTATAATGTAGTGGGATAGGATGGAGTGTGGTGATTGGGGTAGGGTTTTTTCTTTTTCTTTCTTTTTCTTATTATCATAGTTTGTTATATGGGGCAGATGGTTCGCTCAGTGTAGGAGTTGGCAGATTTTTCAGATATTGTATGAGAAAATCTTTAGACGGGTATAAATTTGCTAAGAAGGTGGGATCTGGAATGCCGACAATTTATAGTAGTTTCACTGTTTTATTTAGCAATCTATCTGTCTTTAAAGTGATGATAAAAAGTTTTTCATTTAGACAAAGGAAACATGAGGAATTTAAAGATTTACATATACCAGCTTTTTTAAGGATTTCCCTGTTTATAGTAGGTGCGAGATTATTTTGAATTAGGTGTAGATAGTGGGTTGTTAGTGAAGTTTTATTAAGATGGTTAGAGTTAGTAAATGAGCATTTATGCACTCTATCTTTAAAGAAGGTACCTGCCCAACCAATGTAGTATTTTTTATCGTTTGGGTTTTCTATCGTGGCAATTGTAGCTTTATATACCACCTCAGTTTGTAAGCATTATTGCTTAAGTAGGCATTTCACTTTGTTGATGCAATTACAATTATTATTGTTATTTTTATTTTTTCTTATTTTTGTTAAGTATCTTGTTGTTATGTTTTTAATTATATTTTCTAAGTTATTGGTGCAACTGTAGCTAAGTTTCATGGTATTTTTGTTGAAGATTTTATTTAAGATGTTATTAGGGGGAAATTGGTGTTTATCAGTTGAAAGATGGGCAATGACTGTATCATAATCAACCAAGTCTCTGACAGTATAGATGCAGCACTCTCCTTGGATACCAACGCCAAAGTACATGTATTTGGTGACTTTAATGTCCACCACAGTAATTGAATTGGTTTCTCTAGTTACACAAATGCAGCTGGTAGCATCACACACAACTTTTCTATATCTCATTCGTTGACACAGACAATAATGTTGCCGACCCGACTCCAGATCAACAGGATCAGCAACCCTCACTTCTAGACTTATTTCTGGCTACAAAGATTGTGAAACAAATGTCCATTGCCCACCATAGAATGCTAATCAAGTTGTAGTAATGATAGACATCATCCTAAATTCTCGACCTGAAAAAATTATTGCTCAAGATGACAAAGTACTATAAAAAGGCTGACTAGGAAGCTATCAGAAACGTTCCATGGGGAAATATCTTTTATCTTTATGAGACTACCGAATGGTTAAAAGCAGCAACTGAAACGCATGTTGCCACACAGAAATTCAATAACAATAGTTCACTTCTACTTGCATAGTTGCCATTACTCAAAGGCAGCATGCATACCGCAAGTTTATCCAACATAAGTAAAGTAGAAATCAACAAAAGTATACAGAAGCTAGAAATAATTGGAAGAGCGAAATAGCCGCAGCTAACAGAAGATATACCAAAACTGTTATATAGTTGGCCGAGCAGAAGAGTAAATTATCTGCTATCTGTCTATCTATCAGTTTATCTAATTATCAGTGTATATATTTATGTATATGTTTATCTATCTATCTATCGATCGATCTATCTAACTGGCGAAGTGAACAAGAGATGTGAAGCTATGTTTTGACAGGTTATCAAACTTTGTCAAACTGTGACAACTGGTCAAATTTGCACCGGAAGTTATTTGAACAGCTGATCGGAAGTTGACGTGTCCTCTGTCACGTGTTCCTGTTTGCTGGAGCATCGTTTGAGTTCGATTTTGGACGTTGAAGATAGCGGATGGGTTAATCGGTCTCTGCGCCCCCCCCCTCTGAGAGAGAGGTGACGTGTCTCAAAATGGAGACTGGTGAAATCCAACGGCAAGCTATTCACTTTTCATTTTTCTACATAACGACACCTGGAAAGTGAAATAAAATCTTTATAGAAAACCAATCATTGTCTTGGATAGTTTGAAACGTCTTTGTCCGACAGATTCCAGCTCCATCAAAGAACAGATGAAATCCTAGGCAGACCAAAAGATAGAGGGATAACAATGCAGTTTAAAAGGTATGCCGTAAATACACGTCTAACACACATACATGCATTAACACACATAGACAAGACTAATCACGGGCCATAAAAAAGCTATAGATAAGACAGCATATGGTTCAAATACGAAAAAAACACAGACATTTTAGTGACACGTATACACCCACACACACAAACAATACATATAACATATACCCTTTTTGGTACAGTGAGAATACTACAAAACCACAAGAAATTTAGTTGCAGAAATTAGGAACTTATGATTTCTGGAAAATTTATAACAGTGTAGTAAATAATAGGTAATCAAAATTCCAACAAACTTTCTAACCATTTGCAGACAGAAACCACACTCAATTATTTGAAAATCATCCCTTGCCAAGTTTGTAATATCATTAAAAAACTAGACACCTTAAAGGCATATGGACCTGATCTCATCCCGGCTATACTATTAAAAAATGCTCTGTTGAAGTTGCTCCAACAAATGCTTTAACAAATCTACAACAAATGCCTTAACAAATCTTGCTTTCCTAACTCTGCTTCTGTGGTATCAGTTTACTAGATTACCGTTTAAATTATCGCCTCATTCGCCACCTTCCTCTGTTTGCCAAAGTCTATGAGTCCTAAATTAATCAAACACTGCCTTACAGATACTAAACTTCTTTCTGACCAAAAGTATGGATTTGCACAAGCCCGTTCTACTGCGGATATCCTAACGGTAATCTCTGAATAAGGCAGGAGAAGCTATGGCTAAATATATCCAAGACCTTTGACAGAGTTTGGCACGATGGTCTTCTCATGAAAATTAAATCATATGATTTTACTGAACAAATACTTAACATAATTTTTTTATTGATTTTAGAGGTGTTAAAAAAATTACAAGCCACCCACTCTATTACTCAAAGAAGAGAGAAAATCAATGCTCTTTGAAGTGTTGCCATAAACAGTTGTGTCATCTACGTAGATGTCAATGAATGATCACAGAATATGATTTGGAAGGTCATTTATGAGGATCAGGAAAAGGATTGAATTCAAAATGGATCGTTTAGGTTTACCTGTAAATAACTCCTCTAATGATGATGATGGTGATGATGATGATCGTCAATCGTTTGCGAAGATGACCGTGATCATGCAATTGTTCTGTGGGTTCAAAGTTTATTAGACCGATTCGAGTTTTGAAGTATCTACTACATGTTGGACACATGTGAGATGATTCTGTATCTGTTTTTGCTAATGTCATGTTTTCTCTTGCATGCAAAGTCAGCAATTGTAGCGCCTTTGTGAGTTACGCCACGCCAGTTCCTTCATTCCTTCAATTGAAAGCTTTTTTGTTTTTAGATAATTACTCTTAAGATTCATGCATAAATTACAATCAACGCACATATACAATTTACCAAGCACAATACAAAAAATTTCTAACAATATACTATCGTCTCGGGCATCGGGACCCTCACAGAGAAGATTTCGGGATACATTGACAGCATCCTCAACCCATTGATGCCAAACATACCCAGTTATATTAAAGACACGACACACTTCCTACAGATCATACGCGACATCGGTAACTTACCAGACAATACAATACTCGTCACGATGGATGTTTCCTCTCTCTACTCGAATATTCCACATGAGGAAGGAATATCCGCATGCAGGAGTTTTTTACAAACCCAGAACTTACAAGACACCCACATCACAAACATATGCAGCATTATAGAGTACATTCTAACACATAACAATTTTACATTCAACAACAAACACTTTTTACAAATAAAAGGCACAGCCATGGGAACTAGAATGGCTCCCAGCTATGCCAACATCTTCATGCACACATTCGAACAAAAATACATACACACACACCACCTCAAACCGACACACTATTACAGGTATATATACGACATCTTTGTCATTTGGCCACACGGTGAAAAGACATTGATGAACTTCTTCCAACATATAAACAGCTGTCATAATAGTATAAAATTCACGATTGAACATTCAACCACGCACATCACATTTTTAGACGTTCTGCTTAATATTTCAAATAATCATATCACCACATCTCTACACACAAAACCGACCGATGGACACAATTACCTACATTTCGAAAGTTGCCACCCAACCACAACGAAAAAGTCAATCGTATACAGTCAATGCCTGCGCATTAAAAGGATATGCACAGACCCATCCGATTATGACACACAGGTAAGCATCTTAATCAACCACTTCCTTCGCAAAAACTACCCATTCAAAATATTAAAAGAAGCCATCAGCAGAGCATCACACATTAGCAGACACAACCTACTTACATACAAAAACAACAAAACATCCACACGAATACCTATGGTATTTCACTTCAATAATAACACCAAAAATTTATACAACCCCATGAAACAGATCTTCAAACAATTACAACAGGACCCCACACTCAACACAATATATAATAAACCACCCATTTGTGCCAAACGACAACTCCCCAACTTACGTTCCTTACTCACATCCACTCGGATTAACCGCACCCAAACATCTCAAGGAAACAAACCTTGCAATAGGCCCAGGTGTCTAATATGTACACATATTAACACCAACAGCACATTCACTCCTCCAGACACCAACGTCCATCTTAAACTTCCCCTCTAAATTGCAATAGCTCAAATGTAATATATCTGTTATACTGCACAAAATGCACAAAAGGCAATTACGTGGGGGAAACAGGCCTGGAGTTCCGCCTACGTCTTAATAACCACAAACATACCATCAGAGATAAATCTACACAGCATCCAGTAGCTATCCACTA
>NC_136518.1:87153124-87163124 GCF_053919585.1 Euprymna scolopes
GATTATAGTCCAGTCAAAATACGGTTTGGCGCTGAACAAATCCCAATAAAGCGTCTTATGTTTTTTATTATTAGTATTCTATGTGGAAAACAACATACTAAATGTTTACCAAAATCTGATCACCACAAAAGTCCTAATTATGACGTCATATAACAATAACAGTCCAGTCATTGCACTAAAAATAACCAAGATTTCCATATTTCAAAACTGTAGTTGTTGCTTACAGAAGAGTTTACATTTTTTTTTTTTTTTTTTTATATTTTGATATACCAATGTTTTTACAAAGTTTTATACAAACTATATGGATAGGCGAGGTCATGACGTCATCAATATCAGTTCAATAGTCACTATTTCCATCATCAGATACTGCTTTCTCACTCATATTATCACAACGCCTTTCTTGACATGGTTCGCATACCCATGAACAGATGTCTGTGACTTTTGCAAGTGTAGTACAACCACCAGAACGGTTGTTTTAATTTTTTGTTCCTTAAATTGTTGTACCTTAATTTGCTATGCATCGTTAACCACTGGGCCACCGTCATTTCCCTGCTGCTGCTGCTGCTGCCGCCGCCGATGATGATGATGATGATGATGATGATGATGATGATGATGATGATGATGATGAAATAGTAATAACTTGATTGAGATTGTCGGACTGACTTCCTCATCTTGGTTGTTATAGTCACAACGTTTCGGCCGGTTTGCCCTCCGGCCTTCATCAGGTGTCCCAGTGACATATGGCCGAGTGATCCTAGACGTTGTATCAAAGTTTACAGTTACCCAAAGGTGCTGAGTTCAATCCTGAACGAAGGCAATGAAAAGTAACATTCAAAACAGAGAATCAGCAACTATGTCCCAGAGCTTAGCTGGAGTCCAAACACGGTACCCCCGTAATAATAATAAAGGGTTGGGTTCGATACACACACCTGATGAAGGCCGGAGGGTAAAACGGCCGAAACGTTGTAACTATAACAACCAAGATGAAGAAGTCAGTCCGACAATCTCAATCAATGAAAACACCTCATCTCAAAAATACAGACAATTAGTAATAATTTCACTAGTATTTTCTCAAAA
The DNA here is from genome assembly GCF_053919585.1 of Euprymna scolopes. Taxonomy (NCBI): domain Eukaryota; kingdom Metazoa; phylum Mollusca; class Cephalopoda; order Sepiida; family Sepiolidae; genus Euprymna; species Euprymna scolopes. The sequence continues at coordinate 87,154,202 of NC_136518.1, forward strand.
TAGAATTGTAACCTTAGCTGAACTAAACGAACCACTTCATGGTTTGTAATACCAACAGCGATTTTGCGTAAATGTCTGGTAATAATATAAGCGTTGTTCATCTTTCTGTTTGAACTCACCCGAATTCAGAGAAAGAGAGAGAGAGGAGGTGGGAACTCTTCTGAAATTCGAGTACGATATATTCGCGATAAAACGCACTTATTGTTTTGTTCTCTATTGATCAGCTCGTCTAACGTGAGTCAATAAAAAACTTAATAAGACGGCAGTAAATTTGATAATGCAACAACAAACAGTAAAAAAAACGTATTTATTAGATTATAGATTGACTTGCAGTTGGCATTCTTATAAATTAACATTTTTTTCTTATCTTCTTATTTCATAACCTTTTTACTTCTCAAGCGAAAATGTTGTACAAAGCTAAGCTTAATGACGGTCTCGTCAAGACCGTCGTAAATAGGAGTCCTAGCCACTAAAACACTGACGTCACGTTTTAGCTACACGCAAGCAAGATCTGTCTAAAATGAATGAGCTTTTTTCTTACATTCTCTCTTTTAATTGCACGTTTCCAAATGTAAAATAATTCTTTATTTTTCGGAAAATAAAATAGTCACTTTGGAACCGATTCCATGAATCCCTTGTCAATTTTTGTAGAACTGAAAGAGCTCCAATCTATCCCCTCCTTGCCAAACTTTCACGAAACTCACTCATTTAGTTGAACCCATTATCAATAATTTCCTCACTCTTTATATGTGACTAAATCTAAATGTACATTCCATGAACAAAGTTTCTTTCTTAGAACTGCAGGCCTGTGGAACTCTGTTCCGTTTCCCTGGTTTCCAGCTGACTAAAATATGGCCGTCTTCAAGTTCAACGTAAACAAGTTCTTGATGAAAAGTTCCCTAAAGTAATCCAATTTACCAAATTTCCACTAACGATTGCTACGATATTGTTTCATTGACTACTGTACACTCATTAACCCTTATCCTCGAGTGGCCTCTGGGCCTTGATAAATGGTGACTCCTTTGTAATAAAAAAAAATTACAATCCTTCGTTATAATCAGTGCTGTTGCCGTTCTACTTTATTCTGTGACGTTAGTGGGTCACATGACCTTTAGTCATTAGGCCTCTTTCTATCTACGATTGTCACGGTCTCATTTGGCAGACCGAAAGAGTAAAAATAAATTACTCTCTCTCTCTCTCTCTCTCTCTCTCTCTCTCTCTCTCTCTCTCTCTCTGTTCTTTAAATTCCAGTTCTTTTTAGGTTTTGATAAGCTTCTAGGTCAATCTGTAGCAACCCCCCCCCCCTAATGAACTATACTCTCTGGCGGATCAATGCTTCCCTGTAAGTTCTTCGGCCATAGACTGGCCAATCGACAGGCAGGGCGCATTGATCCTACTGTCCCCAAAAAGAGTGCAGGGAACATCCAACAGTCAGCACAGAGCCGTGAGCGAAGACACACCTTCCTCTCCTCCTCACCCAGCACCGACAGTCCGACGTGGACCTGATTCAAGAACTTCGACCTCCACCACTATTATACCGTGGAATAAAGACTTGCAAATGTTTAATGTTAAAAGGAGTCTGTCGTTTTTATCGAGGGTTCTAAAAGATAAATAATTAGCTGGGGTACAACTACCCCACTAAAAATCTAATTTAACTTTGACATTGTTAATGTTCCCTTAATCATGCAATGCTTCATCTTTCCCCCACACGTGAACCATGTCACTGGAAAATCATATTACCGTTTTCTTCACATCTAGTATCTGCTAGAGAATAACTTATAACTATGGATAGCAAAGTATATTTAAAATATTAATGTAACCGTTCCACAACTCTTGTGAGTAAAATTCGAGGTCATTTTAAGGTAACTATGACCTAATTTTATATTTGCGTCTGAATGTAAAGAATATGAGTGCGTCCGAGTCTTTCTCTCGTGCAAGATTCTGATTGTTGGTTTCGTACGGCAACTAATCAGATTATTACTGGAACAGAAGCAACACTATTCACTTATTTCAAATGATATCCCTTCCGCGGGATATATCAGTCGTGATTTAGGATTTGAAACAAACTCACAAGTTTAGAAAATAAAAAAAAGTTTAACGACAAACTAATCGAAACGACTTCGCTAGTTGAAAGAAAAACTAATGGAGAACGTATCGTTACTTACATGAAGAATTTTTTTTTTGCTCATTTTTTTGTTTTTTACTTAATGAAGAAAGTATAAAAAGATTATTGTAATAAATTCTTCCATAAAATAAGAACTTGTCCCTTTCTCTTGTTGCAAGGTAACAATTACAAACAGAAAGCTAAATTTAAAAAATAAATAAAAATCCGGGGCGGCATTTTTTTTTCTCTTTTTAACAAACGTTGATATTACCGTTACTCCCCCGTCTCGACACCACTTAAAACTCTCACCATCGGCAGCAGTGGTCGAAAAAAACGAACACATGCAAATTAGGTAAACTACTGCTGCTGCTGCTAATCTATTTGAAAGTCAGCCATTCTTCGCTGCTGCTGCTGCTGCTATTTTCCCACGTACTCATATATACTATGTTATTGTCTAAACAAATTGGGGTAATATTTTTCTCGTCGTTAAAGTATGAACCAGACTTCGCAATTAACTAAAGTGTTACAAGCCAATTTACTAGAGCAATTCTAACAACAACAATAATTGAAACGAAAAGAACAAATACAACAACAACAACAAAAATTGAAACTACAAAAACAAATACAACAACAACAATTGAAATTACAAAAACAAATACAACAACAACAATTAAAACTACAAAAACAAATACAATAACAACAATTGAAACTACATGAAAAATGCAACAACCACAACAATTGAAACAACAAAAACAAATACAATAACAACAACAATTGAAACTACAAGAACAAATACAACAACAATTTAAACTACAAAAATAAATACAACAACAACAATTGAAACTACAAAAACTAATACAATAAAAAAAATTGAAACTACAAGAAAAAATAAAACAAGCACAATAATTCAAACTACAAAAACAAATACAACAACAAAAACAACAATTGAAACTACAAGAACAAATACAACAACAAAAACAATTGTAAGTACACACACAAATACAAAAAAACAACAATTGAAACTACAAGAACAAGTACAACAACAACAACAATTGAAACTACAAGAACAAATAAAACAACAACAACAATTGAAACTAAAAGAACAAATACAACAACAACAATTGAAACTACAAGAACAAATACAACAACAACAACAATTGAAACTACAAGAACAATGCAACAACAACAATTGAAACTACAAGAACAAATACAACAACAACAACAATTGAAACTACAAGAACAAATACAAGAACAACAACAATTGAAACTACAAGAACAAATACAACAACAACAACAATTGAAACTACAAGAACAAATACAACAACAACAATTGAAACTACAAAAACCAATTACAACAACAACAATAATTGAAACTACATAGACAAATACAACAACAACAATTGAAACTACAAGAACAAATACAACAACAACAACAACAATTGAAACTACAAAAAAACAATTACAACAACAACAACAATAATTGAAACTACATAGACAAATACAACAACAACAATTGAAACAACAAGAACGAATACAACAACAATTGAAATTACAAGAACAAATACAACAACAACAACAATTGAAACTACAAGAACAATGCAACAACAACAATTGAAACTACAAAAACAAATGCAACAACAACAACAACAATTGAAACTACAAAAACAAATACAACAACAATTGAAACTACAAAAACAAATACAACAACAACAATTTAAACTACAAAAACAAATACCACAACAAAAATTGAAACTACAAAAACAAATACAACAACAACAACAATTGAAACTAAAAAACAAATACAACAAAAATTGAAGCTACAAAAACAAATACAACAACAACAACAATTGAAACTATAAAAACAAATACCACAACAACAATTGATACTACAAAAACAAATACCACAACAACAATTTAAACTACAAAAACAAATACCACAGTAACAATTTAAACTACAAGAACAAATACAGCAACAACAATTGAAACTAGAAAAACAAATACAGCAACAACAATTGAAACTAGAAAAACAAATACAACAACAACAATAATTGAAACTAAAAAAACAAATACAACAACAACAATAATTGAAACTACAAAAACAAATACAACAACAACAATTGAAACTACAAAAACAAATACAGCAACAATTGAAACTACAAGAACAAATACAACATCAACAATTGAAACTACAAAAACAAATACAACAACAACAATTGAAACTACAAAAACAAATAGAACAACAACAACAATTTGAACTACAAAAACAAATGCAACAACAACAACAATTGAAACTAAAAAACAAATACAACAACAACAATTGAAACTACAAAAACAAATACAACAACAATTGAAATTACAAGAACAAATACAACAACAACAACAATTGAAACTACAAGAACAATGCAACAACAACAATTGAAACTACAAGAACAAATACAACAACAACAACAATTGAAACTACAAGAACAAATACAAGAACAACAACAATTGAAACTACAAGAACAAATACAACAACAACAACAATTGAAACTACAAGAACAAATACAACAACAACAATTGAAACTACAAAAACCAATTACAACAACAACAATAATTGAAACTACATAGACAAATACAACAACAACAATTGAAACTACAAGAACAAATACAACAACAACAACAACAATTGAAACTACAAAAAAACAATTACAACAACAACAACAATAATTGAAACTACATAGACAAATACAACAACAACAATTGAAACAACAAGAACGAATACAACAACAACAATTGAAACTACAAAAACAAATGCAACAACAACAACAACAATTGAAACTACAAAAACAAATACAACAACAATTGAAACTACAAAAACAAATACAACAACAACAATTGAAACTACAAAAACAAATACCACAACAACAATTGAAACTACAAAAACAAATACAACAACAACAACAATTGAAACTGCAAAAACAAATACAACAACAAAAATTGAAGCTACAAAAACAAATACAACAACAACAATTGAAACTATAAAAACAAATACCACAACAACAATTGATACTACAAAAACAAATACCACAACAACAATTTAAACTACAAAAACAAATACCACAGCAACAATTTAAACTACAAGAACAAATACAGCAACAACAATTGAAACTAGAAAAACAAATACAGCAACAACAATTGAAACTAGAAAAACAAATACAACAACAACAATAATTGAAACTACAAAAACAAATACAACAACAATAATTGAAACTACAAAAACAAATACAACAACAACAATTGAAACTACAAAAACAAATACAGCAACAATTGAAACTACAAGAACAAATACAACATCAACAATTGAAACTACAAAAACAAATACAACAACAACAATTGAAACTACAAAAACAAATAGAACAACAACAACAATTTGAACTACAAAAACAAATGCAACAACAACAACAATTGAAACTAAAAAACAAATACAACAACAACAATTGAAACTACAAAAACAAATACGACAACAACAACAACAATTTAAACTACTAAAACAAATACAACAACAATTCTGAAAAAATTTTATTTTCAAATTTGGGTTTGTACTTATATTACTCTTCACGAATTTCTTTATCCAGGTGTGCTGATAATTGAACAGTGATAAAATAAAGACTGTTGGACATTCAATGCTAAAACTTGGTGGACAAGTCAGGCATAGCTTCAGGTGTATTTATACTATATATGGTTGGTTTGTATAAAGGAGTGTGAATTTTATTAGCGTTTCCATGGGTGGAATTTTCTGAGAGTTATCCTATATATGTACCATTTAGATTCTTCAGACTAATGTTCTCCTCTTAAGTGTTATTTTTACAACGTTCCGACCGATGTAATCTCCGACCTTATTCAGGTTTATTTAGTCAAACTCACCAATATTTTTGTCGAACTCGGGAATCTGCATGGAATTTTGAACAGAACACTTTATCTAATTCAGAGATAGCATGTTATTGTTCCATCAGCCATGATCGGGTAGAAAGTTTAAGTAATTCGCAAGTGTATTCTTCATATCGCCCACACTGAGGATTGAATCGTCAATCTTCAGAGGAGTGTTACTTACAACTGAATTTTACCAAGTATTTTATCCATTATGCCATGCGAGTCTGCATAGAAGTTCGAACGGAAGCCGTTATTTAATCTACGGTAGCATGCTCCGTTTGAAATTCCATGCAGATTCGCGTGTTTGACAGAAAGATTTCCAAGTTCAACAAGATACACCTAAAGAAGGTCGGAGATTACATCGACCGAAACGTTGAGAGAATGACACTCAAGATGAGAACATTAGTCTAAATAATCCAACTAATACAAAGTATCTATCCTCATCTAAAAAATTCATCAACATAACCTAAACCCTAACCCTAACCCTAACCCTAACCCTAACCCCATACATCTTGTCTATTTATATATATGGACAGAGCCAAAACCACTATCAATAATTTCTCACACTCATTATCTGTGTCTAAACCTAAACGTAGATTCCATGAACAAAGTTTCTTTCTTAGAACTGCTCGCCTGTGGAATTCTCTTCCGTTTGCCTGCTTTCCAGCTGACTACAATTTGATTGTCTTCAAGTCCAATGTAAACAAAAATGGTGGGATCTTTCTATCGATCCGGTAGATATCTCACTGCTGATGCTATTCTCTATCTATATAAGAGCCAGGTACGTCCAAGGATGGAATACTGTTGCCACATCTGGGCAGGAGCTGCTAGAAAGGACTTGTCCTGCCTTGATAGAGTTCAAAATAGACTTTGTAGCCTCGAGGGAGATGTCCTTTTCTCCTCCTTGCAACCTCTATCTCACAGAAGAGATGTTGCGAGTTTGTCTCTGATGTATCGTTATTTTCATGGAAAGTGTTCAACTGAGCTTCAATCTATGGTCCCCCCTCGCCAAACTTTCACAAGAAACACTCGTTTAGCTGTAAACACTATCAATAATTTCCCCCACACTTTATCTGTGCCTAAACCTAAACGTAGATTCCATGAACAAAGCTTTTTTCTTAGAACTGCACGCCTGTGGAATTGTCTTCCGTTTTCCTGCTTTCCGGCTGACTACAATATGGTTGTCTTCAAGTCTAAAGTTAATAAGTTCTTGATGAGCCGTTCCATATAAGTTATCAAATTTACCAAATTTTCATTACTAATGATTACTATATTGACCAATTTCTACTGTACACTCTTTAACCCTTATCCTTGAGTGGCCTCTGGGCCTTGATAATGTGGTGATACCTATGTAAAAAAAAAAAAAAGTTCTTGATGAAGCGTTTCCTTAAGTAATCCAATTTACCAAATTTCCACTACTGATGATTACTACACTATAATCACATTAACCAATGTATACCCGTTAATTCTTATCCTCGAGTGGCCTCCGGGCCTTGAAAAGTGGTGACTCCTTTGTAAAAAAAAGAGAGGGAGAGAGAAAAAGCCTGCAAAGGGGGGGGGGTACTGTAACAGAACGCATATGAGCGCATGGGTAAATATCAACAGGAGCTCTAAGATAGCTGACTTGCGACGATATAAGCAACAGTAGCCAAAAAAAGCACATATGCAAATTAGAAAGTGCGTGCAGGCTTGCATGACAAGAAAAAAGGACATCACGTGGTCGAATAGAAACAAAGTGTGCGTTAAAAAAGATGAAATGACTTGCTACGGCCTGCGTGTGGTCGAGGAGAGAAAGAAAAACGCCAGTCAGGTGAAATGGACACGTGGTCCCATAGTGGTAGTGAGATACTTTTAAGCTGGTGTTGAGACAGCAGGGTTTTGTTAATCTCATGGCAGACCAAATGAATAGTTAGAAAAAACAAGGAGCAGGCATTGTTTGGAAAGTAATGGTGATAAATGTTTGTTTGTTTTTGTTTTACGGCATATCAACCCTTTTTAAGTTATTTAATGCTAAATCCAATGATTTTGAAGAACAATTTTTTAATAGAGTATATTTGTTTTTTAAGTCGGTTTCTATTTAACCCATAGTTGGGACCCTAACAGGTACTACCACTCCGGGTCAGAGTGGACCTAGGAGCAATGGCAATTAAAGGGTGGCTCCACACTCCCCAAAGCCCACAATCTGGGGCCTCACCAGCAGATATAGTTTAAGGTTATATCCAGGACCGAAATGATAATAAGTGCTTATTTTTGTTTGGTTGTTTCTTTTCGACGGTATCAGACGGCGTGGGGGGTGGGGTTCGAGAGATGTTTGAAATGTAACGAACACGATTTAAGCATAACAGCCACGTTACAATACTGTAAATGTCAGAAATGATGTATTAGTTTTGATTACACCTTGAAATTATATTTCCAAGATGTACGTTGTGAAAAGTCTGATAAAAAATGCAAATGACCACTAGTGTGTGTGTGTTGTTTTGGGAGGACGTAAAGTCAAACCATCTTCATCTGCAAAGTTATATCAACATCATTTTCACGAGGACTAATTAACTTGATTTATCTCGGCTGGTGACTAATTATTGGTCTACATGTGGTGCGATAAGAGCGGAAGGTTATTTATGAATCGAATGAAGCTAGAATTAGAATCATTTATTTATTTGGTTAACTCAGATGCGCCTTTGCATTGTGAAAAGAGGATTTGTCGGTCAATTGGTCGGTCGTTTCGTTTGTCACGTTTTCGTTTGAAAATCTTTACTTCTCTATCTCTACCATTCTATAAAAGTCAATTTGTGTGTGTGTGTGTGTGTGTGTGTGAGTGTGTGTGTGTGTTTGAGTGTGTGTGTGTGTGAGTGTGTGTGTGTGTTTGAGTGTGTGTGTGAGTGTGTTTGTGTGTGAGTGAGTGTGTGTGTG
>NC_136518.1:87165624-87178124 GCF_053919585.1 Euprymna scolopes
ATTTACAAAGTCCTTATTCCGCGGAGTTTCAAAGAATGCTATTCTTGCTATTCTTCTTATCAGAGGACAGAAAGAAATCAGCAAATTATATTTGTAGCAATGCTATAATTTGCTGGTTATGGCATTTAATGAAAATAAATTGCGGTTTCATTTAATTCCATAACCAGCAAATCGTTTTTTTATCATCTAGTTTTTAAATCTTTCACTTTTAATGTATCCTCTGATTTCTTACATTTTTCCCCATTTTATAAAGCCTGTGCACAAAAAGTCGTTTTATTTTTTGCATTTATGAATAGCTTTCATGTAATGCTGTTTCAATTAATGCCATTACCAGCAAATTCATAGCTCTGCTATAATATTCATTTGCTAGTATATTTCCTCTGATGAGAAAGACGTATTTCTTTGAAACTCTGCAGATTAAGGACATTTCAATATAACTTTTGTGAGTATCCCGTTGAATAATAAAGTAATGTAAAATATATTTTTACAGTATTTAATTTGTATTCTTTTATGATCAGCTCATTTCCTATCCTGTTTGTACTGAGGGTTTTATTTGGTGGGGATTACTATATAAATATTAATATTGGATTCTAAACTTAATCTTTACTCTTTTTTTTTTATTATTACATTTTCACCCCCAAACAAGGCAAATTGCCACTTTGGTGTAGGGGGCTACTATCAGGGGCAACAACTACTGGGGTACTATGTATGGATTTGGGCAGCAAGATGTCGGTTCATGTTACACTTGAACTTCTGCACGTCAGTACTGTTGTGGAAGCAGGGACCTGGAATGGAATTCCAGAGTCTAGCGGTTCTGGGGAAGAAACTATTGGAGTAAAAAGATCTTTTACATCTAGGGATCTCTACAGTGTGGGGGTGGGATTTAGCAGCCTGTTGGGGTTGTCGAGGGTGCTCATGTCATGGGGGCACAAGTGATTGCAGTTCGTCAGAGCATTCACCACTAAAACACTTGTAGAAAAGGCAGAGGGATACAACATTTCGTCGATGGAAGAGAGGCTGAAGTTTAGATGCCAGTTCAGGGCCTATCAGGTTTGCGACTCTCTTTTTAACCTTGTCAAGGAGCGAGAGACTAGTAGCAGATGCACCAGCCCAAATGTGACAACAATAAATGGTGGCCTTATAGAGGTACAGGATACTTTCGGGTGTTAGTAGTTGTCTAGCATGGTAGAGAGAGCCCACCTTTCTTGCAGCGGCCCTGGCAATGCCTTCAATGTAATTGTTCCAACTCATGTTTCCTGTGAACGTTAGGCCAAGGAGTTTGAAAGATGTACTTTCAGATAAAGAGTCGTTGGCCATTGCTATAGGTGGTAGAGAGGGTTTCTTGTAATTATTGAATGAAACTAGTTTAGTCTTGGCAGTATTGAACGCGACCAACCACTTTTGTCCCCATTCGACCACAGATTGGAGGTCTTCCTCTAGTGTTTCTGCCATTTCTTTAGAAATGTGTTCATTCGTCTTCCTGTTGTGCCTGCCATAGAGTGTAGTGTCATCAGCATATATACCCATCTCAGAGGCAATTTTGTCGGGGAGGTCATTTATGAATATCAGGAACAATAGAGGTCCAAGGATAGAACTCTGGGGCACTCCCGCATTTATATCATATTGTTTAGATGTGCGACCGTCGAGGACTACCTGGATTTTTCTCTTATCTAAGAAGGATTTAATTATGTTAAGTATTCTACCAGTGATACCGTATGATCTGATTTTACTGAGGAGACCCTCATGCCATACCCTGTCAAAAGCCTTAGATATATCTAGAGCTATCGCTCTGCCCTCCCCCGCTTTGTCCAGTGAATGGTATATACGTTCAGAGATCACAGTAAGGATATCCGCTGTGGAATGGGCTTGTCTAAATCCATATTGTTTGTCAGTAAGAAGTTTAGCATCTGTAAGGTGATGGACGAGAGCATGGTTAATTAAGGTCCAAATATTTTGGCAAAAAGTGGGAGGAGGCTAATGGGGCGATAATTTGATGAGTCAATCCTTTCGCCAGAATTCTTGAATACTGGTACAACAGAAGCAGTTTTCCAACAGCCCGGAAAGCAAGCTTCATTAAGGCATTTGTTGTAGAGTTTGGAGAGAACTGGAGCTACTTCAGCTGAGCATTTATTTAATAGCACAGCTGGGATAAGATCGGGTCCACATGCTTTTGAAGTGTCAAGGTTTTTTATGATAGCATGCACCTGAGCAGGGGTGGTTTTCAGATCGTCTAGCGTGGCGTCTGTCTGCATCGGAAAGTCAGGTAGGGGGTGGTTGGAAGGGTCCAGTGTGGAGTTTGAGGCAAACCGACTGGCAAGCATGTTAGCCTTGTCGGTTGCTGAGGAGAAAACCTCGTGATTGTTGGTTAGTGGGGGAATTGTTGATTGCCCATTATTTACTACACTGTTGTAGATTTTCCAGAAGTCTCGAGTTCCTAGTTTTTGTGCTTCGATGCGCTTTTTAGTTACTCACTGCTTATACATAAATATATATATATATATATGTGTGTGTGTGTGTGTGTGTGCACACACACACACACACATATATATATTTCTATGGAAATATATCTTATTTCTTTATAATAAATATTTTAATTTTTTTCAATAATTTAAGAAGCTCAATGTAATTACAGAACAATATAGTGAATAAATGACAAAAAAACTATATTCCAAATTTCATGATGTTGACCATCTTATAAGTTATTCCTTTAATTCAGTTGAAATTTACAATTCTTGACAGTATCTGTTTCGTAGCACAAAATCAATCACTTAATTATTATATCAATCAGTGAATCTATTTTGCCCTTAACTCATCAGAAGAAATAGCAACAATCAATCCATCAAAAGGAAATAAAGTGCATTTTGACATGATTAAAATCCGAAAATTGGAAGAAAAGCTGTAAATTCCTTATAATATGGTTCCATTGCGCCATTTTGAATTCAAAAGATGGTCAACATCATGAACTTTGGAATACAGTCTTTTGTCATTTATATATATATATATATATATATATATATATATATATATATAGTCTTGGAATTTTCTTTAAAACCTTCAAAACTATAAAATAAAAAAGTGTTCCTCGTTGGAACATATATGGACCCATTTCGGATTTTTTCTGTTCTGGATTTACCGTTTTTCTCTTTAGATTGTTACCATATTGCTTTTTTCCCTTTTCCCGTTTCTTGCTTTCTTAATCTCATAAACTGTCATAAGCTGTTAAATAACTTTTTGATGCATTTATGATTAATTTCTTATTGTTTGTTTTCTTCAATGCATTAACCTTCAATTTTTTTTTTGTATATTTTGCAAACCTCTTCCCTTTGATGAGAAGAATTGCATTCTTCGGAACTCTGTGGAATGACAGTTTTCTTGTTTATTTGTACTCCTTGTTGGATAATTAAAATTGTATATACCTTCCTTGCAGGTTTATAATGTTTTTTTTTAAATTTGAATAAAGTTTTAATAACAAGATTTTTAATTTATATGCATATATATGTGTGTGTGTGTGTGTGTGTGTGTGTGTGTGTGTGTGTGTGTGTGTGTGTGTGTGTGTGTGTGTGTGTGTGTGTGTGTGTGTGTGTGTGTGTGTGCGCGCGCGCGCACGTGTGTGTGTGTGTGTGTGAAAAATTATGATATTTATGTTATGTTAGGAAGGCCCCGAAACGGTGTGTATTCTCTCCTGATGACCCAATAATGTCTATAAGATAAATACACCCCAAACATGACTATGTAAAGTTTTAAACGATATGCTATGAAATACCCTTCTCAAAAAAAGCACCATCCTATAAAACTTAGACGAGGAAAGCCCTAGAAAGGCGCTTTATCTCTCTCTCTCTTGACATTAACTTTGTCTGAAAAGAAAACAACTAATAAGCATCAGTATATACAAGCCTATAAGGTAAGCTGTTTCTCTCAAATACAACAGCTTCTGTTGTTCACTTGCTTCATAGTTTCTACTGCTGTTCAGGTAGTAAATTTTTATCCTCAAAGAGTAAATCTTTAACAAAGCAAAAGTTATAAGAAAAGTTCAACATTATCAAGGGGAGCAAAAACAATAATAATAAATTTTTATTTTTGTTGGATTTGTAAACGGTTGGTTAGTTCTTCGCCTTGGAACTTTAAACTTTCACTTTTATTTTTATTTTTGAACTTATTTTTGAACATTTTTTGAACATTTTTTGAACATTTTTTAATCCCATTTTCTTCATTTTCAGATCGTTTTATTTTTATTGTATTTATCAATTTATACATGTATATATGCATTTCCGTATCACCTATTCACTGTTTCTATCTCATCTCCTTCTTTCTTCATTTTCTCTTCTATCTTCCCTATTTTCCTTCTTTTATTATTGGATTTTCATTCAATGATCACAATTATTTTATAGTGGCCTACATTTTTTTAAATATTACCTACATATATATATATATATACATATATATACATATATATATATATTTATGTGTATGTATATATATATATATATATATATATATATATATATATATATATATATATATATATATATACTACCCTTCCAATTAAGCTTTATATGCTGTTCGTACATTTAATTATTATTTACCATATTATCATATTCTTTCATTCTCATTTCATTTCTAAGCCAGTTTTTTTTATATATATATATTTGCACAAACAGTTAAGCTCGGCTTTGCTCGGGCCGTATGTACTGTTAATAACTTGCCCTATGTGTGAATACCCATTATATAAAATTTCAAATGTTTAGACTAGAAATTGTATGAGTAATTTGGTAGAGACCGCAGAAGTAATTGTTTTTTCTAACTTTGACCCCAATTTCGACCCCATAAAATTTATTGTTTTTGTCTCAACTCAAAATACAAAGTTTGACCCATGTCCAACTTAACTACATCTAAATTTCAAGTGGTTAGACTAAAAATTGGCTGAGGAGTTTGGTAGAATGTGCAAAGGTAAGCTGTTTCAACTTTGACTTCTTTGCAGCCAAACTGATTAACTGATTAAAATGCTTGCCGCATGTCTAAATACCCGTTATGTAAAATTTTAAATGTTTAGACCTAAAATTGGCTGAGTGGTTTGCTAGAGACCGCAAAAGTCAAATATTTTGAACTTTGACCCCTTGATAGCTCAAATTTTCGACCCAATCCGATTAAAAAGTTAGCACTAACTCTAAATACCTTTTATGTAAAATTTCAAATGTTTAGACAAAAAGTAATTTGGTAGAGACCGCGGAGATCAAATTTTTTAAACTTTGACCTCATGACATTCATTGTTTTGGTTTCAAATCAAATTAAAATGTTTGATCCATGTCCAAGTGACCTACATTTAAAATTTCAAGTGTTTAGACCCAAAATTGGCGGCAGAGTTTGGTAGAGTTTTTAAAGGTCAAATCGTTGAACTTTGACCCCTTGACAGCCAAATCTTTGGCTGAAAACCGATTAAAATGATTTTCCTACATCTCAATACTCTTTATGTCAAATCTCGAGTCTGTAGACTGAAAATTGACAGAATAATTTGGTAGAGAAATATACACACAAAGACAGACACAGACAATTTCACTTTTATAGATATACTAGCAAGGGGTATCCGGCGTTGTCCGGGTGTTTGTAGGGGTGTGTGGTGTTAAATAAAAAAGAAGCCGGGGGAGGGGTAGGATCGAAGCTGAACCCCTGAGGCGAAGTTTGAAAATAAAATCAGCCAGCCAGAAGTGAAAGATGTTTGAAAGTCGTCGAGCGTTACGACGACGACGATGACGATGTAAGCATTGTTATAAGCGAAGTAAGAAAAGAAAACAACGTTTTAATTAAGTGGGGGGGGGTAAAAAACACAAAAACATAACATAAGGCAAACGAACGATTCAAACAGAAAAATGAACGAACGTTACGTGAAAAATGGCTTAAATAATACAGGGTTCAATATTTAAATTAAAAAAATCGAAAAAAAAAAAACAAAAAAAACATCTCACACCACAATTCGAACCCAAGACATTTAGATAATGAACCAAGGCCTTAACTACCTGAGCTAAAGCGACGTCTAAAAGTTTGTTTGAATTATCAACTATTTAAAGTAAATCTGACGCATGCGTTGTTGACCCTCCCCCCTGTCGAATCTGTCTAGACATCTCTCTCTCACTCTCTCTCTCTCTCTCTCTCTCTCTCTCTCTCTCTCTCTCTCTCTCTCTCTCTCTCTCTCTTCGTCTGCCTTACTCTAAAGACTGGAAAATGGCGTCTGGCTGTTTTTATTTTAAAAAAAAACTTCGATCGTTAATATTTTTTTAAGCGTATTTTTTTTTACTTCACATGTTTGGCTTGGCTTTATTTTTCGTTTAACTATCGTATCTACCTATTTTTAATGTGGTAATAACTTTGGTAACGTTGCCATAGCGTAGAAGTTCATAGTTTAGCTTTAATTCATTTTTTTTTTACCGATAACATTTTTAAATTGTAAATTCAGACCGCCATTAGAGGTTGCTGGCGTCAAGATCACGTGACATGACTCAGCGTGTTTTAAATACAAGTTGACCCAAAATAAACGGCCGCGTGTATACTTTATGTAGAAGAGTTGGCGGCCGTATTTTTGGGGACAGTTATAAATCGATTAAAAATATGTAATGTTTAACATTAAAATGTCACTTTGGGGGGGGGCTGCAGAAAATCGATCAGTTGACGTACTTCTGATGGTCACTTTGGGACAATTTTTCGATATTTGTCGTCCGGAAGGTGGGGCTTTCATATGAGACCATGTTTGTGAATTTTTGTTGTGTCTGTCGAAAGTTTTTAGCAGACACACAAACATACACACATTTTTGCTTTTATATATATAGACTAGCAGTTCAGCCTGACTTTGCTCGAGCCCTATGTACTGTTCATAACTTTTTCTGTTCATGGAATCTACGTTTTGATGTAGGCACGGATAAAGAGTGGGGGAAATTATTGACAGCGATTTCAGCTAGTCAGGTGTTTTTAGTGAAAGATTGGCGAGGGGGAACCAGAGAATGGAGCTCAGACTTTAATCCCAAAATTGGCGGAGGAATTTGGTAGAATCTGCAAAGGTCAACTCTTTCCACTTTGACCTTTAGGCAGCTAAATTTTCCCCCCAAACTGATTAAAATGATTGCCGCATGTCTGAATACCCGTTATGTATAAATTTCAAAATGTTTAGGCCTAAAATTGGCTGGGTAGTTTGCTAGATACCGCAAAGATCAAATCTTTTGAACTTTGACTCCTTGGTAACTCAGATTTTCGGCTCAAACCGGTTAAAAAGCTTGCCCTATCTCCGAATACTTGCAATTGTTTAGATCAGAAATTGGCTGAGTAATTTGGTGAAGACTGCAGAGATCAAAATTTTTTTTAACTTTGACCCCAATTCTGACCATTTAACATTTATTCTATTGGGCTCAAATCAAATTAAAAAGTTTGATCCATGTCCAAGTAACCTACATTTAAAAGTTCAAGTGTTTAGACCCAACATTGGTGGAGAAATTTGGTAGAGTTTTCAAAGGTCAAATCGTTGAACTTTTACCCATTGATAGCCAAATTTCTGGCCGAAACTGATTAAGAAGATATTCTCAAATCTCAATATTCCTTGTCGAATCTCCAGTCTCTAGACCGAAAATTGACAGAATTATTTGGTAGGAAATGTACACAGACACAGACACAACACACACACACATACACACACATACACACACAGACACACACACAGACACACACATACACACATTTTCACTTTTATATAGAGAGAGATTTTATATAATTCTGGCCCACTTCTGATGAGAAGCATTTAGCTTCGAAATGGCATGGCGTAAAAAGGTTTTTCTTAAATTTCTCATTAACTTTCTCTTATTGTTCTGATGATATATATGTTATATGTAACTTTTATTCTTCATCTTTCATTTAATATTGGCCTTGGTGCCTGGCGTTGCCCGGGTGTTTGGAGGTGTGTGTTGAGCAAAAAAAAAAATGGTAGTAGGCAACCAGGCTCGAACCCGTACCGCGAAGGAGGAAAAGAATATGAAAAAAAAACGTGACTTTGCTGTTGTGTCCATCGCCAAACCGGAAGTAACAAAAATTTAAATTAAGGCTAGTCAAGCAAAAAGAGGGGGTGACTTTCGAAAATATCGGCGAAAAAAGTGACCCCTCCCTGTAGAAAACTGCCCAATTGAGGATGAAGGAATTAATATTTTTAGCCAATTTTTCTACCAAATTACTCAGCCAATTTTTCTACCAAATTACTCAGCCAATTTTTGGTCTAAACATTTGAAATTTTACATAAAGTGTATTCAGACATAGAGCAAGATTTTAATCGGTTTTGGGCCGAAAATTTCGCTACCAAGGGGTTAAAGTTTAAGAGATTTGATCTTTCGTGTCTCTAGCAAACTATTCAGCCAATTTTAGGTCGAAACATGTGAAATTTTACATAAAAGGGTATTCAGAAATGTAACAAGGTTTTAATCAGTTTTGAGGCGAAAATTTGGCTGCCAAGAGGTCAAAGTTGAAAGAGTTGTGTCTTGAAAACTCTACCAAACTCGTCCGCCAATTTGGGTCTATGAACAGTACATAGGGCCCGAGCAAAGTCGGGCTGAACTTCTAGTTTGACAATAAAACTACACAGGATCTTCTACGTTTTATTATCGTAAGGAATCGTCAGGATAAAATGTATGACGAAACGAGAAATATTTTGTGTAGCTTATCATATAATTTCATAATTTACTATGTATCCTTCTCTCTCTCTTTCTCTCTCTCTCTCTCTCTCTCTCTATCTATCTATCTATCTATCTACCTATCTTCCTCTCTCTTTATCTATCTAACTGTCTGTCTGTCTGTCTGTCTGTCTATCTGTCTGTCTATCTATTTATCTATCTATCCATCTTTCTATCTATTTATCTATCTGTCTATATTTCTCTCTTGTTATCTTTCTTTCTATCTGTATGTCTATCTTTCTCTTTCTCTATCTATTTCTCTTTTTTCTCTTTCTCTTTCTATCTTTCTCTCTCTCATACTTTATCTTATCTATCTATCTATCTATCTATCTCTTTCCCCATCTTTCTCTCTCTCTCTCTCTCTCTATCTATCTATCTATCTATTCATCAACACTCTCTTTATCATCGATTTTTCCCTTTTTTCTTCATATAAATACTTATAAATTCGAAACATCGAGAACGCTTGCCACGTCATGATTTTTAGAAAGGGATGACAATTATTCGACCTAACACGTGGCAACCTTCCAAATTACACCAAGGGTATTTCATCTGCCTTAGGTCAAAAACCCGTATTTTCAAGACCCCCTCCTCGACAAAAGAGAGATTAGAAACTTGGGAATATCTCCATTAAACTGTCCTTCTGTGCCAAACTTTACACACTTGCTAAATAGCTTACTCAATCATCGCGTATACGTTTCGATAGGCGTTTATAACAAGTCTTACATTTTTATTATCGATGTGTGTAGGAGCCATTATACATCCGTGTCGTCGTCGTCGTCGTCGTCGTGAATCCAGATTTTAAAATTTGACTCTGATTCAATTGTCAATCTCTAACATATTAAGACTCATCTCCGAGTTGTATGTCTTGGTAACTTCCTTATGTACACCGAAATATATGAACCGCGCTGAACGAAAAAGGCAACTGCTATTTCAACACAATATTGTCTTTTTATTTTTATGTTTTCACTTATAAACGCACGTATAAACTAATATAAACTAATATAAACTAATATAAACCCGCATCATCGTCGTCATTGTCGTTGGTAACTCGAGTTTTATTCGTCATTTGACACCGATATTTATAAAAAAAAAAAAATGTCTTATGGCAACGAGAACAATCACAGAAAATATCAGTTAGGTTACTATCGCATGCGTTTAAGAGAGAGAAGACCAGATCTAAACGAATAGCACAACTTTACCTATTTACATATTAATAACTTGATCGTTCGGAGATATAATCACTCGGACGCCGATGTTTAGTTTTTATTAAAGTTTTATTACAAAGATTAGAAAAGTCAACATCATAGCGAAGGGTTACTTGCGTGAGAAAGAGATAAATAGAGGATAGCTAGACAGAGAGATACAGAGAGAGAGGGGGGCAGAGAGAGACTGACTGACAGACAAATTGATTGACAGATAAACAGATAAATGAATAGTTCGTCTAGCTGCACCTAATTACATTGAGTACGCACATTAGAGGCATCGTTCTGGACACGTCTTCCTTTATATATATATATATATATATATATATATATATATATATATATATATATATATATGTGTGTGTGTGTGTGTGTGTGTGTGTGTGTGTGTGTATATATATATATATATATATATATATATATATATATATATATATATATATATCAGAAATTTATTACTGTGAGTCCAGAATGAGTTTGCATATTGTTTCAGCTAGTTGGATATTTCCTCTTCTTTTAAAGGATTTCCCCCAAGCTGAAACAATATGTAAACTCATTCTGGACTCACAGTAATAAATTTCCTATATACTGTTCTGGCTACACATTGAGCACTCTAGTCCGGTTTTTTCACCACTGGTTAATATATATATATATATATATATATATATATATATATATATATATATATATATATATATATATATATATATATATATAAGACAATAGGAATGGAAAATGAATTCACAAAAACTATATATTGGAAAATATAGAATGAATCATTTATTTAATAAGAGCATACATACATTTAGTTGGGGATAAAGGGGACTCTTTATACCAAGGTATTTCGAAGCCTAATGCTTCTCATCAGAAGGGTAGAGAAGGTGCTAGGTAACATAATAGGGATGTGACGTCTAGTGATGGAGTCATCAGGAACGAAATAAATTAATAAAATTATTCATGTTGTTAGGGGAGTGTATTGAATTCTAAGATAAAGGAGGAGCGTTGGCATAAAGGGTACTGAGATTTGGGAAAATCCTTTTAATCAGTTTCCGGCCAGAAATTTGGCTGTCAAGGGGTCAAAGTTCAACGATTTGATCTTTTTAAACTCTACCAAACTCCTCCGCCAATTTTGGGTGGAAACACTTGAAAATTTAGATGTAGGTTTTTTTTTTAATTTTTTTCTTTTACATGGGGGTCACCACTTATCAAGGCCCGAAGGCCACTCAGGGATAAGGGTTATTGCGTGTACAGTAATCAGTGAGATAGTATTGTAGTAATCATTAGTATTGGGGGGTTTGATAGAGTGTCTTACTTAAGGGGGCGATTTGTCAGGAGTTTGTTTATGTTTGACTTGAAGACGTCCAAGTTGTAGTCAGGTGGGAAACAGGCAAGTAGCAGAGAGTTCCACTGGCGTGCAGTTCTAAGAAAGAAGCTTTGCTCATGGAATCTATGTTTGGATTTAGGCACAGATAAAGAGTGGGGAAAATTATTGACAGTAGTTTCAGCCAGACGGGTATTTCTCGTGAAAGATTGGCGAGGGGGGACGAGGAATTAGAGCTCAGACGAGCACCTGCCATGGAAATAACGATAAAACAAAGACAGGCTCGCAACGTCTCTTCTGTGGGAGAGAGGTTGCAGGGAAGAGAAAAAGGGATCTCCCACTAAACCACGAAGTCTATTTTGTACTCTGTCAAGGCAGGATAGGCTGTTTTTAGCAGCTCCTGCGCAGATGTGGCAGCAGTTCTCCATCCTTGGACGTACTTGGCTTTTATACAGATAGAGAATTGCATTAGTAGTGAGATATCTTCTGGAGCGTAGAAGGATCCCACCATTTTCCTAGCGTCCCCGGCAACAGACTTGATGTACGTGTTCCATTTCAGATCATGTGTAAAGGTCAAGCCCAGGAACTTGTCAAAACATGGAGCCTACCCAAGACGAGAGCCATCCATTTCAATTGATGCCAGATGGGGATCAGAGCGTCGATGATGTAAAGATAGAAGCTTGGTTTTGGATGTATTAAAAGTGACCAGTCACGTCCTCCCCTATTGTACCACGCGCTCAAGATCAGAGGAGAGAGAATTAGAGAGAACTTTGTCATTTACGGCCTTTGATGTGTTGCCATAGATGGTCGTGTCATCAGCATAGATATCAACGAATGATTTAAGTATGTGTTTTGGGAGATCATTGATGTAGATCAAGAAGAGAGTTGGGCCCAGGATGGACCTCTGGGGGACTCCAGCATTAATACTGTGGGCCTCTGATTTCTGCCCATCAACCACTACTCTTATGAGCCTATCAGATAGAAATGATTTAATGATAGAGAAAACATTTCCAGTTATACCGTAGCTAGAAATCTTGTGAAGTAGGCCCTTATGCGATACCTTATCGAAGGCCTTTGATATATCAAGAGCAATTGCCCTGGAAAGGAAACCTTTGTCAAGAGATTCACTAATCCTATTTGATATAACCGTTAGCACATCTGCTGTAGATCTTGCAGAGCGGAAACCATATGGTGTGTCACTAAGAAGGTTGTTCCTGTTGAGGTGGTTGACTACTTCTTTATTTAATATGGATTCCAACAACTTACTCATGACACTCAGGA
>NC_136518.1:87183124-87208124 GCF_053919585.1 Euprymna scolopes
GTGACTAGGCAGACAACAGCTTTCTTCTGAATCCGAAACTCAACTATTTGTTCGACAATTGAAGATCCTACCCGAAACGGTATCAGCTCAAGAAAGGGAAACATTGATCTGTATATAAATAATATCAGCTGCCGAAGAAGGCTCTATTCATTTACAAAAAGGTCTGCATTATCGCTAATTTGGCGATATCACTTACTAGAGTGCTCAACTCGCCAGGGTTGGTGGGGGTCATATATAGTCACCCGCAGAAAGATCTCCGCCTCATCAAAGACTGTTTTGCTATGTATATAAGTAAATAGAGTTTTTTTTGTTGTTTTTTTAAGGATTCAGAACGTTGGCATAAAAGTATGGTTTGGTTGGTCTGACTTTGTACATTTTATGAGGAGAACGAAAATTGAAATAATAATAATAATGATAAAATATAATAAAGAATTTTGTTTGTACTGCTAGGGTTTTGGCGCTACTACGGATATTTCTCTTGTAGCGTGCGGCGCTAATATTGGTAAATCTTTCGTCGTGCAGCAGCAACCACTATCGCGGAGATGACTTAAGCAACGCAGTGTTTTCAACATCGATAACAGGTGTCTCTTTGAATTCTCCTCCTTGTTTCCTCCTTCCTTTGCACGCACACACACATATTTCTCTTACTATTTTATATCTGAGTATTTCAGGGACATCACTACATTACATTATTAAGGTATCTATGACTGAAACATGACTGCAAATGTGTAGATAATAACCATGTGTCATTAATTACTTTCTTGCTCACTAGAACTTGTTCTCACACAAGTCCTTACCAGTGATTGCTCACCGAAAAAAAAAAAAAAACAGGTGGTTTTCCATGGAGTCTGAGTGATAAAATGTCTTCCCAAATTTCCAGGACTCTCCATGCCTTGCGATAACTGTTTCGAATTGGTTTTTTATTATTTACTTTCCAAAGAATTTTGAAACGAGTAATTTCCAATGAGCGTTCATCAACTCTACTAAATATTGAGCACTATTGAATTAAATACAGTAAAATGCAACCAAAATATATTTTAATATAATATTTTAAATTCTGTGTAAAAAATTTCTACTGCAATATACGTTGAATCTATATCCCCTTGTGTCTCCTTAAATTTTTCTTTCGTCTTTTCTCTTTATGTTGTTAAATTTAGACGTTAAAACATTTTATTCAAATTGATATTGATTATATCTTGATATATATATATATATATATATATATATATATATATATATATATATATATATATACCATTATGATCCTCCATTGATAAGTGGTAATTCCTATAAAAAAAATTAAGTCAATTCTATTTTTTTAAATCACTTTGCTCTTGTAAAGAAATTGTTTTAAAAAAAACATTATTTTAATTATTTTTTAAAATTACCCTTAAAATATTTTCTAAAAATTGTATTTTTTTTTAAATATATCGCTGTAAAAAACATTTTTTTTAAATTACTTTAAAAAATCCCACTATTTAAAGAAATTAATTTTATTTTAAAAAAATTACTTTTAGGACAGTATACTTTAAAATCAAAATCATTTCAAATAATTATTTTTCATTTTTGTATTTTTTTCTCATATTTCCCCCTCCAACTTTAATATTTTCTGAACTTTTTTCTTTTTTCTTACTTTCTTCTTTTTTTTCTTTTTCTACTTTATTTAAAGTTTCCTTCCTCTTCTGTCTTCTTTCCTTTCTTTTCTCATCCATACTACTAATCTTCTTCTTCTCCTTTTTCTTCTAAACTTTTACTTTTTTTAGCTTTTTTTCTTCCACCAATTCTCACTTTTCCTTTGAACTTTCACCTCTCTTTTGCACGTTCAGTTCTTCCCCCCCTCCTCCTCCTCCTCTTCCTCCTCGTCATCCTCCTCCTTCTCTGTCATATCCAACTTCTCCTTTTCCTTTTTTTATGAATTAATTTTGTCCACTTCCTCGCCTCTTTTCTTTCTTTCTTTTTTCATTTTTCATTTTCCCCTCCTTCTGTGATTGCGTTACAATTTTCATTTTATCTCTTCCCTCTTCCTTCGCCTCTTACTATACCTCTTTATTTTCCTTATCTTCCTTTCTTTCTCTCTCTCTCTCTCTCTCTGTCTCTCTCTCCATTTTTCCTTCAAATTCGACATCTCTCTCTCTCTTCCCTCCTCTTTCTTTCCCCCTCTCATTATTTCTCTTCTTCCTCATACCCACACTGTCTCTTATTCTCTCTCCTATTCTATACATCTTTCTTGCTTTCTTCCTTTGGTTTTCCTCCTCCTTCTTCCTCCTCTTCCTTATTTTCTTCCTCCTACTCTCTCTCCTTCTGTCTCCTGTTATCGCTCCAATTCTATATATTTCTTCCTTTCTTTCCTTCTTTTCTTTTTCTTCTTCCTCCTCTTCCTTATTTTCTTCCTCCTACCTTCTCTTTCCCTCTGTCTCCTGTTCCCTCTCCAATTTAACATCTTTCTCCCTCCTCCTTTTCCTCCTCCTTATATTCTAACTCCTACTCTCTCTTTCTCTCTGTAATTTCTTTCTCTCTCTCTCTCTCTCTCTCTCTCTCTCTCTCTCTCTGTCTAATTCTTACTCTTATCCCTATCCTCCTCCAACTCTCTTCGACTACTACCACTACGACTACTACTATTACAGCTAACGGTGTCGTTATTGTCGTACCTCAATAAAAAAGAAAATTCAGACAAAACAAAACGACGTGAAAGAAGTAAGAATCTGCTAAGTTTGTTCCCGCTATTCTATGAGCTTATGACATGCGGTACCAAGAGAAATTACATCTTTGTGCACTGTGGTCTTCCGCTACCCCTCGACAGGCAGTATGGCACAATAACAAAATAACAGCGCGTTGCCGCCACCGACACCAATTGAACCTTGTCGACTGGAAATGCCATCATTGTCTAAAGTGCCATTACTTTGTTGTTTACAATCGACAGAAAAGGAAGACTTGGACATCGAGTCTATCAAGAGAAAACCTATCCAACCTGATCAGTTCCTAGAATGGCTGAGGCGCAAGGATGCTCCCCGGGATCTTAATCGCGAAGTCAAGGTAAGAGAAACAACAAAAAAAAAATACTTATTTCTATTTTTTATATTTAGAAAACACGTCTTCTGCATCCTTTGTTATCTTTTATTTTTTAATTATTTTTAATTATATTTAAAATGCAATTCAAAATTGTTGTTGCATGAAAAAGTGGTTCTGTCTTGTCTGCCACATATCGACTTTGTTTTGGTTTTATCATGCTGTTCTTATCCATTTGTAGAAGAGTTTATATTTTAATATTTCATTGAAGACAGCCTTCGTTTTTGTTTTAATTATTTGTAGTATTTTTTGAATAATTGAAAATAAGGCTCAGATATAAGGATTCTTAACGCTTGAGAAGTATTTGTAGTGACATCGTACGTGGTTCTATGATGTCTGTGTGATACACAAATATCTATCTACCTATCTATCTATCTATCTATCTATCTATCTATCTATCTATCTATCTATATATATATATATATATATATATATATATATATATATATATATATATATATATAAAATAAAAAAAGTTGAAATAAATTATTGCATCGACAATTATGTAATTTCCGTGTTATATTTTTATTTTTATGTTATTGCTCTGTTTACCACATTGAGCTCTCATACCCGGATTTCCTCCTGGAATTATTCCATTATAACACTATATATATATATATATATATATATATATATATATATATATATATATATATATATATATATATATATATATACAAATTTAAGACCAAATTATATTTTACATAAATTTATTGTTCGACAGGATACTCAAATAAAATATATTGAAAAATTTCAATATATTTTATTTGAGTATCCTGTCGAACAATAAATTCATGTAAAATATAATTTCCAAGTTTCAGTTTGTGTTCTTCCATAACAAGCTCTATTTCCTATCTTGATTGTATTGAGCTTTTTATTTGGTTCGAATTACAATATAAATATTAATATTTATATTTGCTTCAAGTTGGAAGTAGCCTTTGGCTTATAAACTTAATCTTTACTAATTGTTTATGGGTGTGTATATATATATATGTGTGTGTGTGTGTGTGTGTGTGTACTGGTTTAGTTGAAATATGTATGCACATATGTAGCATAAATTGTTTGTGTAAGTAAACATTCATACTAAATAAAGATGCGGCTCTATTGTTATTGAGCACTCTCATATAAATGCATTCAATTCTTACGAAAAAAACTTCATCAGAAATGCTCTCTCTCTCTCTCTCTCTCTCTCTCTCTCTATATATATATATATATATATATATATATATATATATATATATATATATAATATTACTAATACTATCCACTTATCTTGTGTTTCCTTTTTTAAAATTAAATATGTTTTTAACTCTTTTTCAAGATGTCTTTTAACATGTTTTATTAATCATTTGTTCATATATATATATATATATATATATATATATATATATATATATATACAGAGAGAGAGAGAGAGGGTGGGAGACAAAGTTATTGAAAATATTTATGGTAATTAAGCTACAGACAATCTTTCGCGTTTCATCCCCGTAGGGACCCGTCAGGATAAAATTTCAGCTTTACACGTTCATATAAAGATGAAATGCGGAAGATTCAGTATAGCATAATCACCAAATACATTTTCATAACTTACTACCTGGCTCTAGTCACGCATTGAGCACTGTAGAAGTAAACATTGAAAATTGCTGCGTAAAATATTATATCCATTCATAACGTTTTTGTGGATACAAATAATAATGATAATAATAATAATGATAATAATAATAATGATGATAATAATAATAATAATAATGATAATGATAATGATAATAATAATAATAATTATGATGATGATGATAATGATAATAATGATAATGATGATAATAATAATAATAATGATGATGATGATGATAATGATAATAATGATAATGATAATGATGATAATAATAATAATGATAATAATGATAATGATGATAATAATAATAATGATGATGATGATGATAATGATAATAATGATAATGATAATGATGATAATAATAATAATGATAATAATAATTATGATAATGATAATGAGAATGATAATAACAATGATGATAATAATAATAATGATAATGATAATAATGATAATAATAATAATAATAATAATAATAATAATGATAATAATATATATATATATACAGGCACACACTCACACAAAATGTGTATATATATATGCTAGCTTCTTGACAGACTATAGATACCCACTGTAAGGGTGCCTGCACTTGGATTTTTTGTGGCAAGAGTTGCGCAATCCCCGCCCACATCCCCCCCTGAGTCGGCGTTGTTAAATGGAAAGTGGATGTTCACGACGATTGAAAACAATGCCGATATAAGCCGAAAGCACATATAGTGCCTAGAAGTCTCAAATGGTCACCCATCTGGTTCTAGCCAGGCTCAACGTTGCTTAACTTTGGTTATCTGACGAGAATCAGTGTGTCAACGTAATTATGCCATATATATATATATATATATATATATATATATATATATATATATATATATATATATATATATATATATATATATATATATATATATATATATATATATATATATATATATATATATATATATATATATTGCTCTTTTTTATTGAGCACTCTTAATAACCTCGTTTTAATTTAAGAGTTTGGTGTATATATATATATATGCATGTCTTTAAATGATATCCATATATTGCTTTTTAGTAATTTTTAATTCTAAGTAGCTTGAGTAGTATTGTTATGTATAGTCTAGTGTTTTATTATCTTTGAGCCTAAAATATAAACACAGCTGCCAACCCCTTAATTTGTGACATTTTATTTCTTTTAAGGAGTGATATTTAGATGTTCACTGTTCTATATTTGTTTTTTATTTTACTTGATTTTATCTCATCTTCAATTTAATAGTGGCTTGTATCGTTTGCGTTTCATTTGAGATCACTTTTGTTTTGGTTTAGAGTAATTAAAAATCAGGCTCAAATATAAACAGAGAACCATAACCCTGAGCTTAACCCTGTCTAACCCTGTCTAAAATGTAGGTTATTTCAAAATCTCTTCTGATTACTAAGTACTCAGGAGTTAACTTGACAATGATAAAAACATATTTTAGAATATTTTGCTTTTTGTGTCCGGCTAACGAGGAGAGTTTGTTTGTCATCCAAATATCTCATAAAATGAACCCTAAATCTCTCATAGATTAAATAGCTACGAAGAGTGAATTTCTTGATTTTCTTGGTTTGTCATATTTGTTTATTAATGGATATTTAAGCACTCGTCGTTTTAAATTTGTTTAGATAAGCACAATTCAGGGTAAGTTTCGTACGAACTGAACCTAGTAATTGTCTGTATTTTTTAGATGAGGTGATTTCATTGATTGAGATAGTCGGACTGACTTCCTCATCTTGGTTGTTATTGTCACAACGTTTCGGCCTAGTGACATATGGCCGAGTGGTCCTAGACGTTGTATCAAAGTTTACAGTTACCCAAAGGTGCTGAGTTCAATCCTGAACGAAGGCAGTGAAAAGTAACATTCAAAACAGAGAATCAGCAACTATGTCCCAGAGCCTAGCTGGAGTCCGAACACGGTACCCCTGTAATAATAATAAAGGGTTGGGTTCGAGACTCCTAACAAACGGTTCCCCAGTTCGATACAAAACACCTGATAAAGGAGGGCAAAACGGACGAAACGTTGTGACTCTAACAACCAAGATGAGGAAGTCAGTCCGACGATCTCAATCAATGAACTGAACCTATCTCGTAAAACATGAAAAAATTTATTATTTATTTATTTATTTTATAATCTCGATAATCTTAGTAAATATATTTTTTGAATGTAAAAAAATATAGATATAGAAAAACTAGAGCATGATGGAATATTGCGATATACGCTAACTGGAGATTGTAATTGCATGTAGAATGGGTTTTGTCTTTAATGATTTGTTATATACATTTGTTTTATAAGATTCTTCTAGTTGTTGTTTTTTTTTAATAAAAAAGAACGCGTATAAATTGTAGTTTGGAATGACGACCCATATTTGATGCTTAAGCAACTGAAATTGTTATTGGATGATGAAAGTTCGTGTCATGTGTAGTTGTGTCATGTTTTAATGCATTGTTTTCTTTTGTTGACGAAAGATAATTATTTGTAGCAGCACTGTAGAGTATTGCATAATATATAGTGTTTTCAGACACACGCACGCACACACATAAATGTACTGAAACATGTACGCACTTATGTAGCCAAACACTTATCCGCGAGTGGCCAAAGTGGGTTGATAAGTTGGTACCCTTAGAAAAATACGTTTGTATGAACAAACAAGTGTTTTAAATAAATATACTGTTGTACTTGTTATTATTGAGCACTTTCATATATGAACACAGTAAGGAGTCATAGGATTGTTTATTCAATTCTCACAAAACACATCATATCAAATACATATATCTATCTATATATCTATATATCTATATATCTATATATCTATATCTATATCTATCTATCTATATATATATATATATATATATATATATATATATATATATATATATATATATATATATGTGTGTGTGTGTGTGTGTGTGTATAAATAATTTTCAGAATGTGAGAGATTATATAATTATCTCCACAGCCAAACAACGTCGCAGCCTACAAGAGCCATGACAGCCAACAAACCGGAAGTCCAAGATTCGAAGGTCAAGACGAGGGAGAAACTCGAATCTTGGACTTCCGGTTTGCTGGCTGTCATGGCTCTTGTAGGCTGCGACGTTGTTTGGCCGTGGAAATAATTATATATGCATATATATAAAATAAATTATATATGCATATATATATAATAAACAGGGGCCATCAATATGCTCATATCAACATTTTATGCATATTTACTCGAATGTTATTAAAATTTTGTATATTGAGCAATGTTTCCATGTTTTAATATATATATATATATATATATATATATATATATAATTTTTTATCTTAATACAGTCATATCTTGCTACGATGTGCAGACCTTTTCAATCATATTAAATATCATCAGGCAAGAAAAATTAAGGTACAAAAACTGAAAAAGTTCAACACGATTTCAAATTTTGAGGAGAAAAAATTCGCCATGAGTGGCGATGGGCGGAATTAAATTTCTTTAAATTAAATTTTAATTAAAGTACATAAAAAAATTTAAAAAAATATAACTTCCACTCCTATGACTGAGCACTATCAACGACCCTTGTTTAAATTCAATTTTTGTCAATTTTATCTTCCCACCGAAAAACTATATATATATATATATATATATATATATATATATATATATATATATACTAGCAAAAGTACCCGCCATTGACTGGGTTCAAAAACAGCCTACAGAAAATGGACTCTGATTTATGAAAGTATGATAGGTTATGAAAAGGAAGGGTTATAAAGAGATAGCTTCGAATTTGGGGGTATCAAAACCAAAGCAAAATATGATGAAAGTGAAAATAAAATAGTTAAACCCCATAATTTATCATACTATACCTGTTCACATTAAAACACTTATCACAATATTATGTGGATCTATATAAAAAAATAAACTTGTTAAACTTTGTGATATATTTCCATTCTATGGAGGTCAGGCACGAACGAACACCCCATAATTTTATCATACCATATTTCTTCAAACTGAAACATAATTATCAAAGTATACTTACGTAAATAGATATGAAAAGTCTTTATTAAAGTTTATGCCTATTTTCATTCTATGGAGGCCAGGCGCGAACGCAGACCCCACAATTTTAATGAATCATCATTATGCCAGATCAAACATACCCATTCCTGTGTCTCGATACATCTTCTATCATTATATGTAATCAGTTTTCTATAATAGTCAACCATATAGGAGCCTATTCGTGACCAGACACACACACACACACACACACACACACACACACACACATTCAGCTTTATATTATAGAAGATATATATATATATATATATATATATATATATATATATATATATATATATATATATATATAAAATAAAAATTACAATTAAATTTACCAAAATGATCCAAGATGGTAAAACTAAATTATATTATAAATATTAAAGAACCAATATTTATAAAGTAATCTCAACCAGATGTAAAAGCTCGATAAAACCAAGTAGGAGATAGAGCTTATAATACGAACAAGTAGTTAATAAAACATGTTAAAAAACACGTTGAAAACGAGTTAAAAACATATTTAATCTGAAAAGGAAACATTTAATAGGTGAATAGTCCTTAATCCGCGGAGTTTCGAAGAAATACTTTCGTTCTCATCAGAGGGTAGGAATTAGCAAAATGCGGGATCGGATTTTGCATACAAAAGTATTTGATGAAACTGCAAGTAAGTCAAAAATCTTACTTGATAAAAAAAGTGAAGTAGAGGGAATATGGTGAATGAAAAGGTGATTTCACGTGAATAGATAGTCAGGTGAAAGGTAAATAATCCAATGACGGTAAAATCCAAAAATGTAAATCCAAGAATAGATTTTACTTGTGCGAATGGAAAATTAAATTAACTTTCTTGGACTTACATTTTTTTGATTTTACCGTCATATATATATCCAGTTTGTCTTTACGTTAGCAGTAATGTTTTGCTACTGAAAAGGTCTCTAGTTACTACATACTAATGACCGAAACATGCACATGATTGTGTAGCAACACATTACTGCTAATATAAAAACAAATTTAGAATACACCTTGCTCTACTTCCGTATTGAGCACTCTCGTATTAACCTCGTTATATTTCACTTGTTACCTTATCTCTGGAAAATAACAACCTCAATATATATATATATATATATATATATATATATATATATATATATATATATATATATATATATTGAGGTTGTTATTTTCCAGAGATAAGGTAACAAGTGAAATATAACGAGAATACTAGTGCAAACACTGTAACTTATGCTTATAAACCATATATGAAGGATAACGCTAATCCTATTTATATACACCCGCAGTCTAACCATCCACCATCCATTATTAAACATATACCGTTATCTATTGAAAGTAGAATAAGTAACAATTCATCTAATGAAGTAACTTTCAATAATTGCAAAGCTATTTATAATACAGCACTTAAAAATAGTGGATATAAGGACATAGAGATAAAATATAAAGTAAATAACACTAGCACAAATGGATCTAGAAATCGTGGTAGGAAAATTATTTGGTTCACACCCCCCTTTAACATTATGTTGAAAACAAAACTTGGTGCAAAATTTTTACAACTTATTAATAAGCATTTCCCACCAAATAATATATTACATAAAATATTTAATAAAAATACATTAAAATTAAGTTACAGCTGTAGTAATAATTTGGAAAGGATTATAAAAAAGCATAATGGAAGAATTTTAAAGACGACTAATAGAGAAGGGGAGAATACTAGTGCAAACACTGCAGTGAATAAATGTAACTGTAAAAAACCTGAGGAATGCCCAATAAAAAATGAATGTCTGACCTCATCGGTAGTATACCAAGCAAGGATATTCCCGGTGGAGAACCCAAGGGACGAAAGATTCTACATAGGGAGTACCCAAATGACTTTCAAAAATAGATTCTATGGACATACACGCTCGATGAATAATCAAACATATGAAAAGGACACTTCCTTATCGTTATATTACTGGAAATTAGTTAGAGAAAATAAAACACCTAGTATAGAATGGAATATCATTAGAAGGGCCAATACTTGCCACTCATTGAACTCACCATGTCTATTATGCTTATCAGAAAAACTTGAGATAACTAGGTTTAAAGACCGAGAAAAATTATTGAATATTAAACAAGAAACTGCTATATCCTGCAAACATTTCAGAATACATGCACTTAAGGAACTCTAAATTAGGATAATGGAACTGCTATAAGTACAACTAACCCCCATCAAATAACCCCCCCCCCACAAAGAGGATAAGTGAGGTCGCAACTATAATCATACCCATATGGGTTACGTAAGTCACTTAATATTCTACTTCATCGAGCAGTTATGGTATTACTAGCCGAAATAAGTACCTGTATGAAGGTATATTTGAACTAAATGAGTAATAGATCGTTCTGAGTGAAGCTCGTAATAATGTATGCATATGGATATTTTTGGGTGTGTGCATGTATGGATATATGATCTTTATATACCCGGGTAGGAAAAATAATTTATTTATATAAAAAAAAAAAAAAAAAAAAAAAAAATAGATGAAAGAAAGTAAGGAATGAAGGGTGAATGGAAGAGAAAGGAATAAGGGTTTTAGAGTGAATAAGCAAAGATGAAGGTAAGTACTACAATATATAAGCTTATATACTAGGTTTGTATAACCTAAATACTCTGATTTCTGTCATATGTTATTATATATTATTATTGTGTCGTGATACATCTTATGTATATCTGCCTTACCATCGAAAGAATCTTTGTTAAATATGAGGATAACCCTATGAACTTCATGCTGAATTCAATATAAATTTTTACGTAGTGTCAATTTTTACGGTAAAAACCTACAACTTAGGAAAGTGTAACAAGCGGATGGGGCCATGAAACATAACTAGACGTGTGGAATTTGATAGAAAAAGTGAATTTATATAGTAGGTGTATTCATGTCTGTTTCTACTTTAGATGTATCATTTGGTGGCACGGTACATGTATGCATGTATATATATATATATGTC
Organism: Euprymna scolopes; assembly: GCF_053919585.1. NCBI lineage: Eukaryota > Metazoa > Mollusca > Cephalopoda > Sepiida > Sepiolidae > Euprymna > Euprymna scolopes. Next base: position 87,194,838 of record NC_136518.1, read on the forward strand.
TATATTTGTGTGACTTTGAATATATAAGTGTATTTTACGTATGCATGTATGTTTGTATGTTTATATATATATATATCTGTATCTATGTATCTGTGTGTATGTTTGTATGTGGATGTGTCTCTGTGTCTATTGTATGTAGATATATGTATACACACGTATATTTCTGAACTATTAGAATAGGCTGCCTCGTATAGAATTGTTGTAACAATATAGATTACAAAAATGTATGGATGTCCGAATGTTGTTTATATATATGTTATATATGTATGTATGTGTGGATATGTATATGTATGTCTGTTGTGTGTGCGTTTATATGTATGTATGTGTATATGTATATATATATATGTATATGTATGTATTTATGTATGTATGTATGGGTGTGTTTGTGTATATATGTGTATGTATGTGTATTTGTGTGTGTATATATATATATATATATATATATATATATATATATATATATATATATATATATATATATATGTATATATATACACCCGTCTGTAGTCGGGTAGCATAATATTGCATATACGAAGATGTTACCACGCTACATAAGTAAAGAAAAATACTATTATTTGTCTCTGTATGTCTGAAATGTGTGTGTGTGTATATATGCGCGGGTGTAGATAAATGTTAGACATTTATAAGTGTATTGATACACGCATATAGGTACATGTGGGGTTTAGATAACTTTCTGGTTTATATTTATTCACATTTTGTTGGTTTATTTGTTTTAATTTAATTTTATTTTTATTCTTATTTATCTTATTTATTTATTTTTTTATTTTTTTATTTTTTATTATATTTTTTATATATTTTTTATTTTTTATTTATTTTTATTTATTTATTTATTTATTTATGTATTTTATTTTTATTTATTTATATTTTTTTATTTACCTTAATGTAACTTTTACTTTATCTTCTACGTAGTTTCAGAATCATTATCTAGTTTCAGTAAATAAAACAAAAAGTGTTCAGCATGGATTCGCTTTTGAATATATGGATTAATGTGTGTATGTGTGTGTTGGCAGTGTCTGTGTATGGATGTGTTATGTGTGTGTTGCGTGTATGTGTGGGTGGAGGTAGATTAAAAAGGCACCGGTCAGTACTTGGTTGACCATAGCTAAGGTTATTAACTTACAGACTCTAAGACAAGAAAACGAAACTCTCAAGTACCCTATGCCATAAAAAGCCAAAAGTTAAGTTAGATGGGGGAGGGGGAAAAGAAAAAAGATGTTTATCATCTTCATAGACCTCACTCATCCTTTTACCGTTTTTTTTTTTTTTTTTTTTTTTTGACTCCCACCCAGGTTGTATTTTTAACTTGATAAACGAAATAGAAAAATGTATTTGGTGGAAATGTCACTTTTGAAGGTAGTTCTTGGCCTGAAGACGTAATCCCCCAACGTGGGTGATTACAGAAACATGTATGCACATATGTAGCCATTAATGTTTGTATAAATAAAATTAATATATATATATATATATATATATATATATATATATATATATATATATATATATATATATATATATATATAACAAATAAAATACGCCATGTTTGAATTTTCAAGATATAAAAATTCAACAATGGCCTAATAAAGAAAAAAATAATAGTAATTGCAACTTCTCTCCTAATTTTCGAAGTTTGTAATCTTGCCCAATGCATTTTATTTTCTTTCAGTGAATTGATATTTGCTATTTCTTGTGAGGAGTTAAGGGCAGAATAGATTCATTGATTGATATAATAATTAAATGAATGATTTTGCACTACGAAACGGGTTCCGTCAAGAATTGTGCATGTCAACATACTTCAAGAAATAAATTGTAAGATGGTCAACATCTTGTAATGTGGAATATATATTTTGTCATTTATTTGTTATATGCTCTGTAATTACATTGAGCTTCATACGTTAAAGGATTGGTATAAATAAATGGTGAAATATAATTGAAAAAACATATTTTCACCAATATATATATATATATATATATTTAAAGGGGGTTAGAACAGTAGTCTAAAGAGCAGAGTGTATTTTAATGTGATAATAAAATTACTAATTTAATTAAAATACAAGAAAAGAACAGTGCTCGTTGTAATTCAGATATATAATAAGCTCGATAGGCAAATATCCTAGAGCTACTTTAATATTTAGTAATGCGATTGACAATTTAAAATTCAAATTAGAATTAAAAATCTGTTTCACAAAAAGGAATAACAACAAAGTCAATAATTTGTACGATCGTTTCGGAAAACAATGTTTGTTTTTTTTTATAGACATTAAGCCACGGACAATAATTTTGACATATAGTTTTTTTAACAAAGTCTCCTCATCAGCAAAAATATTGGGTGCTTTTTTTTTTAATATATGTAAAAGACACCATAAATAAACCTAGCATTTTTAAGTAAGGCAGATGTATCTTTTAATTCTTCGCCTTTTGAAAGCCATAATTATCGTCAAAGCATTCATTTGGATGTTGATTCATGCATTTATAAGCTACAATCAACATCGTTTCGGAAACGATCGTACAAATTATTGCCTTTGTTGTTGTTCCTTCTTATGAAACAGATTTTTAATTTTTAATTCTAATTTGAATTTTAAATTATCAATCACATTACTATATATATATATATATATATATATATACATATATATATATATATATGTATATATATATATATATATATATATATATATATATATATATATATATATATATATATATATACGGGAGAAACAAGAAGAGTTAGAAGAATTCTTCAAATTGAGAATTATAGGATAATAAAAACTCCACATATGAGGCGGAGCTTAAATAAAGAAATAAAAAATAAAAAAAACAATACAAAAATATATACTAATGCATATAAATTTGATCATCCCTTCCATAATAAAAATTGCATCATTATAGATAAGGGAATTAGATGCTCTTTCTACCTGGGTATTTCGAAGCCTAATGCTTCTCATCAGAAGAGGAGAGGGAGTGCTAAATAGTTGATACAAAATGCGACGTCTAGCAATAGCTATATTAGGAACGAAATATTGTAATATGAGTTGGAACAATTACATTGAAGGCATTGCCAGGGCCGCTGCAAGAAAGGTAGGCTCTCTCTACCGTGCTAGAAAACTACTAACACCTGAAAGTATCCTGTACCTCTATAAGGCCACCATTCGCCCATGTATGGAGTATTGCTGCCACATCTGGGCTGGTGCATCTGCTACTAGTCTCTCGCTCCTTGACAAGGTTCAAAAGAGAGTCGCAAACCTGATAGGCCCTGAACTGGCATCTAAGCTTCAGCCTCTGTCCCATCGACGAAATGTTGCATCCCTCTGCCTGTTCTACAAGTATTTTAGTGGTGAATGCTCTGACGAACTGCAATCACTTGTGCCCCCACGACGCGAGCACCCTCGACAAACCCGACAGGCTACTAGATCCCACCCCCACACTGTAGAGGTCCCTAGATGTAAAAGATCTTTTTACTCCAATAGTTTCTTCCCCAGAACCGCAAGACTCTGGAATTCCATTCCAGGTCCCTGCTTCCCCAACAGTACTGACGTGCAGAAGTTCAAGTGTAACGTGAACCGACACATTGCTGCCCAAATCCCTACATAGTACCCCAGTAGTTGTTGCCCCTGATAGTAGCCCCCTACACCAAAGTGGCAATTTGCCTTGTTTGGGGTGAAAATGTAATAAAAAAAAAAATAAATAAATAAAAAAAATCTAGGGTAGGAGGTAAATATAGTTAGAGGAGGAGTGAGAAAAGCTGAATAGATGTTGCAATGAAAATAGTTATAGCCAAAACTGAATATACGGAGGATGGGATTAGGGGTTTTGGCCTTCATCCCATTCCATCCGTCTTCTTAGATTCAATATTGAACGGATGATTAAATTTATATGCATTAGTATTTTTGTATTGTAGATTTTTCTTTTTTTCCATTTTGTTTATACATGTATATGTACTTATATAAGTAAACCTACATAATGAATAAAAATGTATATGTCTTTATATATTTATAATAAGTAAACCTACATCACAAATAAAAATGTATCAATTTATTATTCAAACAAATTAAAACCTTTATATTAAAAGACATATGTAGAAGAAAAAAATTACATAAACAAAGCAATTATATATATATATATATATATATACATATATATATATATATATATAATTGCTTTATATATGTAATTATTTAATTGCTTTGTTTATGTAATTATTTTCCGCCAATAGCGTAATGGTTAGGAGCCTTGACTGTCGCACAGAAGGTCGGGTTTCAATTCTGGCTTGAGGTAGTTGCCTGTCTAGCCGCACTGATGAGCTGTGAAACAGCGAAACAGTACTGTATGTGGATGACTATAATGCTCCTCATCTTGAGTTGAGCATATTGAGAAGTGATACACGAATTACCATTAGCGTATAAGCGATGCTGTTTGTGTAAACAAATCGAGCGGCGGTATTTCGGACGATGTCAAAACATCGTTAAACTCACTACTCGCTCAGCAGCCGCCAATAGCGTAATGGTTAGGAGCCTTGACTGTCGTACGGGTTTCAATGCTGGCTTGAGGTAGTTGCCTGTCTAGCCGAACTAATGAGCTGTGAAACAGCGAAACAGTACTGTATGTGGATGACTATATATATATATATATATATATATATATATATATATATATATATATATATATATATATATATATATATTGGCAGCAAGTCAATATTTAGACACGTTTGACTGAACACGACAGAGTTATTCCTTTTTTCAATCTTTCTGCATACCTTTTTCCATTTGCCGAGCGATCTTTTTAATTTCGGCAGGCATTTATTGAATGGCGCACAAAAGTTGTTGTTTAGCCATATTTTTCTCAAGCACTTTTTATCGTTGCATCTGATTATCGTCAGGAGTGATTGTTATTGTTTTCTTTTCCTTTGAGGCTTGGTGTATTTATAATTTCTTTTTTTTTTTTTCTCTCTTTTCTTTTTTTATTTGGAGAAAAATATGGCCGAACAATCATTTTTGGGCGCAATTCTATATAATATACCTGCCGAAATTAAAAAGAAAGCTCGGCAAATCGAAAAGATATCCAGAAAGATCGGAAAAAGGAATAACTGTCGTGTTCAATCAGACGTGTCTATATATATATATATATATATATATATATATATATATATATATATATATATATATATATATATATATATATATATGAAAGAAATTAAAACTTTAAGTTGAAATTTACAATCAATTTATTGTTTGCCTAAATACTCCAAAAAACAATTTACTAAGTCGTAAAGTGAAACAATAAATTTGGATTGTAAAGTTTAACTTACAGTTTTATTTTTCTTTCTCTGTACTCTCTATTGTGTATTGAGCTTTTTTATTTGGTTGGGATTAAATTATCTATATATAAATACTGGTATTTATATTAGATTGAAGTTTACCATTGCTTATATCAGGTAAACACTGCATTTCATTTGATTTCACTATATATATAATCGTCCCAGCACTATTATATATATATATATATATATATATATATATATATATATATATATATATATATATATATATATATATATATATATATAAGTATTGGGACGATATATATATATAGTATATATATATATATATATATATATATATATATATATATATATATATATATATGATTGTTTTTTTTTTTTTGGAAAAAGAATTCCAGCAGAGTGCTCAATTAAAAGGAAAATCCAAATTTTAAGAGCGTATTTATATTTTGTATTTTGTGTACAGAAAGTTGTTAGTTAAGACAGATCATTGGTACCGTCGGTTTCAAGCCCGATAATAAGGCCCGTTTAAGGTATCCTTATCAAGCTCTCTTCGAATAGACGAATATTGGCTGAAGAGAGCTTGATAAGGATACCTTAAACGGGTCTTATTATCAGGCTTGAAACCGACGGTACCAATGATCTGTCTCAACTAACAACTTTCTGTACACAAAATACAAAATATAGTATATATATATATATATATATATATATATAGTATATATATATATATATATATAGTATATATATATATATATATATATATATATATATATATATATATATATATATATATATATATATATTAGTATTGGGACGATTATTCGTGATCAGAATCGGAAATTGGAAAAATTGGAATTGGGGGTGGGTATCAGCATCGGTATCAGAATTGGAAAAAATTGTTCCTATTTTCTGATGCCAAAAAAGATTCTTTTAATTGTCTTTATAATGTTATTCTGTTCAAAGCAAAATCTTCCACTGCTAATAATAATGATGAAATAATGAATATTTAATTATTTTAAACTTACCAGAAAAACTAAAATCGATGGATCATTCCTTCCCCCTAACAAGTTTATTTATTACATTTGAGGAAATTTATGCATGTTTAACATATGTTCTTACGGTAAAGAATTGGAGTCGGAATCGGTAATTGTATCGAAATCAGGAATTCGTATGGAATCAGTAATTTTATTAGAATTGGGAAAAATATTGGACTCGTTCCATCACTAATATATATATGTGTGTGTGTGTATTTAGATGCAGGTATATAGGTATTATATGTATATACTCTTTTATTGCATTGCAATATTTGTTGTGCTTGTATGCTCTCTCTCTTTCACTCTCTCTTTCTCTCTCTCTCTTTCTCTCTCCACACACACACACACACACACACACACACACACACATATATATATATATATATATATATATATATATATATTGGAAAAATCTTATTGAAAATTAATTCAAATTCTCAAAAACACTTTTAAAACCTGTAAAGAAGGTATACACAGTTTTTAATTATCCGACAAAGAGAACAAATAAACTGGAAAGACCTTATTCTGCGGAGTTTCGAAAAATGCAATTCTTCAGATTAGAGGAAAGAGGTTTGTAAAATATGCACTAAATTTTGCGGATTAGTGCATTAAAAGAAACTACAAAGAGTCTAGAAAGTTTTTTTAACAATTAAAAGTATATGGAAAACGAGGTGAGTTCAAACTGCTTGTTCCTTTAAAATAGGGATTATGAATATATCCATATATATATATATATAGGAAAATGTATTTTAGTGTCTGAAGAGTAGCTATATTTAGAATATTTTCAAATGATATAATGTTTAAATTTGTTCTAATGGTTACAAATCAATTTTAACACAAGGAAATATACCATATGATGTTTTTATTTTATATTTTATTTTGATTATTACAAAAATATTATGTGTTGATGAACATATAATTTGATTTGTTCCTTTTTCATCTTTTCATCAAATCAGAACATTATTTCCATAATTTTAATCATATATATATATATATATATATATATATATATATATATATATATATATATATATATATATATATATATATATATATATATATATATATATATATATATATATATAATAAAAATAAATGTTTAAAATTCAATAGCATTTCTCGTGGTTAATGGTAGCCGAATGGATTAGGTCCTTACTAATGAAGCCAGGGATGGCTTCTGCCGCCGGGTTCGAATCTATCAACTGGTGTTAATCGTGACACTCAGCACTGAAGATTCCCGAATGGATGAAACACTAGTGTCTGTAGGTATTTAATAATTATTAGAGTAAATAATTATTTATTATATATATATATATATATATATATATATATATATATATATATGTGTGTGTGTGTGTGTGTGTGTGTGTGTGAACGTATGTGTATATGAGGGCATTCCAAAAGTAATTGCATTGTTATGATGACTGACGTTATGCATCATGACCTGAAGATATCGACAGTGTAACAAAAAGCAACTCCTGTCATGAACGTGCGTCAGAAGCAGAGATGGTTCATTGAATTCATAGCAAAAGTGTACTGAGAATGGTGGTACCTATGTAGAAAATAAATTCTGGAACACAAAAGATTGCTCGTTTTAATGATACCAATCACATCTTGGTAGCTCTTCAACTTTTTTTTAAAACAAACATATATGCCTTCCCATCTGGGCAGCAACATAGTTTCCACAGAGAGAGATATCGGAATTCACATCTCAAAAGCATGGACCGCATTGGATGGGCTACATTCAGTATGGACTTCGGGACTGGCTGACAAACTGAAAAGGCAGTTCTTCAGGGCAGTGGTAGAGTCTGTTACGGTACTACAACCTGGACACTCACCAAAAGATTGGAAAGAAAACTAGATGGCATATAAACTCGTATGCTACGAACAATATTAAATATATCTTGGCAAAATCATCCCATGAAGCAGCAACTTTATGGCAACCTACCTGCCAAATCTAATAACATCAGAGAAAGATGCCTACGATTTGCCGGTCATTGTCTGAGAAGCAATCATGAATTGGTGAGTGATGTATTGCTATGGACGCCACGACACAAACGGAGGACCTAGATCCACGTACATCCAACAAATAGCACATGACGCCAACTGTGAACCTGAAGATCTGAGGCAACTGATGGAAAACAGGAAAATCTGGAGAGGAAGAGTCACATTGGTCCGGGCAAGGAGCCCATCCTGATGATGATGCATACTAGCATGTAACCTCGTGTTGCCCAGTCGTAAAATATGCTTAAATATGATATTTTAATGTATGCATATTTTGTATTTATTATTATAGAGCTAAGTCTCTATTGATTATTATATTGTACCCAATATATATTGTAGTGATTTCAAAGTGCCATCAACTGGAATTGAAACCAAAATACAAGGAGCCCGTCATGATGATGATGATGATGATGATGATGATGATGATGATGATGCCTTCCCCTTTGTGTGCAACAAGATCTATGTCATCTGCATACAACAACTCACGAATGAGAGCATGTAATGCAGGGTTTCCCAACCTTTTCCGGCAAACGCCCCCCCCCCAAGAATACTCTGATACCTACTACCACCACTCCCCACACGCATCCTTACATAATAATGTTGGTAGAACATAATTAAAGTAAAAATAAAGAATTGAATATTCAAAATGTTTATTCAGTAAAATTCTACATCGTCAATCGAATGGAAACAGTAACAACTATAAATCAAGTGAATCAATTAATATATCAAACCATTGCTAATACAATAATCAATAAAAGTTGCTAATACAATAATCAATAAAAATTGTTAATACAATAATCAATAAAAATTGCTTATACAATAATCAATAAAAGTTGCTAATATAATAATTAATAAAAATTGCTAATACAATAATCAATAAAAATTGCTTATACAATAATCAATAAAAGTTGCTAATATAATAATTAATAAAAATTGCTTATACAATAATCAATAAAAATTGCTTATACAATAATCAATAAAAATTGCTAATACAATAATCAATAAAAATTGCTTATACAATAATCAATAAAAGTTGCTAATATAATAATTAATAAAAATTGCTAATACAATAATAATTAAAAATTGCTAATACAATAGTCAATAAAAATTGCTAATACAGTCTATCCATATATCTATAAAAGTGAAAATGTGTGTGTGTGTGTGTGTGTGTGTGTGTCTATGTACATTTCCCTACACAATAACTCTGTAAATTTTCTGTCTACAGACTCAAGATTTGACATAAGAGGTATTGAGATTTGGGAAAATCTTTTTGATCGGTTTTCGACCAGAAATTTGGCTGTTAAGGGATCAAAGTTCAACGATTTGACCTTTGAGAACTCTACCAAACTCCTCCGCCAATTTTGGGTCTAAACACTTGAAATTTTAAATATAGGTTCGTTGGATATGGATCAAACTTTATAATTTGATTTAAACAATAAATGCTAAGGGGTAAAAATTAGAGTCAAAATTTAAAAAAATTTACCTTTGCAGTCTCTTCCAAATTACTCAGCCAATTTTTGGTCTAAATATTTGAAATTTTACATAAAGTGTATTCAGACATAGAGCAAGCTTTTTAATCGTTTTTTTTGGCCCAAAACTTTGGTTGCCAAGGGGTCAAAGTTCAAAAGATTTAACATTTGCGGTCTCTAGCAAACTATCCAGCAAATTCTGGGTCTAAACATTTGAAATTTTACATAAAGGGTACTCAGACATGCAGCAAGCTTTTTAATCTGTTTTGGGGGGAAAGTTTCGCTGCCAAGAGGTCAAGGGTGAAATAATTGACCTTTGCAAACTCTACCAAACTCCTCCGCCAATTTTGGGTCTAAACATTTGAAATTTTAGATATAGGTTACCTGGACATGGGTCAAACATTTTAATTTGATTTGAGCCCAAAACAATAAATGTTAAGGAGTCAAAATTGGGGTCAAAGTTAAAAAGTTTTTTACCTCTGCAGTATTTATTAACTTTTTTCCATAGTAGTTAAGGAAGTCTATTATATAGAAAGGCATTACCGTACATATTCACACTTTTTAAGATATACATAGGCACATAAAGTTATGAATAGTACATAGGGCCCGAGCAAAGCCGAGCTGAACTGCTAGTATATATATAAAAGTGAAATTGTCTCTGTTTGAGTGTCTTTGTGTGTACATTTCCCTGCCAAACTACTCTGTCGATTTTCAGTCTACAGATTCGAGATTTGACATAAGGCTTATTGAGATTTGGGAAAATCGTTTTGATTGGTTTTCGGACAGAAATTCGGCTGTCAAGGGGTCAAAGTTCAAAGATTTGACCCCTCAGTAGAACTTTTCAAGCAAAGATATGGACTTATCAGCCATATCCGCACTCGTCGATGATGACTCTCCCCACACTACTCTACAGGATGATCAGATGGTCCTCGACGAACAACAGCAACAGGCATCAGAAACATGGACTACATATCGAAGGCATCTTAAAGCTTTGGAAATATTTCATCAAAAGCACAATACTTAACATCCGTTGGAAGTCCTTTACGCCTGATATTGTTGTCCTTGAAAAATCCAACAATTGTAGCATAGAAATGAGGGTCGTTAAAAAATCAAATGCAGTGGACTATACACTTAGTGAAGATGAGAGATGGAAGATTATCAAAACAACTGCTTTTTGGTGAGCTTTCTTAGGAAAAAGGCTGCAACTTAAACTTCCGGAAAAAGTTTAAGGATGCATTTAGGGATAACCTTAAGTTGTTGGAAATTGATATGAATAACTGGGAAGTTCAAACTGTGGTTCGAAATAATTGGAGAAATTTAATCATTAAAGGATCCAGAAAGTTTGAAGAAAAACGTGTTAAGCACGCAGTATTGAAACGTGCTCTTAGAAAGCAAAATGAATCTGCAGTTCCTGCCGAATTTCAACAAGAACTGAAATGCAAAATTTGTGGCCGATTTCTTTTGTCTAAAGTTGGTTTTGTGAACCATGTGATGTCATATAATATTAGACAAGATTAACAATTTTATGAGGATGTGCTGCCACCCAGATCACCCAACTATTGTTGTAATAGCTGTGGATTGGTCTGTAAATCAGCAAACGGTTCGACAAAACATTCAAAAGTGCTTAATGAGCAAATCCTGGGAACATCAACGTGAAAAAACAGTTGGAAATGACTTATATACCATACATTACGACCACGTAATTCCTACAGCGACCTACCTTGAAAATGCTGCTGTCAAACCTGACATAGTTATATGGAATAAGTTAGAGAAAGTTGCAACCTTGGTTGAAGTGAGTGTCCCTAATGATGAAGGTCTGAAAAGCAGAAACAGACCAAATACCAAGGTCTCAAGTATGATATGAAAAGAAGCTGGAATCTTAGGGAGATATCAATCATACCAGTTATTATAGGTGCCACAAGGCTTATGAAGAAGAACCTGAAGTCCTACCTAACTAATATTCCTGGTGAACCAAGTGCAAAAGAGATCCAGACAATTGCACTTAAGGAAACAACGAGGATACTAAAAAGAGCTCTCGGTTGGTTTCAATAAAAAGTAGGGCAATGTTGGCAGGTGGATTGGCTGCCCCATACCCAGCATTACACTCTTCAAAGAAAGAAAACGAAAAAGAAAAAAAAAAAGAAGTTGAATGCCTACTGGAGAGAACTTAAATACCTACTGGATTGGAATGCCTACTAGACACTATGCTCGAGTGCCTCTTTGTACAGAGGTTTGTCAGGTTAACTTGGCATGAGGATACTTTCACTACAAGTAAACCCTGACTAAATATTCAAAATCACATTTCGTATTTGCGGCCCAAATACAATCTCCTCTGTATGAGGAATCGTGCAACTTCTCCAAGTGATGTTACCTCAAATGACAAAATGAAGCCGGATAATCCACCAGACTAGATGAAATCCAGTAAGATCTCACAAGAAAGATATATTATAACATATTTTAATGATCACAAGAAATAAATATTACAACATGTGTAAATGGTCGATTGGTGACAGGAAAATTAATTTCTTTACAAACTCAGTGTTTGAGATGTAAAGGAGAACTTTAATGAAATATTCGAATATCGATGGAAGGTCAGAAAGTGGGACCCTTGATTTCTGAGAACTTTGAAGTAAAACGAATAAAGTGAAAAAGTAGAGTGTGTCATCCACTGAAATTTTGGCACTTAACATATATATATTCATGTTCTATTCCATATACATTCTTGTTCTATTCCATATACATTCTTGTTCTATTCCATATACATTCTTGTTCTATTCCATATCAAGTCTCCCCCAAAGTCTTCAATGATGTTTACTCTTAATAGAAATATTCGACAAAATCAAGATTATCTGTATGTGTTGTGTTGTGTTGTAGACCTTGTATAAACTTTTATACAGTAGAATCCCGGGGTAGGGCATTAAGAATTAGTAACAAAATACAGTATATAATACACATGTATATAATACACATGTATATAATCAAATAACATTATAAATTATACCGTAAGGCGGGGCAAATACCGTAATCAGGGGCCGGCAAACATCGCATTCCACATCGTAACCTGAAAAAAAAAAAACGTATCCTAGGGTCACCGTATTCCGGGGTTCTACTGTATCTATAGAAATGCTATCAGCTTTGATACGACTTAATCCAAACAAATAAAACGAAATAATCGTCCTAAACTTAAACTTTAATTTTAACTTTTTGTTCTAATTGAAATCAATAGTTTCCTCTACTATATTAAAGCACTTTTAACCATAACTTTTAAATCGCCAACTTTAAACTCTGACTAGTTTCAACCTTTCACAACCACTAAGTATATTGTAAATTTAAACAGAAAAGAATATGTACCGTTATATAACATAAACTTAAAGACTAATTCTAAAATATTTTTATTTAAATCTACTCGAAAAGTAATAAAAGCCATACATATACGCATGTACGTATATGTATATATATATGTATATGCATACGTATA
>NC_136518.1:87213124-87330624 GCF_053919585.1 Euprymna scolopes
ATTTATTTATTTAATCAACTCGTAGACATCCATATTCAAAGACATAAGTAATTTTAATATAGTAACTAATTAATTTACAATTCAACAACAGAAGATATGAAGTATAACTTACCAACTTATGACTATGGATTGAAATTATTTTTAATACTGACATTTTATATTGCAAATATTAGTGAATTAATTTATAATATAAATCGTTTTAATTTTTTTAAAATAAAATTAAGTGAAAGACATTAAAACTATATATTTAAACAAACATCCGTCCGCAACTTGTACAGTGCTCAAACCGCTTGTTTGTAAACAAACCTCAAGCTTCACATATATATATATATATATATATATATATATATATATATATATATATATATATATATATATATATATATATATATATATATATATATATTAGTGTTGTGACGATTAATCAGAATCGGATCCGGGAATCAAAAATCAATAAATTTGGGGGTATCAGAATCGGTATCGGAAAAAATTGGTACCTATTTTCCGATGCCAAAACGATTCCTTTGATTGTCTTTTTTTTATTTGATTTTGTTCAAAGCAAAATCTTCCATTGCTGGTAATAATCATAAAATAATAAATATTTATTGATTTTAAAATATCCGTGAAGTTAAAATCTATAAATCATTCTTCACAAGTGCATTTTGATGTTCATGAAAATACCTGCATATCTAACATGTTTTTCTTTACAGAAATCAGCGAAAATAGCAACTCTATAGTTAAATATTTAGAGATTTATAAAGAATCGGAATCGGGAATTTAGAACGGAATCAGTAATTGTATCGGAATCGGGAAAATATTGGAATCGTCCCATCACTAATATATATATATATATATATATATATATATATATATATATAATGTTACACGGTTGAAGTCGCACCAATCATGGGACATATTTATTTACATTTTATTAAAGTAATCCAGGTGCACATGTGTTTCACGGCAACACCAATCTTCAGTGTGACTGATTTTGGCAAGATTCGAACCCACGATGACATTGTCTGTAGTCTGGAATGTTACATGTGAGGTACAAGAGTTTTCTTTCAATATATAAGTTTTTTTATCGCTTAAATGTTTGATATTTGTTGTTAAACTGACTCCATGTCTGATCTTGCTGCAGTGGAAAGTGGTTAAATAAACTTGTATATTATAGTAGAAAACGTCGTTAATTATACTATAATCTTCACACACACATATACATATATATATATACACACACACACATATATATGCTTATATATACACACACACACACACACATATATATATACATATACATATATGTGTGTGTGTGTGTGTGTGTGTGTGTGTGTGTGTGTGTGTGTGTGTGTGTGTGCATGTATGTATGGCATACGTTGACACTTCCGTTCTTGTCAGATCACCGAAGTTAAGCAACGTTGAGCCTGGCTAGTACCAGATGGGTGACCATTTGGGAATTCTAGGCGCTTTATGTACTTTCCGCTTATTTCAGGATTGTTTTCAGTCGTCCTGAACCTCCATTTGCCACGGGTATTCAACAATGTCGACTCAGGAGAGGTGTGGTTAGAGATTGTGCAACTCTTGCCACAAAAATATCACACACAGGCGTCCTTACAGTGGGTATCCATAGTCTGTCAAGTGTGAAGGAAGCCACCATGTGTGCATGTTACTGTTTGCATGTATGTGTGTACTCTCTATAAAAAAGAAAGATTAGAAGATCTACATAAAAAACTAAATGTGTATTTATGTATAAAATTTTGAGAGGAAGACAATGGAAGCGATCTTGTATCTCTAAGATACATATAGAAACAGAACTTCCCTTCGTAACAGAAATCTCTAAGTTCTTTGCCTAATTTAAAGGATTTTGATGACCCAACTTCCTTTAAAACTTGGAATGCATCCTCTTTTAATGAATTTAAATCATAGGTATAAAAGTTTCCGAGAAAAACAATGGCTGATGCCCCAAATCTTTCATTTTTCCCCCCTCTTCAAATCATACTTCTGCAGGAAAGACAATGGAAGCGGTTTCCAATTTCTACATGCCTCTCAATGCGTCTCTTCTACGATAGAACCCTCTCAAAACTTCAAATCTACAATTTTAATGAAAGGTGAACCATATGTAAAAGACACTAATAAATAAAGTTTTCCAAAATGTCGATTTCTTCCGATTATATTAAACTAGCCTAGGTGCCCGGCGTTGCCCGGGTGTTTGGAGGTGTGTGTTGAGGAAAAAAAAAAATTGTAGTAGGCAGGCAGGCTTGAACCCTTGACGCAAAAGAAAGTGAAAGCAAACCTGATGTCTTACCCCTACTCCATGACGCAACAGGAAGTAAAGTCAGTCCAACCAATATGATGACTTGCAAAAATGGCGACGTAAAAAAAAACGTCCATCCTTGTAGAAAACTGCCCAGTTGAGGGTGAAGGAATTAATGTTTTTAGTCAATTTTCCGATATTTGTTGTCCGAAGGGTCGAACTTCAAAACAATACCGATCTTGTGAAAATCCGTCGGCTCTGTCAAAAGTTTTAGGCAGACATAAAACATACATACATACATACATACATTTAAACAGACTGGTGAGATTTATATAATAGACTAGCGGGGGTACCCGGCGTTGCCCGGGTGTTTGGAGGTGTGTGTTGAGAAAAAAAAGTTGTAGTAGACAGGCAGGCTCGAACTCGAAGCCTTGAGTCAAAGGCGGAAAAGAAAGGGAAAGAAAACGTGACATCTTACCGCTACGCTACGACGCAACAGGAAGTGAAAAAGCGTTCAATTTTAACGATGAAAAAAGTTGACGTGCTGAAAGTGAAAGTTAAGTGAATGAGTTCACGCAGGCACAGAAATGAAATCACGCTGTTAGCCAGTTAAGTTTTCAGCTTTCCGCCAGCCGTATTTGTTTTCCCACGAAAAAACGCGTTTGCTGGACATATAAAAACGCGCGCGGCCGTTTTACCTTTTTTATATAATAGAAGGCGAAGTAGAAAGGCAGTCGGAACAGAAAAAAGTAAAATGATTTTATGAACACAATGAAAAGAGGTGATTTTCATGAAATTCCTAGCAATGTTGGGTATTCCTGATAGTATGCGATAAACGGATATATACATAATTTCACATGTGTAGGCGTCGTATGCAATACGTATGCATAAATCTATAAGCACTGGCGAGAGCAGACAGAGTGACACGTTTATTCAATGCTGATTGAAATGAATAAAATAAAACAAACGACATTCGTTTGCTGCTTCAAATGATACCCTGGAGTCCATGTTGGATTTTCAAATAGTTTTTGGTTTGCTTCTATAAATTTTATGATTTCGTTTTAGCTGGAATACTTGTCTATGTTAGATAATAGATTATTTATGTCATTTGTACTATTCAGGCTATAGTAGTTTCGATTGTTATTCTTATAACGTTTCGACCGATGTAACCTCCTCTTGTCGAACTCGGAAGTTTCAAACTAAACCCTTTATTTAATCTGCACTTGTAAATTAATTTTTGCTTCGTCAACCTAGACATTGTAGAAGTATTTTTTTTATTTTTTACGTTGCCCGGATGTTTGGAGGTGTGTGTTGAACAAAAAAAAAGTGGTAGTAGGAAAGCAGGCTCGAATCCGTACCGCGAAGGAGGAAAAGAACGAGGGGAAAAAACCTGACGTATTTGCTGTTACGACCACCGCCAAACCGGAAGTAACGGAGTTTTAAATTAAGGCTAGACAATCGAAAAGAGGGAATGACTTTCGAAAATATCGGTGAAAAAAGCGCCCCCTCCCAGTAGAAAAGTGCCCAGTTGAGGGTGAAGAAATTAATGTTTTTAGCCAATTTTTCGGTATTTGTCGTCTGAAGGGTCGAGCTTCAAAACGATACTGATCTTGTGAAAATCCATCGCCTCTGTCGAAAGTTGTAGGCAGACATGCAAACGTACATACATACATTTATATATTGGTAGCTCAAATTATCGACCCAAACCGATTAAAAAGCTTTCCCTGTCTCTGAATACCCTTTATGTAAAATTCCAAATGTGTAGACTAGAAATTGTCTGAGTAATTTGGTAGAGACCGCAGAGATCAAATTTTTTAAAACTTTGACCCCTATAATGACCCCTTAACATTTATTGTTTTGGGCTCAAATCAAATTATTAAGTTAGATCCATGTTCAAGGTACCTATATCTAAAATTTCAAAAATTATCGATGCTGGATAATAACTGATGAAAAGGTAAAATAAATGTAATCTTTTCAATGGACATAAATTGCTTCCCAAACTGACACTTTTGCAATGCATGAGGATTTGTTGGGAATATATAATAATTCTTGCTCACATTAGATGATATGTAAGTCTATCGCATAAGATGCTCACAACTTCTGTCTCTCTTGCTCTGTCCATGTTTTGCGTTTGTTTCTTGTTTCATTTATGCTAAATAAGTTTCCATTGTAGTGAATGATGTCTATGGTATGGCATAATCACATTTGACATACCGGTTCCCATCAGATCACTGAAGTTAAGCAAATGATGAGCCTGGCCAGTACTAAATGGGTGACCATTTGGGACTTCCAGGTGCTGTATGTGCTCGCTATTTATCTTGGTATTGTTTCCAGTCGTCCTGGACTTTTCCTTGCCACTGGACTCAAACAGTGCTGATTCAGGAGAGGTGTGGTTGGTGATTGCGCAACCCCTGCCTCACAAGACTGAACAGAGGCATCATCGATGAATGATGTCTAATCTTAACCTGATTAAAGTACACAATAGTTAACATTTGATAACTCATAATAAACAGGACTAATGGGTAGTGGATAAAGTACTATGTTATATTCAGTTGTAAGTTACACTCTTCTCAAAGTGTAGTATCTGTCTTTCAGATGCGGCACTTCCATTTCTCGTTCTCTTTCAGTGGAAGAGAAATCCTTCACGACTGAGACAATTTTTATTTTTGTACCTTTTCTCCACGTTAAAAAACGACCCTGGTGTCTAACTCTGTCCCGTGGAGAGGCATTGTAAATAGGTACACTCTTCTGGAGGTTGACGATTCAAGCAACATTCAGAATACAATCGCAAATTATGAAGAACTTCTACCTAGTCATGGCTGACGGAACAAGAACATACTACCCCCGTGAATTAAATAAAGGATTTGATTTTAAATTCCATGCAGATTCCCGAGTTTGACAAGATACACCTGAAGAAGGTCAAAGGTTACATGGATCGAAATGCTGTGAGAATGACACCTAAGATGAGAACAGTAGTCCAAAGAATCCAAATAATACAAAAGATCAATCCTGATCTCAAAAATTCAAAGACACAAAATCTTGTTTGCAATCAAAGTCAACAGCAGAAGTGCACACAGTTTTTCGGCATGAGAGCTATTTATGACATGACTGATCTGCCACCTACTAAAACTGCAAAACACGTTATTTGTAAATATATTGTAAATTATTTTTATATGTACAATATATGCAGGTGTACGTTGCATTATTGCATTAAGCCATGTTGCACATACAGCTCTGTGCATTTTTTGTCATTACCTTACTCTGATGACTTGCATTTGATGAAATCAGTCAAGGATGCATAGTCCGGACAGTAGAGAGTTATGGATAAAAGTACAAAATAATTAACACTTAGTAAGCCATCAACAACATCACAGCACATAATTGATATAAAACGCCTTAGAATGAATTTCTCTACCAAACCAACTTAGTTTTTATGCATGGCAATGATTTGTAATATTTATTAATAATTGTTATCAACTGTAGACCAGGGATGCCCATTACATCAATCGCGATCGACTGGTTGATCACAGAGACTTTGTTGGTAGACCGCATGGTAATGAAAAACAAAAACATTACGGCTGGCAAACTTTCAGAACCTCGTGGCATCAGGTGCGCAACTTGAGAATGCACGCTAGATAAAACAAATTGTCCGTCGGAGTTCGACAAACGCTTTAAAGACTTTGATTTACTCAAGCTAATCGCTACATTCATGTGCAGCTCTTTCTAAAAGGATGTTGAGCATCGAAAATTGCAACCTGAATTCTTCTGGTGTGAGGGATAAGATTCTGACACTATAAGCCGACATTCAACTGCTGCAGAGCTCAAAGACAATAATGAAACTTACTCACAGATGACCCCAACATCAGTAAATGTGCTGCTTTCTTGACTGCATTATTTGGTTTCAACTTATTTATGTGAGTCAGCCTTTTCCCACATAAAGATCATTAAGTCTAAATACCGCTCCACCATAACTGATGAGCATCTATAAGTCTGTTTGAGGTTGGCTATTAGGGTTATTAATAGAATTAATGAGGTTGGCTATTAGGTTATTAACAGAATTTACAGACGATGAATTAAAAAATTCTTACAAATCATTGCCACGCATAAAATCTAGGTTGGTTTGGTAGAGAACTTCATTCTAAGGCGTTTTATATAAATTATGTGCTGTGATGTTGTTGATGCCTTATTAAGTGTTTAATTATTTTGTACTTTTACCCATAACTCTCTTGAAAACCTCTAATGCATCATAAAAATGAGCTCCTACCAGCATAAAGCCATAGCATTGGGCATCGGTTGAAATATTTATGGCAGAATAAACAATGCAACAATTTAATAATGAATTGAGCTGAATTAACAAGAAGGAGGTTGACGATAATTGAGGAGAATGGGGATGGTATATTAAAAATTTTGAACCAGAAGTAAAAAATTTAAACCGGAAGTAAAAATTTTAAACCGGAAGTACGCAAAGCAACTACAAGATTGTGTTTAGCTCGTCTGATGATCACAGCAGACATGAAACCGCTGGTCATGACTGATTGAAAAATGTGTAATTCATATATATATATATATATATATATATATATATATATATATATATATATTTTTTTTTTTTTTTTTTTTTTTTAAACAATATATATTACTTATAAAACAGTAATCTACGGACATGCATGCTTCGAGATACTAGCTATCTTCAGCTTGACTGTTTCTAGCAATCGAACCTTAGACCATATGTATTACAGTCTTGTGTGTTATCCGTTACGCCACGAATCCTAGATAATTTTACTGTTATTTTTTTAATCGGTTTTAAACTTAAGTAGATTTTTTGTTGATTTTTTAAACGATAATACGGTTAAATAGCGTCTTCACCTGCATGTCTGTAAATCACTGTTTTATAAGCAAAAAAAAAAAATAAATAATAAATAAATAATCAAATAAAAGCTTATTTGTTTACGTCCAAATAAAATATGGGCGATTTTCTAAGGAAAAGATCTTCAAGGTGAAGAGACTAATTAACCGTATTATCGTTTAAAAAGTCAACAAGAAATCTACATAAATTTAAAAACGATAAAAAAAAATAACAATAAAATTATCTAGGACTCGGTGGCGTACGGAATAACGCACCAATATGGTGTAAGGTTCGATTTCTAGCAACCAATCAAAGCAAGGATCTCGAAACATTCATGTCAGTAGATTTCTGTTTTATTATAAATAAATAAACAAAATATTATTTGTTTCCGTCCAAATATGGGTGATTTTCTAAGAGAAAAAAGCTCTTCAAGTTGAAGACGCTAATTAACCGTATTATCGTTTTAAAAATCAACAAGAAATCTACATGTGTGCGTATGTATGTGTGTGTGTATGTGTGTGCATGTGTGTGTGTGAAAAATATGCTTATTCAATTATATTTCACTCTTTATTTATACCTTTAATTTATGAAGCTCGATTATGTTAAAAGTAACTACAGAGCATTTACAAATAAATCACAAAAAGTTTAAATTTCAAATTACAAGATGTTGTCCATCTTACTGTCTATTTCTTTAAGCATGTTAAAATGTTCAATTCTTGACAGCACTTGTTTCGTAACACAGAAACAATCATATAATTATTATGTAAATTTTTAATATTCCTTGCCCTGACTCATCAGAAGAATAAGAAGCCATTAACTTTAAAAAGCAAAGAATATATATATATATATATATATATATATATATATATATATATTCTTTGCTTTTTAAAGTATACACACGCATATATATATATATATATATATATATATATATATATATATATATATATATATATATATATATATATATATATATATATATGCGTGTGTATACTGAAATCAAAGAGGATGCACTGTTTACCTGATATAAGAATTGGTAAACGTCGATCTAATATAAATACCAGTATTTGGATATAGATATTTTAATCCAACCAAATAAAAAAGCTCAATTCACTTATATATATATATATATATATATATATATATATATATATATATATATATACAGGGTGACTAAAAAAAAACGGGCCGAAGAAACGGGGCCTAATTAGAGTTGGGGCCCGTATATATAACATGTTTTATTAACTACTTGCTCTTATATATATATATATATATATATATATATATATATATATATATATATATATTATAATTATTTGTTGTCATTTTATCTATATATCTATAAAAGTGAATATGTGAAAATGTGTGTGTGTGTGTGTGTGTGTGTGTGTGTGTGTGTGTGTGTGTGTGTGTGTGTGTGTGTGTGTGTGTGTACATTTCCCTACCAAATAACCCTGTCAATTTTCAGTCTAGAGACTCGTGATTTGACATAACGGGTATTGAGATTTGAGAATATCTTCTTAATCAGTTTTCGGCCAAAAATATGGCTGTCAAGTGGTCGAAATTCAACGATTTGACCTTTGAAAACTCTACCAAACTCCTCCGCCAATTTTGGGTCTAGACAATTCAATTTTATTTGAGCCCCAAAGAATATATGTTAAGGAGTCAAAATTGGGTCAAATTAAAAAAAAAATTGACCTCTATGGTCTCTACCAAATTACTCAGCTAATTTCCGGTCTAAACATTTGTAATTTTACATAAAGGTTATTCAGAGATAGGGCAAGCTTTTTAATCGGTTTGGGTCGAAAATTTGAGCTGTCAAGGTGTCAAAGTTCAAAAGATTTGACCTTTGCGGTGTCTAGAAAATTACTCAGCTAATTTTGTGTCTAAACATTTAAAATTTACACATAACGGGTATTCAGTCATGCAGCAAGCATTTTAATCAGTTTTGGGGCGAAACTTGGCTGCTAAAATGTCAAAGTTGAAAGAGTTGACTTTTGCAGATTCTACCAAATTTATCCGCCAATTTTGAGCCTAAACACTTGAAATTCTAAATGTAGGTAACTTGGACATGGGTAAAACTTTTTATTTTGATTTGAGACCAAAATAATAAAAGGAGTCGATATCTATCATAGAGTGGTACTTTCAGTTGAATTTAAGTTTCGAATCCGTCAGCTTCTTTTGGGACACCCTAAAAACACACACACTAGGTTAAATGTAATCAAGAGTGAATACTAATGAATTTAACGAGGTTAAATATACACACACACACACACACACACACACACATATATATATATATATATATATATATATATATATATATATATATATATATACAGAGTGTCCAAAAAGTCACTACACTGAACATGCTAATGTTTTGGAGCAAATTGGTTTATTAAAAAAACAACGGTTTCTCATCAGTTTATATTTGCTTTTCAGAACATCTTGTTCTTAAATTATATATATATATATATATATATATATATATATACTGGATAAGGCAGGGGAGGGGAGTAATCCTAGATATATCTATATATCTATATAGGGTATGGCACGATGATCTTCGCATGAAAATAAAATCCTATGGTATTACTGGACGAATGCTTAACATAATTAGATCCTTCTTAAATGAGAGAAGAATCCGGGTTGTCCTCGATGGGCGTACGTCCATACAATTTGATATAAATGCGGGTGTACCTCAGGGATCGATCCTTGGACCTTTACTATTTCTGATATTCATAAATGATTTACCTGATAAAATTGTCTCTGAGATGGGTATATTTGCCGACGACACTACGCTCTATTGCAGGAACATGGGGAAAACTAATGAGCACATATATAAGGTAATGGCCGAAACCCTTGACAAATACCTTCAGTCTGTAGTGGAATGGGTTAAAAAATGGATGGTAACGTTCAATGCTGCCAAGACAAAGCTCGATTCCTTTAATAATTACATGAAACCTTACCAACCACCAATAGCTATGACTAGAGATACTTTACCTGAAAGCACTTTGTTCAAGCTCCTTGGCTTAACGTTCACAGGAAACATGAGTTAGTATAGATATATCGAGATCATTACTAAGGCTGCTGCAAAGAAGGTGGGCTCTCTCTATTGTGCTAGAAAGTGACTTACGCCTGAAAGTATCCTATACCTCTATAAACTGCCCATGTATGAAGTACTGCTGTCATATTTGAGCTGGTGCATCTGCTACTAGTCTCTCACTCTTTGACAAGGTCTAAAAGGGAGTCGCCAACCTGATAGGTCCCAAACTGTCATCTAAACTTCAGCCCCTGTCCCACAGACGAAATGTTGCATCCCTCTGTCTGTTTTACAAGTATTTTAATGGTGGATGCTCTGACGAACTACAAGTCCTTGGACTCCCTCGAGGAAAATACCCCCGACAAACCCGACAAGCAGCAAAGTCCCACCCCTACACAGTCGAGATCCTTAGATGTAAGAAAGCCTTTTACTCTAATAGCTTTTTTTTTTACATGGAGTTCACCACTTATCAAGGCCCAATGGCTACTCAGGGATAAGAGTTATTGTGTGTACAGTAATCAAAGGGATAGTGTAGCAATAGTATTGGAGAATTGATAAGGTGTCATTACTTAGGGGGGGGGGGGCGGTTCATCAGGAATTTGTTTGTGTTGGACTTGAAGACATCCAGGTTGAAGTCGGAAGGAAAACAGGCAAGCGGAACAGAGTTCCACAGGCGTGCAGTTCTAAGAAAGAAGCTTTGTTCATGGAATCCACGTTTTGATTTAGGCACAGATAAGGAGTGGGGAAAATTATTGACGGTGGTTTCAGCTAGTCGGGTGTTTTTTGAAAAAGATTGGCGAGGGGGGACCAGAGAATGGAGCTCAGACGAGCACCTGCCATGGAAAGATCGATAAAATAATGACAGGCTCGCTATGTCTCTTCTGTGGGAAAGAGGTTGCAGGGTAGAGAAAAGGGCATCCCCCACCAAGCCACGGAGTCTATTTTGTACTCTGTCAAGGCAGGATAGGCTGTTTTTTGCAGCCCCCACCCAGATGTGGCAGCAGTACTCCATCTTTGGACGTACTTGGCTCTTATAAAGATAGAGAATTGCATCATTAGTGAGATATCTTCTGGAGCGGTAGAAGGATCCCACCATTTTCCCAGCGACCTTGGCCACAGACTTAATGTATGTGTTCATTTAAGATCAGGTGTAAAGGTCAAACTCAGGAGCTTATCAAATCCTGGGGCCTCCCTTAGACGAGAGCCATCCATTTCAATTGATGCCAGATGGGGATCAGAGCATTTATGATGTAGAGATGGGAGCTTGGTCTTAGATGCATTAAAGGTAACCAGCCACCTCTTCCCCGACTACCACGCGCTCAAGATCAGAGGAGAGAGAATCAGAGAGAAAATCATCATTTACGGCCATTGATGTGTTGCCATAGATGGTCGTGTCATCAGCATAGATGTCAACGAAAGATTTTAGTATGTGTTTTGGGAGATCATTCATGTAGATCAGGAAGAGAGTTGGGCCCAGTATGGACCCCTGAGGGACTCCAGCATTAATGCTGTGGGCCTCTGATTTCTGCCCATCAACCACTACTCTTATGGGCCTATCAAATAGAAATGATTTAATGATAGAGAAAACATTTCCAGTTATACCGTAGCTGGAAATCTTGTGTAGTAGGCCTTTAGGCCAAACCTTATCGAAGGCCTTTGATATGCCGAGAGCAATTACCCTAGAAATGAAGCTTTTGTCGAGAGATTCGCTAATCCTATGAGATATAACCGTTAGCACATCTGCTGTAGATCTAGCAGAGCGGAAACCATATTGCATGTTACTAAGAAGGTTATTTCTGCTGAGGTGGTTGACTACTTCTCTATTTATTGTGTATTCCAGCAACTTACTCATGACACACAGGAGACTTATTGGTCTGTATTGAGAGGGAGATGACTTATCACCTGAATTCTTAAATACAGGGCATACTGATGAGGTTTTCCAGGGTGTTGGAAAGCACTTCTCCTTAAGGCAACGCTTAAACAGTTTGGAAAGTATGGGGGCAAGTTCTGGTTGTAATTTCTTTAACACTATAATTGGAATACCGTCGGGACCAGTTGCTTCACTGAAGTCAAGGTTCTTGATTAGCTTGGCGACCTCACACACAGATATTTGTATGTTGCATAGCGTGTTGTCTGTTATAGGAGGGAATATGGGGAGTTGATGGCCTTCGTCACATAGGGTAGAATTTGCTGCAAAGTTCTTGGCAAATAGTTTGGCCTTGTCGGATGCTGTCGAGATGACCTCTGGTCCATTGATAATGGTTGGGATAGAGCACACGTTTCTGTTCAAGATCCTATTTGCTATTTGCCAGAACTGGTGGGAACCAAGCCACTGCTCAGCTACTTTGGACTTAACGGATTGCACATATAGTTCTCTTGCATTTTTTATTACTCTTTTACAATGGTTGCTGGCGGTTCTGAAAGCAGCTTTAGTTTCAGTGCATCTATTACGTTGGTAACTATGGAAAAAGTGATTTCTGTGTGCGATGGCAGCAGCACATTCGGGGGAGAACCATGGCTGGCTGTTAGACTGTTAGACTTTGGAATTCTCTTCTGATTTCCTGCTTTCCCAACTGTACTGACATGTAGAAGTTCAAGTGTAATGTAAACAAACATCTTGCTGCTACCCCTGGAACTGAGGTTCCTGATAGTAGCCCCCTACATCAAAGTGGCAATGTGCCTTGTTTAGGGTGAAAGTGTAATTTAAAAAATATATATATATATATAAATATTTATATATATATATATATATATAAAGTAGTAGTGTTAGTGTTAGTGTTAGTGTTAGTGTGTGTGTGTGTGTGTGTGTGTGTGTGTGTGTGTGTGTGTGTGTGTGTGTGTGTGTGCGTGTGTGTACAACTCTCCTGCGGCCCACAGCACTGGACCGATCATGACCAAACCTGACATGATAATGCCCTCCGACCTAGGGATGGTACACACCATGTTTCAAGGTTACGGTCAAGGTCAAGCTTAAAGGTTAAGGTTATATTTGGTGCGGCCTTTCATAAACTCCTCCAGAAACGGAAAAAGTCGGAAATTTAAAAAAAAAAAAAAAAAGTGGAGGCATAGCGTTTTCAAAGAAACTAAAAAAAAAAAAGCTAAAAAATCTCACTCTCTTTCACAACGCTATGCCCCCCCCCACGCTTTGAATTTCTAACGACTTTTCCGTTTCTGAAATGGAACAGAGTCATACATTTCATTACATCAAAAATATATTCAAATATTTTTACTGGTGCTTCGCTTTCTTAATTTCATTCATTTTTTTTTTTTTTTTTTTTTATTACATTTTCACCCCAAACAAGGCAAATTGCCACTTTGGTGTAGGGGGCTACTATCAGGGGCAACAACTACTGGGGTACTATGTAGGGATTTGGGCAGCAAGGTGTCGGTTCACGTTACACTTGAACTTCTGCACGTCAGTACTGTTGGGGAAGCAGGGACCTGGAATGGAATTCCAGAGTCTAGCGGTTCTGGGGAAGAAACTATTGGAGTAAAAAGATCTTTTACATCTAGGGATCTCTACAGTGTGGGGGTGGGATTTAGCAGCCTGTCGGGTTTGTCGAGGGTGCACACGTCATGGGGGCACAAGTGATTGCAGTTCGTCAGAGCATTCACCACTAAAATACTTGTAGAAAAGGCAGAGGGATGCAACATTTCGTCGATGGGACAGAGGCTGAAGCTTAGATGCCAGTTCAGGGCCTATCAGGTTTGCGACTCTCTTTTGAACCTTGTCAAGGAGCGAGAGACTAGTAGCAGATGCACCAGCCCAGATGTGGCAGCAATACTCCATACATGGGCGAATGGTGGCCTTATAGAGGTACAGGATACTTTCGGGTGTTAGTAGTTTTCTAGCACAGTAGAGAGAGCCCACCTTTCTTGCAGCGGCCCTGGCAATGCCTTCAATGTAATTGTTCCAACTCATGTTTCCTGTGAACATTAGGCCAAGGAGTTTGAAAGATGGACTCTCAGATAAAGAGTCGTTGGCCATTGCTATGGGTGGTAGAGAGGGTTTCTTGTGATTATTGAATGAAACTAGTTTAGTCTTGGCAGCATTGAACGCGACCAACCACTTTTGTCCCCATTCCACTACAGATTGGAAGTCTTCCTCTAGTGTTTCTGCTATTTCTTTAGAAATGTGTTCATTCGTCTTCCTGTCGTGCCTGCCATAGAGTGTAGTGTCATCAGCATATATACCCATCTCAGAGGCAATGTTGTCGGAGAGGTCATTTATGAATATCAGGAACAATAGAGGTCCAAGGATAGAACCCTGGGGCACCCCCGCATTTATATCATATTGTTTAGATGTACGACCGTCGAGGACAACCTGAATTTTTCTCTTATCTAAGAAGGATTTAATTATGTTAAATATTCTACCAGTGATACCGTATGATCTGATTTTACTGAGGAGGCCCTCATGCCATACCCTGTCAAAAGCCTTAGATATATCTAGAGCTACCGCTCTGCCCTCCCCTGCATTGTCCAGTGAATGGTATATACGTTCAGAGATCACAGTTAGGATGTCTGCTGTGGAACGGGCTTGTCTAAATCCATATTGTTTGTCAGTCAGTAGTTTAGCATCATCCAGAGGAAGTCTCGAAATAAAGACGAAACGTTGATGAACACATAACTTATAAATTTATTTTTATTTCGGACTATTATTCTCATATTTATTAGTTGTTGTTTCATCTTTATTGGTTGTTGTTTTTCACAACGTTTCGGACAACTATTCCTCTGGCCTTTGTTCCACGATGGGTAGGAACTTCGAATCTCCTATCCGTCGCGGTTACCACCTGAAGATGGCCAGAGGAATAGTTGTCCGAAACGTCGTGAAAAACAACAACCAATAAAGATGAAAACAACTAATAAAGATGAGAATGATAGTCCGAAATAAAAATAAATTAATGTATATAATGCTCATCTCAAAAATTAATTCCAATTAAGGAATAATATAAATAGATAACTTAGTTTGTTCCTTTTTTATTTCTCTCTCTCTCTCTCTCTCTCTCTCTCTCTCTCTATGTATATATATATATATATATATATATATATATATATATATATATATATATATATATATATATATATATATATAAACAAATTAAGATGGTCGCGACACTGGACATGCTAATGTTTCCAGCAAATGATCGGTTAAAACTAGAAGTCCTCATCAGGCGACTTAATAAATGGTTGCTTTCCATAGAAGAAACCAGTCCTCGATTTTTTTTTTTTTATGTATTTGAGGACTGGTTTCTTCGGTGGAAAGCAACCATTTATTAAGTCGCCTGACGAAAACTTTTGGTTTTAGCCGCCCATTTGTCTAAAACATTAGCATGTCCAGTGTCGCGGCCATGTATATTTGTTTGTATACTAAATATTTTATATATATATATATATATATATATATATATATATATATATATATATATGCGTCAAAATAAAATTATCTAACAATCAACTTGTATGGAAACCTGTGATTATAAGTCTTACAAAATATTACTGGCAGTAATATTCTATAAGTATTAGCACACCTAAATAAAAAATTGCTCGATATACAAGATAGAGCAAATAAATCAAATTTAAGTCATTCAATGAATTTAAAAATTTATGACATGAAATGGTTAATTTCAAGTCAAAAGATTTTTATTATTCTATGTAAGACAAAGAATACATTTGAAATATCATAACTCCTTATCCTATAGGATTTCAATGTGTACCATCTCTTCAGAGTAGAATTTCAATGTCTATCACCTGTTTGCTAATATTATTTACTAATATTTTCTCCTCTGAAGAGATGGTAAACATCGAAATCCTATAGGATAAGGAGTTATAATATTTCAAATGTATTCTTTGTCTTACATAGAATAATAAAAATCTTTTGGATTTAAAATTTAACCATATTTATTATTGAATGATAAAAATTTGATATATACATATATGCACACACACACACACACACACACACATATATATATATATATATATATATATATATATATATATATATATATATACAACCTTTGAGACTTTACATGACCCGTCACCACAGTCGATTGAAAATTTCTTGGGGCTACTAAAAGTCGTAAATCACTCGCCCGCCAGTCGATAAAATTTCTTTAAATAAAGAAACGGGGGAAAAACTCATTTATTTTACGACCCGCAAATATGCGGTGAATTAGAATGACCTATGTCTCATCATTTGTGAATTCTTTCATCTCTAGGTGTGAGACCGTTGGAATATCGTATTGAAAAAAGAGTGGTCACGCTAAAGGTCAATAAGAGGCTAAATTTACACATTCAGCGTGTAGTCCAAATGTCGTCTTCATTTAGCTCTCTGATTTTGAAATTCATTTGGAAAAAAATTCTTCGACGCTACAATTACATACACTTCATGCTTACAAAAGTAAAGACGAACATTTGAAAGAGGAAAAAACGCATCGTTCCGTCAAGCATCCGAAGAAATTATTCTTATTTCTATGGAACAATAATATGAATGATGCTATATAAAGAAACTAGTGTTTTATTTTAACGTTTTGTTGAATATTTACTGAAATGTTTGTAGTAATAAAATAGTTGATTTACAAGAGTTAAACATATATTTTCTTGTTAGATTATACACACGGTAATTTCTTGAATTGTTGTAAAATTATTTACTGAAACAAAGACATAAAGCCGGACGAGTAAAAATATTTTGGGGCGAGTAAATTTTCCCTCACACTCGACCGGCGGTCGAGTGATTTTTTTTCAAATTTCAAAGGCTGTATATATATATATATATATATATATATATATATATATATATATATATATATATATATATATATATATATATATATATATACTATAACAGTTCAGAGTGATTATTTTTTCAAATCTCAAAGGCTGTATATATATATATATATATATATATATATATATATATATATATATATATATATATATACTGGTCCTGGATATGACCTTAAACTATATCCAGTGGTGAGGCCCCAACTTGCGGGCTTTGGGAGTGTGGAGCCACCCTTTAATTACCATTGCTCCCAGGTCCACTCTGACCCGGAGTGGTAGTACCTGTTAGGGTCCCAACTATGGGTTAAATAGAAACCAACTTGAAAACAACAAATATATTTTATTAAAACATTTTCTTAAATCTTTGAATTCGGCATTAAATAACACGAAAAGTGTTGATATGCCATAAAACAAAAATAACCAACCAAATATATATATATATATATATATATATATATATATATATATATATATATATATACTATAACAGTTCAGAGTGATTATTTTTTTCAACCATGTACGTGTTAAACATCAGCAGTAAATCTCATCTTGACATATCCCTGCAATCTTTCTCCGTACATATATATTCGCACCATTTTTTGTTTCGTTTTTGTTTTTGGAACATCCATAAAATGCATACGCTTCACATATATTTCGGCATTCACCATTATCGGAATAAATCGAATGTGGGTGGTTATTTGCACTTCTATTCCAGCTGTTGATTGACGTTCTCGCTTCATATACTCCTCAGCAAATCCCCACCTTCTCCACGCCATCTGCAGAATTGTAAGGAGGCGCTCGGGTAAAAATGTTTTCGTAAATACCTGAAGATTTCGACCATCTTGTGCGTCAGTGGCTTTGCGGTGCACCTGATAGATATCAAGGGAGGTAATGCTTAATCGAATCAGCAAATGGAGCGAGAAAGAGTGGGTAAAAGATGGAAGAGAGAAGGCGGTGGGGGGAATGAGAAAGTAAGATTTGAGTTTTGGAAAGAAAAGAAAGAAAGAATTGATGGGAAAGAGGAAGGTAAAAATAAAAAAGGAAAAAGGAAAATAAGTAAAGAGAAGACGAAAAGATTAAAGACAAAAAAGAAAAGATTGGAAAGAAAAAAGATTGGAAAGAAAAAAGATTGGAAAGAAAAAAGATTGAAAAGAAAAAAGATTGGAAAGAAAAAACATTGGAAAGAAAAAAGATTGGAAAGAAAAAAGATTGGAAAGAAAAAAGATTGGAAAGAAAAAAGATTGAAAAGAAAAAAGATTGGAAAGAAAAAAGATTGGAAAGAAAAAAGATTGGAAAGAAAAAAGATTGAAAAGAAAAAAGATTGGAAAGAAAAAAGATTGGAAAGAAAAAAGATTGGAAAGAACAAAATAAAAAATTTCAAGAAGAAAATGTGAAAACGTTTCTGAATTTTTGAGATGAGGATTGGTTATTCGTATTATTTGGATTCATCGGACTATTGTTCTCATCTTGAGTGGCATTTTCACAACGTTTCAGCCGATGTAACTGCCGCCCTTCTTCAGGTGTATCTTGTTGAACTAAGAAATTGTGATGGAATTTTGAACGGAACTCTTTATTTACTTCATGGAGGTAGCATGCTCTTGTTCCATCAGCCACGACTAAGTCTTTTTTTTTATTTCAATTTTCACCCCAAACAAGGCACAGTGCAACTTTAAAGTAGGGGGCTACTATAGGCGACATATGTTGCAGGGGTATTATGAAGAGAGATGAGTAGCAAGATGTCTGTTCCCATTACACTTGAACTTCTGCATGTCAGTTCAGTTGGGAAAGCAGAATCCTGGAAGGGAGTTCCAAAGTCTAGCAGTTCTGGGAAAGAAACTATTGGAGTAAAAAGCCTTCTTACACCTAGGGATCTCTACTGTGAAGGGGTGGGATTTAGCTGCTTGTCGGTTTGTCCGGGGTATTCACGTTGAGGGGGTACAAGTGCTTTATAGTTCGTCAGAGCATTCACCATTAAAGTACTTGTTGAACAGGCAGAGGGATGCAACATTTCGTCGATGGGGAAGAGGCTGAAGCTTAGATGAGAGTTCAGGACCTATCAGATTGGTGACTCTCTTTTGAACCCTGTCCAGGAGTGAGAGATGCACCAGCCCAGATGTGACAACAGTACTCGATACATGGGCGAATGGTGGCCTTATAGAGGTACAGGGTACTTTCAGATGTAAGTAGCTTTCTAGCACGGTAGAGAGAGCCCACCTTCTTCGCAGCAGCCTTGGCAATGCTCTCAATATATCTATTCCAGTTCATGTTGACATCTATGCTGATGACACGACCATCTACGGCAACACATCAAAGGCTGTAAATGACAAAGTTCTCTCTGATTCTCTCTCCTCTGATCTCGAGCGCGTGGTTCAGTGGGGGAAGATGTGGTTGGTTACCTTTAATGCATCCAAAACCAAACTCCTATCCTTACATCATCAATGCTCTGATCCCCATCTGGCATCAATTGTGATGGATGGCTCTCGTCTGGATGAGGCCCCGTGTTTTGACAAGCTTCTGGGTTTGACCTTTACTCCTGATCTGAAATGGAACACGTACATCAAGTCTGTTGCCAAGGTCGCTGGAAAGATGGTGGGATCCTTCTACCGCTCCAGAAGATATCTCACTACTGATGCAATTCTCTATCTATATAAAAGCCAAGTACGTCCAAGGATGGAATACTGTTGCCATATCTGGGCAGGAGCTGCTAAAAACAGCCTATCCTGCCTTGACAGAGTACAAAATAGACTTCGTGGCTTAGTGGGGGATGCCTTTTTCTCTACCCTGCAACCTCTCTCCCACAGAAGAGACGTTGCGAGCCTGTCCTTGTTTTATCGTTATTTCCATGGCAGATGCTCGTCTGAACTCCAATCTCTGGTCCCCCCTCGCCAATCTTTCACGAAAAACACCCGTCTAGCTGAATCCACTGTGAAAAATTTCCCCCACTCTATATCTGTGCCTAAATCAAAACGCAGATTCCATGAGCAAAGCTTCTTTCTTAGAACTGCACGCCTGTGGAACTCTGTTCCGTCTGCCTGCTTCCCTCCAGACTACAACTTGGTTGTCTTCAAGTCCAATGTTAACAAATTCCTAATGAACCGCCCCCTTAAGTAAACATATCAGCAAATCTCCTCACTAACGTAATGTACTTGCAATAACCCTTATCCCTGAGTGGCTTCCGGGCCTTGATAAGTGGTGATCACTGTGTGTAAAAAAAAAAAAAAAAAAAAAAAAAAATGTTCCCGGTAAACATTAGGCCGAGGAGTTTAAAGGAAGTACTTTCGGGTAATATGTTCTTAGCCATTGCTATTGGTGGTAGAGAAGGTTTCTTGTACTTATTGAAGGAAACAAGCTTAGTCTTGGCAGCATTGAATGTGACCATCCATTTTTGTCCCCATTCCACTACAGATTTGAGGTCATCCTCTAGTATTTCTGCCATTTCCTTGGATATGTGTTCAAGGACCCGTGGCACAATGGTTAGATTCCGTGGAAAAATCAATTGTAAAAGTGATATTCTCCTGAAGGTTGAAGGTTCAATTCTCTGTGTGGGTGACCGAAAAATACAATTGCAAATTGCTTAGGACCTCTGCTCATTCATGGCTGACCGAACAAGAGCATGCTACCCCATGAAGTAAATAAAGGGTTCTGTCCAAAATTCCGTCCAAATTCTTGAGTTCGACAAGATAAGCCTGAAGAAGGTCGGGGCTTACATCAACCAAAACATTGTGAAAATGACATTCAAGATTAGAACAGTAGTTCGATGAATCCAAACAATATGAAAAAGTAACCATAGATAAGAAAGAAAGAAAGAAAATAATTAATGAAGAAATAAAAGAAAGGGAGAAAGACGAAAAGAAGAAAATATTGGAAAATGAATAAGATAATCAGAACTGGAACACTACCAAAATCAAATAAGGTTACTACCTAGCAAAATATTTAACCTACACAAGTAAAGACACGTACACTGATCTGGCCTCGAAAGTGTCTCATTTAAGCTCGTCCACAATTTTGATTGGCACTATTATTGTTGTGGTTGCAAGGTTGAACAATAATTAGTAAGGAAATACAATGAAGACGCAAACAACAAGATAACGCAATAATAAGTGTATTAAAGAAAAGGTATATTTACAATATGTACAAATGACGGTGTCGAGTCAGAGAGTCTTGGTGGGAGGGCATGTACGCTCTTCAGCGTCACTTCCGGTGACATTTGAGTAAGACACACCAAGGCCAACCTAGGCTTGCCATTTATAGTGTTATGTTATTCGCATATGCAAATAAGTGGTTGCCACCACAACAGTTATATTCTAGAAAAGCTTAAAATAAAACCTAATAAAACTGATGCAGATTTATTATTGCATTTTTAAATATATTTCGAGATAAAACCTCCTTTTCAAATTGAATTGATGATAGGTGCTTTTTTTGTCCTTTCTTCTTCTTTCCTACCCTGTAACTATTGTTACTGGATATATGGTCTATCAATTCCATGTTTAAGTATCAACTCCATGTTTAAGAAAGTTGAATTTTTTTTTCGTTTCATCTGTCATAAAGACAATGAGTTGGAGATAATGAACTCGTTTTGTTCAAGCTCAAACATAACAAAAACGTCCAGGTTTATTACAAGCAAGAAATTAGTATTCTTATATTTTACAAAGTTCTTATCAATATGTAGTTTGAAAATAACACCTGATAACAGACATTAAAAGAGAGCATAAATTCTTTGATGCCATAAATTCTTTGACACCATGTTTTTGCATATGATGTTGACAAGACTTATCTGGCATCGAAAATATATCTTTTTCTTTTTTTACTTGGAAGTCACCACTTATCAAGGCCCAAAGGCCACTCGAGGATAAGGGTTAATGAATGTAAGGTGGTAGTGTAATAATCGTTAATGGAGCAAATTGGGTAGAATTTGATTATTTATAGGGACGGCTCCACAAGAATTTGTTTACATTGGATTTGAAGGTTACTATGTTGCAGTCAAACCAGAAATCAGGCCAGCGGAACAGTGTTCTGTCGGCGGGCAATTCTGGGAAAGAAACTTTATTCATGGAATCTGTTTTCAAATTTAGGCACAGATTTTGGGGGAAATTGTATATAGTGGCTGTAGCTAGTCGGGTGTTTTTAGTGAAAGTTTGGCAAAGTGGGGCCATAGATTGGAGTTCTAACAAGCACTTGCCATGAAAACAAAAACAGATTTGCAACGTCTCATCTCTGGGAAAGGGGTTGCAGGGAAAAGAAAAGGGCATCATCTACTAGGTTTCGAAGCTGGTTTTGAACTTTATCAAGGCTGGATGGGATGTGTTGAGCAGCGCCTGCCCAAATGTGGCAACAGTACTCAATTTTAGGGCATACCTGGCTCTTATATAGATAGGGGATTGCATCAACAGTGAGATACCTACTGGAGCGGAGAGTGATCCAATCATTTTTTCTAGCGATCTTGACAACAGATTTGATGTATGTGTTCCATTTCTTCGATAATCAGTTCGACGGCGACCTTGTTGCTGTCACACTGGGGCAAGATTTTATTGAGTTTGAGGAGGTTCACCTTCTTAGTTTTTACCTTATTTTGGAGAAGGGGTTATTTTATTGGTAATCGATGGAGGCGCCTCTACAGGGGAATGCCGACGGTGTTGCTGAGGCATTTTTCTCAGACCTGAGCGCATAAATCCTAGTGCGATGGCTTTTCAAAATCACACATGACCTTGTGTCTAATCTCGTGGAGATATGATAAATAAACTACAATGTTGGTAAGCTAAGAAAAAATATTTTTCAAAACTCAAACTCATTATTTTTTATTCCTACTTTCGTGTGTAACTTTCTTTTGTATGAATACAATTTTATCTCTTTGACCGTGAATATTGTTTTGTTTTTTTGTTTGTTTTTTTCTTTTGAAGAACATAAAAGCGTCAATGGTTATACGTTT
Source organism: Euprymna scolopes (assembly GCF_053919585.1). NCBI lineage: Eukaryota > Metazoa > Mollusca > Cephalopoda > Sepiida > Sepiolidae > Euprymna > Euprymna scolopes. Next base: position 87,235,977 of record NC_136518.1, read on the forward strand.
TGGTCAGTTGCATTTTTTTTATTAAAGAGATTTTTTTGTTTATTTTTGCAACTTCTATTATTTTATATAGTTGCCTTTAACAGAAATAGTTGTGTCAGTTCGTACATCCGTCTGTCTGTCGCACTTCAATTTCATTTCTAAACATGTAGATTGAATAAACGCGTTTTATTTTAGAAATGCCTAAGAGGTTTTCTCTGTCCATATGTCACCCTTAAGTTTCATATAGCATTTTCTTTGCTCTATCAAACTTTGGTTTGAAATAGATTACTTTTTTGGCTCTGTCAAACATCGGTTTGAAATAGATTAATTTTTTGCTCTGTCAAACATCGGTTTGAAATTAAACTTTCATTGGTCTGTAAAACTTTGGTTTGAAATAGGATTTTCCTTGATGTGTCAAACTTCGGTTTGATATAGGATTTTCTTTGGGTTGTCAAACTTTGGTTTGAATCAGGATTTTCATAGGTCTATCAAACTTAGATTTGAAATAGGATTTTCTTTGATTTATCATGCATTTAAATTAGGATTTTCTTTGATTTATCATACATTTAAAATAGGATTTTCTTTGATTTATCATACATTTAAAATAGGATTTTCTTTGATTTATCATACATTTAAAATAGGATTTTCTTAGGTTTGTCACTTTAGGGCAGGAATATCATTTTTGAAAGGCGATTGCTTTAACCGTCTCTGTTTACAGTAAATTCGTATAAATCATCATGGCTCGATTCTGCTGTTGGTATTTGGTTTTCTTGATTTCGTCAAGAATTAAGTACTCACAGGAGGTACAAGATGAAGATTGCCAACATCCATACAGATAGATATGCACACATATTAAATTTGTTTTATTTTTTTTTTAACTGGTTGGATTCTATTGTTTCTATTTAGTTTCCCCGATTTTTATCTAGAATCAAGAATCTACGAAAGAGACATAAGAAAAATTATCAACATCTAAAAATAAAAGTGATTTTAGGCGAATGTCAGGATTCGATCTTAGCACGCTCGGTCGTCAGTCTGCTTCGTTATCCATATCTATGGTAGCACATCTAAGACCGTAAACGACCAAGTTCTCTCTGATTCTCTCTCCTCTGATCTTGAGCAAGTAGTACAATGGGGAAAGAGGTGGCTTGTTACTTTTAATGTATCTAAAACCAAGCTTTTATCTTTACATCATCAACGCTCTGATCCCCATCTGGCATCAATTGAAATGAATGGTTCTCGTCTTGGGGAGGCCTCATGTTTTAACAAGCTTCTGGGCTTGACCTTTACTCCTGATCTTAAATGGAACACATACATTAAATCTGTTGCCAAGGCCGCTGGAAAAATGGTGGGATCCTTCTATCGATCCAGTAGATATCTCACTGCTGATGCAATTCTCTATCTATATAAGAGCCAGGTACGTCCAAGGATAGAGTACTGTTAATATATCTGGGCAGGAGCTGCTAGAAAGGACTTATCCTGCCTTGATAGAGTTCAAAATAGACTTTGTAGCCTCGTAAGGGATTCCTTTTCTCTTCCCTGCAACCTCTTTCTCACAGAAGAGATGGTTCGAGTTTGTCTCTGCTTTATCGTTATTTTCATGGCAAGTGCTCGGCTGGGCTTCATTCTATGGTCTGCCCCTCGCCAAACTTTCACAAGAAACACCCGTCTAGCAGAAAACACTATCACTAGTTTCCCCCACTCTTTATCTATGCGTAAACCTAAACGTAGATTCCATGAGCAGCTTCTTTCTTAGAACTGTACGCCTATGGAATTGTCTTCCGTTTTTCTGCTTTCCAGCTGACTACAATATGGTTGTCTTCAAGTCTAACGTAAACAAGTTTTTGATGAGCCGTTCCATATAAGTTAACAAATTTACCGAATCTCCATTACTAATGGTTACTATATTGTCCAATTTCTATTGTACACTCTTTAACCTTTATCCTCGAATAGTCTCTGGGCCTTGATAAGTGGTGATGTCTATGTAAAAAAAAAATTTTTTTTAAATAAATAAAATATTTCATCACAGCCACCTTTAAGACTCCATCCATCCATAAGTTTATCGCTGCAATTACTACATTCTTAGTTTTTTTTGTTTTTTGTTTTGTTTTTTTCTGATCGAAGCTTGTGAGTAACTCTTGATTGAATATCTTCATTTTCTTTTCCTATCAATGCTGGTGTTCTTCAGGGCTCTATTCTGTGTCTAACGTTGTTTATTTTCTATATAAATGACATTCCAGAAAATATTATTCAGAAAATTGACATTTATGCTGGTGACACCACCCTGGTGAACCAAGTGCAAAAGAGATCCAGACAATTGCACTTAAGGAAACAGCGAGGATACTAAAAAGAGCTCTCGGTTGGTTTCAATAAAAAGCAGGGCAATGTTGGCAGCTGGTTTGGCTGGCCCATACCCAGCATTACAATCTTCAAAGGAAGGAAATTATAAAAAAAAAAAAAAAAAAAAGTAATACTGCTCGTCCATTTCTTTTTTTTTTTTTTTTTTTCAGATCAGTTAAAAATGTATGGTTTATTTAGAAGTTGATTTGGGTTCTGTTATGGATTGAAATAAGAAATAGCTTGTATCGTTTAATCCTGTTAAGACTCAACTATCATCCTTCAATCGTAGACGTGTACTTTTTCTTCAGGAGATTTTTTATGGATGACTCTTTTTTTCTCATCAAATCTTTATTGGAGTTCAAACATTAAATCCATTGTTCTTTCTGCGTCTGGCAAAATCAGTTCTCTTTATCGCTCTAAACACTTTTTCATACGCAAGGCTATTCTCTATCTCGACAAATCTATTATCAAACCATATATGGAGTTGATTGTTGTCATATTTGGCCTGGTGAATCTTTGTCTTATTTGAAGGGTCTTGATAAATTGCAGAAACGTATCTGTAATTTGATTGGTTCATACATTTTCTTCTTCACTGTAACCTCTGTCTCACAGACGTGATGTTGCTAGTCTCATTCTTTTCTACATGGCATGTGTTTCTCAGAATTGTCTGATCTATTCCCTGCTTTCTTTGTTCCAGCTTCTTTGACTCGTTGGTTTAAACGTCGCGATCAATTTGCTGTTTTAATACCTCATTGTAATACAGCTTCCTGTTCCAGTAGCTTCTTTCTAAGAACTTCAATGTTGTGGAACTCTCTTCCTGCTTACTGTTTTCCTTCTATGTAGAGCTTTGGTTTTTTTTCAATATTAAGGCCAATAGGCATCTCCTGCTTTTTGCAATAATCAGCTTTCGTTCTTGTTAGCTTCTTACATCAAGTGGTTTCATGTCTTGTCTCAAGCGATTTCCATAAAAAAATACATTTTCGTCACTAAATTTACGGAATGAATGGTTATTTCTTCAAAATATTTGTTCATGACCTCTCTCTCTCTCTCTCTCTCTCTCTCTCTCTCTCTCTCTCTCTCTCTCTGCCTAGCAAACAAGTTAATAGGGAAAATATATGAAAGAAAAAATAAACAGCCTTAATTGAAATATTTGGATAATTCTGTTTGGAAGAAGGCGGTGGATATATTATGTATTTGCACTGAGTTCATCTGTTTTTGTTTTTTTTTGTTTTTTTTTTGTTTTTTTTCTACTCGCTGGCGAATAAATTGAACAAATAATAAAACATGGCCGCTCCGATGACTCGGCGATTTCATTCATCGACGTTGTAAATTGACGCGGAGGCGGACGTTATAAACATCAGTTTAATTTATTCTCTCTTTTCTTCGTTTTTGTAAGATTCAATTTGTAATATGTTCGTAAGAATTTTTTTATCTATTTGTACATATAAAAGGAAAAATAGTCGATCATTTTTTTTTGTTTTCCTTTCCTGTTGATTTATTTTTGTATTTATGAACTAGCAGGTCGCCCGGTATTGGCCGGTCGTAAAATACGCTTAAATATGATATTTTAATTAATGCTAATTTCGTATTTATTATTATATTATATTGGACCCAATTTTAAAAAAAATATTACTCGTGCGCCACCACCGAAAATCGAAACCAAAACGTTTAGCTTACGATTTACTTTTCCCTTCGACGTTAATGCCTGAGCTATGAAGACATGTTTGTTGCAAGGCTAAAAATTAAAACAGGAATCAATAGCTATTACGTTACGCATGCATATTCGTAATGCTGTCGTTCAATCTTCACCTGATAAATTCCATTTCTTTAATTTTCACACCTTTGCACCGATTTTCCAACCCAAATATAAAGTTTCGCATGGTTTCAAATACTTTATATATTAAGTTTTGTGTCTGTAGACCAAAAACTGACAGAGGAGTTTGGTAGACAAATTTTTTAAACAGATATATACACGCATACATAAAAATATATATATAGAAATAGGTTTGTGATTTACTATAACCTTTTTACACAAATATTACACAAGTATAAATCATGTAGAATATCTGCATGAACATAATTACACGTAATATTTAATTAAAGGTGATCATCCCATAAAAAACTAAAAAAAAAAAACTTATAGGGAATTAATTAAAATTAATGTTTAAAAGAATATGTAAATTGCCTAGATCTTTTGCAGATGAATGCAATTCCACGACCCATATATAACAAAGTTGTTTTTTCTTTTAAATAAATAGAAAAAAGTTCGCCTTTTTTCTTCTTGACCTTTGGGCCAAGATCTTTTTTCTGTTATCAAAGTGTAGTATCTGCCGGAGCAGATACTGCAAGCTATGACTAGCTATGACTAGCAAAGACCAGATGTGGGGGCAACCCCACATGCCTGACCATTAACCAGCTCCCATTTCCCACCTCTCGGGAGCTGGTCCCCTTTTTCCCTTCCCCCTCCCTTCACTCCTCACATTAAAAATCGGCCTTGTGCCTAATTTGCTCGGTGGGGGAGCAAATAAATACCATCTGCTCCGGCAGATGCTGCAATCAAAGACCGTATATGGGGGCAACCCCACATATCAGACCATTGCTCTTGAGCTATCAGTTTTGGTCAATGTAGGGGAAACCCTTCATACCAATTGTCACTATCCAGTTCCCCTGAGAGGGAACAGGCCCCCCCTCACTTTCCACATTAAAAAACGGCCTTGTGCCAAATTTGCTCAGTGGAGAAGCAAATAAATGACTAAATAGGAAAAAAAGTTTTTACTATGAATATCAATATACAAAAAAAGTTTTTACTATGAATATCAATATACAAAAAAAGTTTTTACTATGAATATCAATATACAAAAAAAGTTTTTACTATGAATATCAATATACAAAAAAAGTTTATAGAAGATAGATTAAAAACACCTGTGCTCTATGTTTGTTATTTACTAGTGGAGATACTTGTCATTTCCCGTATGTTACATACTAGCTGGCCGCCCGGCGTTGCCCAGTAGTACAATACGCTCAAACATGATATTTTAATTTATGCAGATTGCATATGTATTATTATAGAATCAATCCTCTATTGATTATTATGTATTACGAGGGTTTGTTCAGTGGACTATTTTGCAAAAAAAAAATTAATAAAAAAATAATAATGATAATGTCGTTCATCAAATTTCGTCTGTGTTTGTTTACAATATTACGTCAGCTGATATTTGGACTTGACGACAGGTGAATATTTTACGTTACATCGGCGAAGGTTACACGAGAAAAAAAGACTATTTATAAGATCGGATTTTTTCGATTTTCAATACTTATCGGACGAATTTCTGTAGAAAACATATCTAAGAACACTGCCAGACATGTAAATTAGCTTTGTGTGAAATTTTCAAAAGATAGGTTCAGCTTTCGAAATCTATGAGGAAGGTTCTCAAACACACACACACACACACACACAAAGTGACTTTTATATAATAGTCGAGCTAGAGATAGAAATAGAGATATATATAAAAACTAGAAGAATATTCGTTCAAGATAGGTAAAATTAATCCCCTGAACAGAATACCTTTTTGCATCACTTTTATGTACTTTACGGAAATCAAAATATACTAATGCTAAGCAATATGTCTAGAATCCTCGACTGAACTCCAATCTATGGTCACCTTTTGCCAAACTTTCACAAAAAAAAACACTCGACTTTTACCCACTCTCTATCTGTGCCTAAAACTAAATGCAGATTCCATGAACAAAACTTCTTTTCCAGAACTGTCCGCCTGTTCTTCTGGCCTGCTTTCCGGTTGAATTCAAATCCAATGTAAACAAGTTTTTGTAGAGCCGTCCCCATAAATAATTAAATTCTACCTAATTTACACCATTAACGATTACTACACTACCAACTTACATTCATTAACCCTTATCCTCGAGTTGCCTTTGGGCCTTGATAAGTGGTGATTCCCAAATAAAAAATATACTTATTTTTTTTTTAATTTTTATTTTTTATTCAATTTTCACCCCAAACAAGGCACAGTGCCACTTTGAAGCAGGGGGCTACTATCAGGGACTTAATTAGCGGGGTCATTATGAAGGGAGATGAGTAGAAAGATGTTTGTTAATATTACACTTGAACTTCTGCATATCAGTGCAGTTGGGAAAGCAGAATCCCGGAAGGGAGTTCCAAAGACCCGCAGTTCTGGGGAAGAAACTATTGGAGTAAAAGGTTTTCTTGCACCTAGGGATCTCTACTGTAAAGGGATGAGACTTAGTAGCTTGTCGGGTTTGTCGGGGGTAGTTATGTTGGGGAGGTACAAGTGTTTGCAGTTCGTCAGAGCATTCCCCATTAAAGTATTTGCAGAACAGGCAGAGGGATGCAACATCTCGTCGATGGGACAGAGGCTGAAGCCTAGATGATAGTTCAGGACCTATCAGGTTGGCGACTCTTTTTTTAACCCTGTCCAGGAGCGAGAGACAAGCAGCAGATGCACCAGCCCAGATGTGACAACACTACTCCATACATGGGCGAATGGTGGCCTTATAGAGGTATAGGATACTGTCAGGCGTAAGTAGTTTTCTAGCACGGTAGAGGGAGTCAACCTTCCTTGCAGCAGCCTTGGCAATGCTCTCAATGTATCTATTCCAGTTCATATTCCCTGTAAATGTTAGGCCGAGGAGTTTAAAGGAAGTACTTTTAGGCAATGCGTTCTTGGCCATTGCTATTGGTGGTAGAGACGGTTTCTTGTAGTTGATGAAAATTCATTCTATGATTTTGATTCTATAAAATGTATAAAATTTAAGGCTTAAGCTTAAGAGATCTTAAGAAGGAACTGAAAGTTATGGAATCTTATTTAATTCAAGTCTAATTATTACAGATCAAATTCTAATGCAAATCTGGAATATTTTAATTTTCACATAAACTACTTGTGCCCATAAAACTTTTTAAAATACTCCAAGAAATAGAAATTTTGAGGAATATTTCTTAACATGAATTGGAGCAACTACATTGAGGTAGCTGCCAAGGTGCTCCGAGGAAAGTGGGCTCTCTTTACTGTGCTAGCTTAGTCTCTCGCTCCTAGATAGGGTTCAAAAAAAGAATTGCCATCCTACTAGCTCTTGCACTGTTGGCTAAACTCCAACCTCCATCCCATCACCAAAATGCTGCATTCCTGTTCCTGTTTTACAAGTGCTTTAATGGTAAGTGCTCGAACAAACTCAAAGCACTAATACCCCCTCGACATAAATATCCCTGACAAACCCAACAAGCAGCAAAATCCCACCCCTACACTGTGGATATCCCTAGATGCTGTAAAGAACTCTACTATAATAGCTTCTTCCTTTGAACTGATAAACTTTGGAATTCCCTCCCTGGCTCCTGTTCCTCTGACTGTACTGACATGTAGAAGTTTAAGTGTGATGTTGCTGCTCAACTCCCTAGATAGTATCAAGGTTAATCTGGTTTCAAATAGTAACCCCTTCGACTTAGTGGCACTATCCCTTGTTTGAGGTGAAAAAAGAAATTGATGTCTAATACTTATCATTAAAGTTTTATTGGATTTGAATGTTCATGAGATGCTTCCATTCCCTTTCTATCTTTGCATAAAGCTAAATGGGTGTAGAACAGGAGACGCTGGTGGTATGAGCACATTCAAAGGATAGATGAGAATTCTTAGGTTAGTAGATGTAGAACTGTTGATGGAGATGTAGAACAGGGGAGGGTGGAAAACATTGGTGGAAGCGATAAGAATAAACTTGAGAGGAAAATAAAAACCTGGCCAGAGATAGGTTAGTTTGGAAGTAAATTTCTCAAATCTGTTCAGCGCATGCTAGTATGCAAAACGAGTGTTAAACTGATGATGACGATGACGAAGATGATGATGATGATGACGATGTCAATGATGAGGATGATGATGATGCTAATGATGAGATGATGATGATGATGATGATGATGAAGACGACGACGACAACGACGACGATGATGATGATGATGATGATGATGATGATGATGATGATGATGATGATGATGATGACGACGACGATGTCAATGATGATTATCATCATAATGATTAATATTGATAATTTTAAAAAGTTTGTCTAAACGAAATTAATTTAAAAATAGGCAATTTAAAAAAAAGGACGTAAAAATCCTTAGAAATATGTCTGGATGAAAAACATATTCAAAAATTCCATTAAAATTCTCTTTTACCTCAAAAAAAATGTTTAAAAAATGAGTTAAAAAAAATGAGTTAAAAAAAATTAGTTAAAAAAATGAGTTAAAAAATGAGTTAAAAAATGAGTTAAAAAAATGAGTTAAAAAATGAGTTAAAAAAGGAGTTAAAAAATGAGTTAAAAAATGAATAAAAAAATGAGTTAAAAAATGAATAAAAAAATGAGTAAAAAATGAGTTAAAAAATGAGTTAAAAAAGGAGTTAAAAAATGAGTTAAAAAATGAGTTAAAAAAGGAGTTAAAAAATGAGTTAAAAAATGAGTTAAAAAATGAGTTAAAAAATGAGTTAAAAAATGAGTTAAAAAATGAGTTAAAAAATGAGTTAAAAAATGAGTTAAAAAATGAGTTAAAAAATGAGTTAAAAAAGGAGTTAAAAAATGAATAAAAAAATGAGTTAAAAAATGAATAAAAAAATGAGTTAAAAAATGAATAAAAAAATGAGTTAAAAAATGAGTTAAAAAATGAGTTAAAAAAGGAGTTAAAAAATGAGTTAAAAAATGAGTTAAAAAAGGAGTTAAAAAATGAGTTAAAAAATGAGTTAAAAAATGAGTTAAAAAATGAGTTAAAAAATGAGTTAAAAAATGAGTTAAAAAAGGAGTTAAAAAATGAGTTAAAAAATGAATAAAAAAATGAGTTAAAAAATGAATAAAAAAATGAGTTAAAAAATGAATAAAAAAATGAGTTAAAAAATGAGTTAAAAAATGAGTTAAGAACATTAATTTTACTCCCCTTAATTGACCAATGAACTTATTTTCGATATCTTTCTTGTGGTTTCTTGGTCTTAATTGCTTCCAGGTTAAGAATTCATCTACTCTGGTGGAGTATCCAGTTTAGTTTTGTTACTAATCAATGTTAAATGTAATTATAGTCTAGTGCATTCCAATATCTACCTACAAAGTTTGGATAAAATATATTAAGTAGTTTCGAACTCAATAAATGACAATCCGCAAAAAGAATGAATGCACAAATTATCAAACCTCATCTCAAAGGATCAAAAAAATATATATATATATACATAATTTGTTTATTCCATTTGTTATTTTCAATCCTCTCATAATATTCTTCATTATCCAACTGATAAATTTAATTACTCAATAGTATTGCTTGATATGCTTTTTTTTTTAATGAAAGACGAGGTATGAGAGGGATTTTGTCTAAAATTGGCCAAACTTTGTCTAATTTGATACTATTGAAAGCTTTTGTAAAATCGATAAAAATGATGTATTATGGTTTATTAAACTCGATTGATTTTTCAATTAATTAACTAAGGGTAAACATCTGTTCGGCTGTGCTTTTTCTAGGTTGATAGGCCGCTTGGGAATCGAGGAGACAGGAATAAAAATCCCTTGACGTGGCTCAACAAACTTATAAGTTTTTACTTTTAACATTTGAACCTGTCATGCTTTTTGTGCAAAACAATGATTAATGTTTTCTTGAAATTAGAAATGATTTTATTAGTTTCTAAAATAAGATTGAACACTTTATGAAGAACTAGCATCACCTCCAGTTTTATCGAATTCTAAGATAAAGGAGTAGCGTATTATATAAAATGTAATGTAAAAAGGTGTATAGTGTCTCTATCATAGTCTTAAATGTATGTAGTATATGTTTTAAGGCTTAGGGGGAGGTATATTGTGTATGGATGGTAATTCTATATAGAATTACCATCCCTAGTATACTTACCCCTAAGCCTTAAAACATATACTCCATACATTTAAGACTATGATAGAGACCCTATACACCTTTTTACATTGCACTTTATATAATACCTTATCTTAGAATTCTATATAATTCCCCCAACAACATCAATATTTTCATGATTTATTTCGTTCCTGATGAATTCCACGCTAGATATCGCATCCCCATCATGTTACCTAGCATCTTCTCTACTCTTCTGATGAGAAGTATTAGGCTTCGAAATACCTTGGCATAACGAGTCCCCTCTATTCCCCAACTAAATGTTTATATACCCTTATTGAATAAATGAACCATTCTATATTTACCAATATATAGGTTTTGTGACTGCATTTTTATTCCTATTCTTTTCATGTATGTGTGTGTGTGTGTGTGTGTGTGTGTGTGTGTGTGTGTGTGTGTGTGTGTGTGTGTGTGTGTGTGTGTGTGAGTCAATAAAGGGAAAATGAAGGTATAGAAACTATCTTGTAATTGTTGTGAAGGAACATAACTGGCTATACACCGGTTACAAACTGTATATATATATTGGACTGTTTGGCAGACAGCGGCAGACAAGCAGTCGCAGTAAGACGGATAGTCTTACGTGTTGATTATCAGACTTTCTTCCCCATACTTGTTACTATGTACTTCTATTTACCTTAGGCGAGCAGCCTTACGTTTCTGTATTATAAATAAACCCCATTACACATACCACTCGGTGTAACTCACGTTTGTCTTTATTTCCTAAGTATTTAGGAATATAACAATGGCGACGAAAGGATGTTCTTTCTCTTAACAGAGATAAATTACCGTACCAAGGACTGTGTACAATGCAAGGATTTTTTGTTTTACGAAAAAAACAAACTACACAAGGATTTTTGACCACGTGCGTCAATGAATTTAAAAATTTTTCCTACCTAAAGTAGCGAAAAGTACGGATTTTTCTTCGTAAAGAACTCACAAGAAATTATAGAAACATGTTCAAGGTAAAGTGGAATTTATATTTATTTTGACAAGTAAAAAAAAAAAAAAAAAAAAATGGTCGCAAGTTGAATTCGAAACTACACTAAAGGATTACGAGTTTCGAAAGAAAAAATATAAATACAACGACTATTGTACCATTTTATGCCACATGGGAACGGCAGCCATATATTTTTTTTTTTTTGGAAAATTAATTGTTTGTTATTGCCTTTATATAAATAATTGGAACTATTTGTCGTGGGAAGTAAGAAATATTTTGTGTATGAACTTACGTTGTTGAAAAAAAAAAAAAAAAAAAAAAAGAATTATTTTACAAAGCCTGTTGAATTACTATGGATGAACTTTGTTGAAACGTGTTGTGTCTGCATATTGCTACTAATTTACGATATACGTAAATTTACGATTTTTCTTTGGAATTATTGTGTAGAATTCGAAAAGACATTTTTGTACTAGAAGCTAACATGGAACAATTAGCAGAGTTAACTAAGGCTCTAGCCCTTAGCATCCAGGAACAGACAAAAATGACTCAACAATTTTTAGCGCAACAACAACAACAACAACAACAAATTCAACAACAACAGCTACAGCAACAGCTGCAACAACAACAAGAAAGAACACAAAAAACTTTAGAGGCACAACAAGAACAAACAAACATACTACAACGACAAATGTCGACACAGCAAAAGAATTTAGAAAAGCTAATTCTAACGTCGACCGGGAAGAAGACTAATTTTTCTGCCGAGGGTATTTCAAATTCACTAACGGAATTTCGTTACTCCCCGGATACTGGTGTTACTTTCCCTGCATACTACAGAAGATACGAAACAATTTTTACGAAAAGATGTTTAGACTGGACCGATGAGGAAAAAGTTACCCTGCTACTACAAAAACTGGGTACTGATGAAAACACCAAGTATGCAAATCTAATTCTACCAAAAAAACCGGAGGAGGTTTCGTTCGAGGAAACAATTAGTACCTTGTCGAAAATATTTGATAAAAGGGATAGCCTATTTCACTCTAGATACAAATGTTTGAACATTCAGAAGGCAGAAGCTGAAGACTATCTAGAATATGCTTGCACTGTGAACTGTTTATGCGAATCATTTAAATTGAATGAAATTTCCGCAGACCAATTTAAATGTTTAATCTTTGTACAAGGTCTCACAGCACCAAGGGACAAAGATATACGTTCACGGATCCTAACAATTATGGAGGCGGATCCTAACATAACATTGCAAAAAGTCACTGAAGAGTGTCAACGTCTGATTAACATAAAGAAAGACAACACTCGCATTGAAGAGAAAAATATTTTTAAGGTGCAGCAAGTAAAAAGGCAAGGGACCACAAGAAAGTCCAGGTTCCAAGAACACAGGATCCTTAAAGGATACAAAGACCCAAAGCTAAAGTGTAAATGCTGTGGTAGTTTAAGACACAACAATAAGACCTGCGGGTTTAGGAACAAAATATGTTATGAATGTGGTCTCAGGGGTCACAAGGGAACATACTGTGCCCAGAAGAAAAGACAAGGGACCGATAATGTAAATACGCTTCGCATGAATAAAGAAAAAAGCTGCGAAAGACGGAAATATGTTGATGTTCGGATAAATGGACATCTGGTTACATTGCTTCTGGATAGCGGTGCAGATATTAGTATTATAAATGAAGATATATGGAAAAGGATAGGTCGACCTGAATTAACGAAAACCAGAAAGACGGCGAGAAGTGTGTGCGGCAAAAGATTAGAGTTCAAGGGAGAATTAAAATGCAAAGTGACATTCGCTAACCAGACTCATAAATCCAAAGTGTACGTCGTACCAGGAAAGAATACATGCCTGTTTGGGGTAGATTGGATTGTCCTGTTTAATTTATGGGAGAAACCCATAAATTCGTTTTGTAACGTTTTAACTGCAGAAAAAGCAAACCAAAGGGAAGACTTCCTGAAGGATTTGAAAACTGAATTTCCCAATGTTTTTGCTGAAGGACTAGGACTCTGTATTAAGACAGAGGCAAAATTTGAATTAAAGAAAAATGCCACTCCAGTATTCAAACCTAAAAGGAATGTGCCTTTTTCAGCGATGGACGCAATCGAAAAAGAGTTGGATAGACTTCAACAACTGGAAGTCATTGAAAAAGTTAACCACACAGATTGGGCAAGTCCAACCGTGTATGTAAAGAAAAAAAATAACAGAATAAGGGTCTGTGGAGATTTTTCAACGGGTTTAAATGACTGTCTATTGGACCATAATTATCCCCTTCCGTCCGCAGAAGATCTGTTCTCTAAGCTTAACGGAGGAAAAATTTTTTCTAAGATAGACCTCTCAGATGCTTACTTGCAAATTAAGATCAGCGATGAATGCTCCAAATACTTAGGCATAAATACTCATAAGGGCATTTTTAAGCTAAAGAGGCTTCCTTTTGGATTAAAGGTTGCTCCTGCTATTTTCCAGCAAATTATGGACACGATGCTGGCAGGGTTGGAATTTTCAATGGCCTACCTTGACGATATCCTAATTAAAAGTGAAAATTTGCAAGATCATAAGAAGCATGTAAAAGAAGTATTCAAAAGAATACAGGAATTTGGTTTTAAATTGAGCCCAGAAAAATGCGATTTTTTTATGAAAAAAATTAAATATCTAGGTCAAATAATCGACAAAGAGGGTCGAAGACCGGATCCACAAAGGACTGAAGCAATTGAAAAGATGCCTGCTCCAGATTCAGTGACAAAATTAAAATCGTTTTTGGGATTAGTTCAATACTATGCAATTTACATCCCTAACATACATAATTTAAGAGCTCCTCTTAACGAGTTACTGAAAAAGGGTGTTAAATGGAACTGGAATAAGGAATGTGAATCTGCTTTCCAAAATATCAAAAGATGTCTACTGTCAAACTTAGCATTGGCACATTTCAATCCAGAAAAGGAACTAATACTAGCAACGGACGCCAGTGATTACGGTGTTGGCGCTGTATTACTTCACAAGTATGAGGATGGTAGGACAAAAGCTATCGCCCATGCTTCAAGAACGTTGGTTGCAGCGGAGAAAAATTACAGCCAAATTGAAAAAGAGGCGCTGTCGATAATATTTGGAATTACAAAGTACAATCGATTTCTCCATGGACGATCTTTTATTTTGCAAACCGACCATAAACCCCTACTTACCATATTTGGATCAAAGAAAGGCATTCCCACACATACTGCGAATCGATTACAGCGATGGGCTGTAACCCTCTTAAACTATCAGTTTAAGATGGAACATGTATCCTCAAAAAAGTTAGGACACGCAGATGCATTATCACGGTTGATCCCTAAAAGAAGCGAAAGTTTCGAAGAAACGGTAATTGCTGCGCTTAAAGACGAAAGTGAATGTACAAGTTCAATGTGTAATATGATACGTGAACTTCCGGTAACTTTCGAAAAAATAAAAAAAGAGGCAGTAAATGACATTTTCATTAAGAAAATGAAAAATCAATTGGGATGGATAAAAAAAAATAAAAAGGTAGATCAAACAACGCCTTTTTCCATCTGTGAAGATGTGCTCATGTATGGTGAGAGGATCGTAATTCCACTAACGTTACAGAGGAAAATTCTGAAGGAATTTCATACAGGTCATCCGGGCATTTCGAGAATGAAATCCCTTATGAGAGGATATGTGTACTGGCCTGGTATGGACAAGGAAGTTGAAAAATGTGTCAAGACATGCAGAGGATGTCAATTAGCAGCTCGAGATCCTCCAGTAAAAACGACGCCATGGCCAAAGACGGACCTACCCTGGTCACGTCTGCATATTGATTATGCGGGACCTATAAATGGTTATTTTTACTTGATTATTGTAGATTCTTTTTCAAAATGGCCAGAAATATTTAAGTTTAGACATCCAACAGCAAAAAACACTGTGAGTGCGCTTAATGAAATTTTTAGCCGTTTTGGAGTGCCAAAAACCTTAGTGAGCGATAATGGAACAGCATTTACTGCTCATGAATTCAAAGAATTCTGTGACTCACTAAATATTCTACATATGACAACACCTGTGTACCATCCACGATCGAATGGGTTGGCCGAAAAATTTGTAGATACGTTTAAAAGGGCACTTAAGAAAAATCTTACTACGGACACAGACGAACAATGTATTCAAACATTTTTAGCAATTTACAGGGTGACACCAAATCCTAATAATAATGTCAATTCTTCCCCGGCTGAGCTAATGTTTGCAAGAAAGATAAGATCTGTCTTCGATAGGCTGCTACCAGAGAAAAAGAAAGTTTTCAAAAAAGAAAACCTTAATACCAAGTGCTTCTCCCCAGGTGAAAATGTATATTTCAAAAATTTTCAAAATGGACGAAATCAGTGGGTTGAAGGTATTATCAAAAAAAGGATTGGGAGCAGGGTCTATACCATCCAAGGATTAAGTTTTGTCTGCAAAAGACACAGAAATCAAATACGTCCCAGACTGTCTCCAAATGTGGAAGAGACACCAATGGAAACATTGTGCGATATTTTTGATATACCAAAACCAGCGTGTGTACCGCAAACAATGAATATTTCGCCTGAACCGACCATACGGGCTGGATAGAAACCTTTACCCCGGGTAACGCTGACCAGAAGGAAAAGCGCAAGAAAGAGAAAAGTTACCAGGAGATTAAGCCCTGACCCTAAAAGGAAGAGGTATTTAAGCTAAAATCAGGAAGATTTCAGCTTCAGGGGGAGGTGTTGTGAAGGAACATAACTGGCTATACACCGGTTACAAACTGTATATATATATTGGACTGTTTGGCAGACAGCGGCAGACAAGCAGTCGCAGTAAGACGGATAGTCTTACGTGTTGATTATCAGACTTTCTTCCCCATACTTGTTACTATGTACTTCTATTTACCTTAGGCGAGCAGCCTTACGTTTCTGTATTATAAATAAACCCCATTACACATACCACTCGGTGTAACTCACGTTTGTCTTTATTTCCTAAGTATTTAGGAATATAACAGTAATATATATAGATTTATTCATTTAATACAGGTATACATCAATTATGGGTGTTGGGTGGGTGAGAATGGTATAAAGAGTTCTCACCCGCCCAACAACCCTAATTGATGTATACCTGTATTAAATATGCAACACATCAAAGGCCGTAAATGATCAAGTTCTCCCTGGTTCTCTCTCCTCTGATCTTGAGCACATGGTACAATGGTACAATGGGGAAAGAGAAGGTTGGTTACTTTTAATGCATCTAAAATCACGTTTCTGATCACCATCTGGCATCAATTGACATGAATGGCTTTCGTCTTGGGGAGGCTCCATGTTTTGACAAGCTTCTGGGATTGACTCCTGATCTGAAATGGACCACATACATCAAATCTGTTGCCAAGGTCACTGGAAAAATAGTGGAATCCTTCTACCGCTCCATTAGATATCTCTCTTTTGATGCAGTTCTCCATCTATATAAAAGCCAAGTACGTCCAAGGATGGTGTATTGCTGCCACATCTGGGCAGAGGCTTCTAGAAAGACCTTATTTTGCCTTGACAGAGTTCAAAATAGACTTCATAGCCTACTGAGGGATGCCGTTTTCTCT
The DNA here is from genome assembly GCF_053919585.1 of Euprymna scolopes. Classification (NCBI taxonomy): domain Eukaryota; kingdom Metazoa; phylum Mollusca; class Cephalopoda; order Sepiida; family Sepiolidae; genus Euprymna; species Euprymna scolopes. Next base: position 87,252,730 of record NC_136518.1, read on the forward strand.
TTCCTGTGATCTCTTTCCCACAGAAGAGACGTTGCGAGCATGTCTCTGATTTATTGTTATTTTCATGGCAAATGTTTGTCTGAACTCCAATCCATGGTCCCCCTCACCAAACTTTTATGAAAAATACTCATCTAGTTTTAACCACTATCAATAATTTGCCCCACTCTTTATCTGTGCCTAAAACTAAACGTAGATTCCATTAACAAAATTTCTTTCTTAGAACTTTCTTCCGTTTGCCTGTTTTCCAACTGTCTACAATTTGGTAGTCTTCAAGTCAAATGTAAACAAATTCTTGATGAACTGTCCCCTAAAGTAATCCAATTTACCAAATTTCCTCTCTATATATTACTATATCGTTGTTTATACCTTCATTTTCTGTCTTTATTGACTTCTACATAAGCTCCAAAACTATTTGTTGAGCTTGGCATTATCCTGATTAGTTTCCTCTTAAAGAATTGATTTTATTCTCCTCCTTTAACTCCCCCCTGTATATATATATATATATATATATATATATATATATATATATATATATATATATATATATATATATATATTGTGGATGACTAATAAGCCCCCCACCTCTTTGAGTTGAACACTTTGTAAATATATTTTCACCCGACGCGTATTTAAGCAATTAAGCTAAGCTCACTGTTTGTTTGTAAACAAACTGACAGTTTGAGCACTGTGCGACGGGCAAATGCTAATTTAACAGACATTTGAGGAGAAATATTTACGAGCACTGATTCTTGGTCCGATGGTTAGAGCTGCCGACTGTCAACACGATGGTTGTAGGTTCGATCCACAGCTGGGAAAAGGTGTGTGTCTAGCCGCACTGATGAGTTGTGATACGACGAAACAGTACTGTATGTGGATGACTATATATATATATATATATATATATATATATATATATATATATATTATTTACCTCCTTGTCTGGAGGTTAGGCACAAAGGTGTGGTTTTTAAAATCCAGCACAGTCGGCCTAGATAAAATGCATGAACTGCCCTGCCAGCATTCTCCGGTAGATACACTTAGGTGATTAACTAACCACCTCTCAGAGAGAAGGTAAATCCTAGGAGAGTTGATCTCCTATGACTGAACAGAACCATACTTCGGCTCTACAGCAACAAAGCCAATTTTGAACAGATTTGTATCACGATTCTATATTTGATAATGTGAAGGCATAACAGCTTCAGTCAGTTGAGTATGTGTCTATTTTTTTTTTTTTTTTTTTTTAAGTTATTTGGTGCATTTCATCATCAATAGATGAACGATCCAAGACGAATGGTTCTTGACTCCAAAAAAAAATAATTTAAAAAAACATTTATATAAAAGAAAAAACAATATAAAAAAACGTTTAGAAATTTAACTCTTGGGCTTCTGCCTTGTGGAACACATTACTGCAGACTGCTTCTCTGCTGATTACAACTTTGTCACCTTTAAATGCAATATCAATAAAAATTTTCATATTATTAATCAATGTCAGTACTGCCACAGTTTTCCTCGGCCACCAAAATCAACAGAGGTTAGACCATTCCTGTAATGACCTGGACCCTGTTGATGTCACTGTAATGCTAGTTTTGTGCAGTTCTAGGAGGTCCACCCTCTCAGACTTTGCCTTCTCTCTTTGAAGAAGGGGTTAGTTTATTGCTAATCGCCTGAGGCACCTTTACTGGGGAATGCCAGCAGGGCTGCGCAGACACTTTTTGCAGGTCAGAGTACCCCTCCTCTGGTACACTGACTTGTCAATTCCACTTTCTGACTCTGGTGTCTAAGTTCTTGCAGTAGGAGAGAACTGCATATACCCCACAGTTTTCCTTATCTCTTTACTGATAATTATTTCACATCATTAATGCTTATCCTCAGGTGGCATTTGGCCTTGATAAGTGATAACCTTTATAGTACAATAGAACCCCGGGATACGGTGGCCTTAGGATACATTTTTTTCAGGTTGCAATGTGGAATATGATGTTTTTCCGGACCCTGGTTACAGTATTTGCCCCGTCTTATTGTGTTATTTCTAATGTTATTTGATTATATGCATGTGTATTATGTACTGTACTGTATTTTGTTACTAATGTTTAATGTCGTATTCCGGGGTTCTACTGTAGTAGAAAAAAACCTGCATCTAAAAGAAGATAAGAGTTTTAAAAATTCCTTAACGATTTCATTTCGAACGAAACTTTTTTTCGAGGAAATCTGATTCTTTAGAAATTCAATTCTTTGAAGGTTTTGTCTTATTTTTTTTTATTTTTTTTTTTTACAAGACGGCAGCCATTTGCAAAATTAGCTGAGGTAGATTAAATGACAGTTCTCCTCATCTTTTGCTCCGTTATTAATTTATTGATGAAAACTGAAGAAAAGTAGGAGGTTTGGGAGGAGGGGGGCGATTCTTTTAACATAACATATGTTTTCTCGCTGCTTCAAGAAAATTGGTATTTGCCATCAAAAGAAACATTTTCAAATAGAAAATTTAAAGAGAAGAGCATGTTTGCTAAATAATGACGTACCTGTACACAAAAAATCGTTGATTTACAGATATAAAATCAAGTTGCCCTTCCTTTATCTTTTTTTATGGAAATCGCTCCAGACAAGGCATGAAGCCACTTGATGTAAGAGCTAAAAAAAAGTACTTTAAGGTTAAAAACTTGCCAATGGTAAGTATTAGATGGAATAGATTCTAACTCAGAAAACAGCAATTTTTCCCTCTTTGTCAGAAACATCACCCGTGGAATGTGAGGACTAAAGGACAAAATAAGGAAGCGAGAGTTATGCAGATGCTGAAAGTAAACCCAAGATCCGCTTTCTATTCTCCTTAAATTATAACGTGGGATTGAGTTGATAAGAAACCTTTGAGACCTGAACCAAAAATAAATGTCCGATCATATTTTCTCCGATCTTCTCTTTTACATCGTCAAAATTTTCCTTCTTCATTTTTTTTTCCACTGAAAAAAAATTCAATGCATTTCTTTAATCGATCCGTTTTAAAAATATTTTGCTGTTTTCGCTTCTTTCTTTTTTTTTTTGTTTTTAGTTATCCGCGATATTTTCAAAAAATGAAAAACACATGTACAGTTGATTGAGCCTTCTTTTGTAATCTACGGACTTATCCTCAAACCCATGGTTCGAATTCTTGTAATGCAGAGCCAACCCTCTTTTTCCTTAGTAGGAAAAAAGAAGCATGTTCTTAACACCCGAAGAAGGTCGCAGGTTTCAGCGACCGAAACGTTGTGCCAATAACCCCCAAGATGAGAATAATAGTCCGATTAATCAACATAACACAAGCGTTCACATCTCATCTCCAAAATTCAGAATTGCATCGGCAAGAGTTTAACATTTTCTGTCTGCAATAAAATGAATACACATAAAATAAATATAGTCAACATTACTCACCCTTATGCCTACACAAAGGATGAACAAAGTATTATTACTCATGGGGAAGGGTTCATGACAAGTATTTGTTGACATTTGGCTGACTGTGTAGGAAGTTGAACTCCTTTCAATGTGAAGGGGCTCTAGTACTCCCCCCTCCCTATAGTGCATCCAGAGTAAAAACCTAGCTGTTAGCAAAGTCTATAACCACACAAAGAAACAACCAAATCGATTTAACAATTTAACAAGGGTCATGACTGGGCAGGGCGTGGAAAGATGGGGGTGGGGGAAGGGACGTTTTCTCTGTAATCAACAAGTGATCCAGTAATTACTGCGTTGTGCTATTTAAAGATCGTTTGATTAATTCATAATTCAGGGAATCTGTGGGCAGCTTGCCATTTGCAGCGTCATAATTAATGATGGAATCCTCTCATTCGCTATTATTACAAGCAATGGAGAAATTGAATGGGGGAGGAGCGGAGGTTGAGTGGCAAAATGGATACTGAATCAGACTACGCGATTAAAACCTCACGAATTTTAATTTTCAGAATGAAACTTGAGAAGATTTTCTAAAATAAAACACAAGTTGACTCCCCCTCTTCAAAAAACTATCAACCATGGAACTGCTGCTAAAATTTACAATCCTTCCAACAATCCAGCCAGCTTTTCTAAAATAAAACTGTCTGCTAAGTTTCAGGTACGATTGTTCAACAGTCTTTGTTTTATCCTTGTTCAATGAAATATGGGAACACTTTAGTGATCGTCTGATCAGTAGCAGGTGTGATCTTGGATGACATACACAATTACTGGATCATACCATTTAACGTCTTTGAAGGGAATGGAGACCTGAATACAGCAACATATTTCGATACTTTCTTGTGGAATAAATAAAAACGATAACACATCATCATTATCATCATATTTGGTTTAACTTTTCTTGCAGAGATTAGAGCTCAGTCGAGCAACTTCCATAGAAATAACGATGAAGGAGAAAAAACCTAGGAAATGTCTCTTCTGTAATGAAAAGATCACCATCTCTCCCCCACTCTTTAAATTGCAAAGACAATCTTGAAATTTGTCAAGACAAAAGTGTTCTGAGGAAAGTTCTTTACAGTGGTAGTAGTTAGACAAGTTTTAGTTGTGAATGTTTTACAGAAAGAAAACAGAGATTGGAGCTCAGTCGAACACGTTCCTTGAAAATAACGATGGAGTAGAAGGTTCATTTGATTTTTGGCACAGAGAAAGAAAGGAGAGTTTTTGCAGTGTTGGTAGCGAGATCAGTTCTTGCTGTGACGGTTTTATGGGAGAAGGAGAGGAAAAAAGTATTGGAGCTCAGTCGGGTATCTTTCTGTTGAGGTTGCAACCCTACAGATTCTGACGATGGACTATTCCATAACGTCATTTCAAGTAAGCAGGTTCTGCTTTCCAGTCAGTCTGGACCCAAGATGCAGAGGGAGAGAGTCGTAAAATTACTTGTCCTTCAGTCCCCACTCAACTAATATATTTGTTTGTTTTTCTGTTAAAATATTTTTCATTTCATTGTTTCTGAGTCTTCTCGTTATTTCTTTCAACATCTACACCACAACACTTCCATGGAAATAATGACAGACTAAAAAAAGACTAGCAACATTACATTTTGTAAGAGGCTTTTTAGGAGAAGAAGAGATCACCTCCCACTAGATTGTGAAGTTGATTTTGAACTCTGTCCAGGCAAGAAAGAAGCCCCTGTGAAGCTTCTCCCCAGATGTGGAAAGAGTATTTTGGTTTTAGATGTACATTATTATAAGTAAAGAATCACATGAGATGCCAGGTACTCCTTGGAGCGATAGAATGATCCAATCATATGAGGTGCCTTCAATAAGTTTCCAGACTTTTTTTGGATGGGCACTGTTATTGATACTACACACATGAAACTCTAGTCCCCTTCAAAGTAATCTCCTCCGGCTGCAATGCACTAGTACCATTCAAACAACATCTGGAATGCCCCATGGAAGTCCTCTTTCATCTTCTCAATTATCTCATAATGACAACCTCTTCGGTTTTTTTTTGTTTTAGCTTAGGGAATAACCAAATCACAAAGAGCAAGGTCTGGACTATACGGAGGGTGAGGAACTGTCTTGATGGTCATCTTGGTTATTACAACATTTTTCTGTCTGATGTTCTCTGAACACCCTTGGGACAAACCATGCAAATCTTCCACATCTTCACTTCCTCACAAATAATTGTGTACAGTTCCCACACTGACATTAAACTGTGCACTTATTGTCTCTATAGATACACGACAGTCCTTATCCATTAAATTCTTTATTTGGTCAATCAAATACTTCCTTACTCCTCCCACACTTCTCATCATCCTTCACAGACTCCCTGCATTCCTTGAATCTCTTATGCCACTCAAAAACTGCTTGATTCATGCAAGATGGTCCAAAAGCAGTCTGAAGCATTCTATATGTTTTTGTGGCATTTTTTCCAAATTTAAAAGAAAATTTTATTGCATATCATTCTTCTAAAGTGCCCTTATATCCAGATTGCTTTTTTGAAATTCACCAACTTTGACAATCAGGCTTTAGTAGGGTGAATTCCAATTCCTGCTGTAGCTGTTCATTTGAACATGAAATCATAAAAACTGGTCAGTTATTTCATAAGATGTATAGCAATAAAATACTGAATTTTAAAGAGTCTACGACAATTTTAAATGACTGTACAAAAAAGTCTGGAAACTTATTGAAGGCACCTTGTATTTCTAGTGACCTTAGAAATGGACTGAATATATGTCTTTCATTTAAAATCTTGGGTGAACATCAAACGTAGGGTTTATTAAAATAAGATACTTCTAAAAGAGGGGCATTCTTTTCTGCCTGAGTCAGAAAAGAGATCCGAGCATTAATGATGAAAGGAGAGATGTTTGGTACTTTTGGTACTTTCAAAGATGAGAAAGAATTAGTGAGATCTTGATCATCAGTGTTCATAGAAGTGCAGCCATAGACGTGACGTCTACATAGATGCCAACAAATGACCTCAGGATATGATTTGAAATATTATTAATGAATATAAGGAAGTGCATTCTTCCCAGAATAGGTCCCTAGGGAGCATATATAACTAAAGTAAAGCCTCCTATTTTTTTTAACTAAAACGTTGAAGAGCTACGAAGACGAGAGTGGTACCATTAAAACGAGCGATCTTTTGTATTCCAGAAGTTATTTTTCTACATATAGTCACCACATTTTCAATGCACTTTTGCCAGAAATTCAAGGACATATCTCTGCTTCTGACGCACGTCCACGATAGAATTTGATCGTTGATTTTGAACTCTGTCCAGACAAACAAGAGTGCTCCGAGCAACACCTTCTGAGACGTGGCAGCACTACTCCATCTTATGACGTACCTGACCGGCATACAGGCAGAGGATATGCAATTTATTACTTTGTATTATCTCTGTCTACAGTTGCCACATCTGGGCAGGAACTGCATGAAGCAACTTGTCCTGCTTTGATAGAGTTCAAAATCGACTTTGTAGCCTAGTAAGGGATGCCCTTTTCTCTTCTCTGCAACCTCATTCCCACAGAAGAGACGTTCAGAGCCTATCATTATTTTTATGGCAAGTGCTTGTCTGAGCTCCAATCTATGGTCCTCCCATGCAAAACCGTCACCCGAAAAACACTCATCTAGCTGAAATCACTATCAATAATTTCCCCCACTCTTTATCTGTGCCTAACCGTAGATTCCATTAACAAAGCTTCTTTCTTAGAACTGCCTTCCTGTGGAACTCTCTTCCGTTTCCCTGCTTAGCAGCTGACTACAATATGGTCGTCTCCAATTTACCAAAATCCAATTTACCAAATTTCCACTATTAACCATTACTACGATATTGTCCCATTGGCTACTGTACACGCATTAACCCTTATCTTCAAGTGGCCTCCAGGCTTTTATAAGTGGTGACTCTAGTAATTGTCTGTATTTTTGAGATGAGGTGTTTTCATTGATTGAGATTGTCGGACTGATTTCCTCATCTGGTTTGTTAACGTCACAATGTTTTGGCCGTTTTGCCCTCAGGCCTTCATCAGGTGTTTTGTATCGAACTGGGGAACCATTTGTTAGGAGTCTCGAACCCAACCCTTTATTATTATTACGGGGGTACCGTGTTCGGACTCCAGCTAGGCTCTGGGACATAGTTGCTGATTCTCTGTTTTGAACATTACTTTTTCACTGCCTTCGTTCAGGATTGAACTCAGCACCTTTGGGTAAGTGTAAACTTTGATAAAACGTCTAGCATCACTCGGCCATATGTCACTCGGACGGTTCCCCAGTTCGATACAAAACACCTGATGAAGGCCGGAGGGCAAAACGGCCGAAACGTTGTGACGTTAACAAACAAGTGGTGACTCCTTTGTAAAAAAAAAAAAAAAATCCACTGCTTTACGGCATATCGACCCTTTTTTTTTTTTTTAGTTCGTTTATCCTGATACAATGCCAGTTTAGAAATTCTTGGAATTATGCCAAATAAGAATTTGTATATTGATGCAGAAGTAAAATCGAGAGAAGAGCATAAGATATATTTTGTGTTAACAGCCCCAGTGCTTGGTGAGGTGAGGTGTGCTCCAGGGAGGGGGAGGGTGCTCAGATGCAAGGAAATTAATGTCTGAAATGCCTCGTAGTTAAAGTCGACTTCCGGAGAGGCTGTTATTCTTCCAGCTTTCTCATATTATTTTTCATAAAATCATTCTCAATCAGCAAATATTTTTTTTCAATAGTTTTGAAGTCGATGTCCTCCTGCTATTTTCAAATTATCATTAAGAGAGAATTAGAAATTATACAAAGAAGTACACACACATATATATGTGTGTGTGTGTGTGTGTGTGTGTGCGTGTGTGTGTGTGCGTGCGTGTCTCTCTCTCTCTCTCTCTCTCTCTCTCTCTCTCTCTCTCTCATATATATATATATATATATATATATATATATAACTACTTAATTTACTCACATAAAATTAATATACGAAAGTATAGATTTATGCGTAAACTGTAAGTATTTACTTCAAAAGTGCTCAATACGTAGGTAGAGCTAGTTAGTAATTTATAAAATATATATGGCGATTAAGCTACACTGAATATTCCGCGTTTCATCCACTCTAGGACTCCTCAGGCTTTCCTAGAGTGGATGAAACGCGGAAATATTCAATGTAGCTTAATCGCCATATATATTTTATAAATTACTATATATATATATATATATATATATATATATATATATATATATATATATATATATATATATATATACTAGCAATGGGTGCCCGGCATTGTTGCCTGGATGTTTTGAGACGTATGCCGAGCAAAAAAAACAAAAAAAAACGGTCAATTTTTTAACATTGACCCCTATTATGTCCCCTTAAAATTTATTGTTTAGAGCTCAAATACAGTTATTAAGTTAGATCCATGTCCAAGGAACCTGTATCTAAAATTTCACGTGTTTAGACCCAAAATAGTAGGAGGAATTTGGTAGAGTTCTCAAAGGTCAAATCGTTGAACTTTTACGCCTTAATCGCCAAATTTCTGTCCGAAAACCAATTACATCGATTTTCCCAAATCTCAGTACCCTGTATATAAAATTTCGAATCTGTAGGCTTAAAATCTACAGAGTTATTGCGTAGGGAAATGTACATAGATACACACACAGACACACAGACACACACACACACACACACACACACACACACACACGTTCACTGTTTATATATATAACGGTCGGGTTTCAATCCTGGTTTGAGGTAGTTGCCTGTCTAGCCGCACTGATGAGCTGTGAAACAGCGAAACAGTACTGTATGTGGATGACTATAGTGCTCCTCACCTTGAGTTGAGCATATTGAGAAGTGAAACACGAATTACCATTAGCATATAAGCGACGCTCTTTGTGTAAACAAATCGAGCGGAGGTATTTCAGACGAAGTAGCTCCAGTTCTCTCCAAACTCTACAACAAATGCCTTAATGAATCTTGCTTTCCGAGCTGTTGGAAAACTGCTTCTGTAGTACCAGTATTCAAGAATTCTGGCGAAAGAACTGACCCATTAAATTATCGCCCTATTAGCCTCCTCCCACTTTTTGCCAAAATATTTGAGACCTTAATTAACCATGCTCTAGTCCAGCACCTTACAGATGCTAAACTTCTGACCGACCGTCAATATGGATTTAGACAAGCCCGTTCCACGGCAGACATCCTCACTGTAATCTCTGAACGCATATACCATTCACTGGACAAAGCGGGAGAGGGAAGAGCGGTAGCTCTAGATATATCTAAGGCTTTTGACAGGGTATGGCATGAGGGTCTCCTCAGGAAGATTAGATCACGGTATCACTGGTAGAATACTTAACATAATTAAATCCTTCTTAGATAAGAGAAAAATCCAGGTTGTCCTCGATGGTCGTACATCTAAACAATATGATATAAATGCGGGAGTGCCCCAAGGATCTATCCTGGGACCTCTGCTGTTCCTGATATTCATAAATGACCTCCCCGACAAGATTACCTCTGAGATGGGGATATATGCTGATGACACCACACTCTATAGCAGGCACGACAGGAAAACAAACGAACATATATCTAAAGTAATGGCAGAAACACTAGAGGATGACCTCCAATCAGTAGTGGAATGGGGACAAAAATGGATGGTCACGTTCAATGCCACCAAGACAAAACTGGTTTCATTCAATAATTACAAGAAACCTTATCTACCACCTATAGCAATGGCCAACGACTCTTTATCTGAGAGTACGTCTCTCAAGCTCCTTGGCCTAACGTTCACTGGAAACATGAGTTGGAACAGTAACATCGAGGGCATTGCCAGAGCCGCTGCAAGGAAGGTGGGCTCTCTCTACCGTGCTAGAAAACTTTTAACACCCGAAAGTATCCTGTACCTCTATAAGGCCACTATTCGCCCATGTATGGAGTATTGCTGTCATATTTGGGCCGGTGCATCGGCTACTAGTCTCTCGCTCCTTGACAGGATTCAAAAGAGGGTCGCAAATCTGATAGGCCCTAAACTGGCATCAAAACTCCAGCCTCTGTCCCATCGTCGAAACGTTGCATCCCTCTGCCTGTTCTACAAGTATTATAATGGTGAATGCTCTGAAGAACTCCAAGCACTTGTGCCCCCACGACGTGAACACCCTCGACAGACCCGACAAGCTGCAAAATCCCACCCCCACACTGTAGAGATCCCTAGATGTAAAAGATCCTTCTACTCCAGTAGTTTCTTCCCCAGAACTGCTAGACTTTGGAATTCCATTCCGGGTCACTGCTTCCCCAACTGTACTGACATGCATAAGTTCAAGTGCAACGTGAACCAACATCTCGCTGCCCTAATCCCTACATAGTACCCCAGTAGATGTTTCCCCTGATAGTAGCCCCCTACACCAAAGTGGCAATGTGCCTTGTTTGGGGTGAAAATGTAATAAAAAAAAAAAAAAAAAAAAAAAAGACGATATCATAAGATCGTTAAACTCACTACTCGTTCAAGCAGCCGCCAATAGCGTAATGGTTAGGAGCCTTGACTGCTGTACAAACGGTCGGGTTTCAATCCTGGCTTGAGGTAGTTGCCTGTCTAGCCGCACTGATGAGCTGTGAAACAGCGAAACAGTACTGTATGTGGATGTATATATATATATATATATATATATATATATATATATATATATATATAAAGCATATTTCATTAAACAAAATGGACATTTTTTTTATCTATTAATTTTATTTTTGCTCCTTTGTAACTTCCAAATAAGGGTTTTCACTTCTGGCAGAAACAGGCTGATATAATCACCATATTTATCATATATCTGCAATACTCCAAGCACAGCACCTTTAAAATATTAATACATTTAACTGAGGCTTTGCTCTTGTAGACATTGGTCTATTACTCTCAATTATATATATATATATATATATATATATATATATATATATATATATATATATATATATATTTAAAGTGATAGTTGTGTAGTTCCAACGAGAGAAAAAAATGTATATTTAAAAGAGTGTAGCCATCAATAATTGTGGGTTTTTTAGCCTTTTATCATATTTTTATTTTAAAATATTTTTAAAACGCGTTTCAAGCTTTGTTTTGCTCTCTTCAGATATTTTCGTAAAAAGTTTTTTTTTTTTATGAGAGTTTGAAATGTTATTTTTACATCTGCTGATACTAAATGTGTTTTTCAGAGTGATGCGGTCTCAGACATTCTGTCCCCAACAGTAAGTGCTGTTTGTATATATATATATATATATATATATATATATATATATATATATATATGTGTGTGTGTTAATCGTGACACCCTGCACTTATGATTCACTAAATGATGATTCGCGAAAGGATGAAACACTAGTGTCTGTAGGTATATATATATATATATATAGTAGTTTGTAAATAATAAGCACATTAATTTTTGGAGAAAGGGACGGATGACACAGGTAAGAAATACTTTTTAAAATGACATGAATTGGTTAGCCTAATTTATCTAGAGGAAAAAAACTAGATCCAATATCAAAAATAATTTTGTTTATGTGTTTTGAGAGAGATGGTGTTTGATTAACACTGCTGGGGAACCATGGTTTAATATACTATATATATATATTATAGTATGAGGCGGTGATTGAGGCTGAAGGCAGCTACATTGGATAGATACTAGCTTTACTACATAATCAAGTTACTTGAATACAGCTGTAGCATTGTTTTCTTGAGGGCGGCAAATTTATTGTTGCGCCCTGTAGCATTATTTATATGTATAGAACATAATCCCAATATAATGCCATGGATTTTTCCAAACAGGTGGGTTCCCTCTATTAAGCTAGAAGATTACTCACATCTGAGAGTATCCTGTACCTCTACAAGGCCACCATTCATGCATGGAGTAGTGTTGCCATATTTGGGCTGGTGCATCTACCACTCGCCTATCCCTCTTGGATAGGGTCAAAAAAATTTTTTCCATCTAATAGGTCCCACTTTGTCAACTAAGCTCCAACCTCTGTCCCATCACCACAATGTTGTATCTCTGTTCCTGCTTTACAAATATTTTAATGGAATGTGCTCTGATGAACTCGTTATACTTGTGCCCCCTCAACATACATATCCCCAATAAACCCGCTTAGCAACAAAATTTCACCCCTTCACTGTTGATGTCATTAAATGCCAAAACGCTTTCTACTCTACTAGTTTCTTCTCTCGAACTGCTAGACTTTGGAATTCCCTTCCTGCTACATGCTTCTCGGACTGTACTGATATACAGAAGTTAAAATGTAAAGTAAACCAACATCTTGTTAATCTTTCCTAGGCATGGTCCCAAATAATAGTCCCTTACGATCAAGTGGCGATATGCCTTGTTAGGGGTGAACGTGAGTTAAAAAAATAAATAAATAAAATATTCTGTAGAAATCAAGTGATTTGATTCGATTTTTTTTTTTTTTTTTTTTTTTAATACTATTGGGGTGAAGGCTCTATTGCGCATTTGCTTTTTTTCTTTTTTTTTCTCTTTGTGGATTCATTTTTTTTTTTTTTTTTTTTTTGCACACACTGTAATCTTCATTTAAATAGTTCCAACATGTTTCGGCCAACTCATCCTTTAGCTTTCTTCAAGATGAGTTGGCCAAAATATGATGAAATAACAATAACTTTAAAGATGAGGATAGCAATCTACCCTCAAAAAAAATGAATGCATGTGTACCATTGTTTAAACAAACTCTGCGTAAATCTTAAAATTCTTCGACTGGTATTCATAAACTTCGCGCTATGCTCTGCGCTTAATCAGCCTCCTCGGCCGCGGCAGACATCAGTTATGTTGAGTACAAGAACAATGAAGAATCCAGAAAAAGAATTTTCACCTGCCGTATTCTTTGGAATTGGTAGCCAGATTTTATAAGTATTTTTTCTTATTTATTTTCATTTTCGATAATTAAATCCCCAGAGAAAACTAGATGCGAATACGTGAAACAGATGTGGTACTACTTATTAATAATAATACCTATCGGGTGTAGCTTGGGATTCATTATTACCTTCTGTATACTATTAAAATATGACGGTGTCCTCAGAGTGCGTGTCTTTGTATGGAAATAAAAGCATACAATTGGTTGACAAATAAAGGAATAGGTAGAGTACACTTTACTAAGACAGTAGTTTTTTATATCAATATTAGAGTTTGAATCTCACGTAGAACAAAAAGCATTTAAAACAGGATACATGTTGTACCAATTTAAAGAAATCAACATAACATTATAACAAAAAAAATATTATATAAATATTTTTTAAACCTGTTGAAGATTAGCACACCCGAGGTATTGCCGAATTATCTGAGCCAGATTATTATTATCATGTAGATTGAATTAGATCTTTTTTAAGAGAAAAATGCAATTCAAGGATAAATATGTTTCAATGACGTTTTAGGAATTTAACTTGACTATATTCTATAAACAATAAAAGGAGGAATTTTAGATAAATAAAAACAAATATGTTTTAATAGAAAAGAATGTTAAACCATAAACAAAATACGTGACGAAGGTAAACGATCCAATTTATGTCTTTGAGTTCATGACGTATCAGTTAATAAAGAGTTGAGAGTCAGAATTAACAGATGCGGTTTCTAGTCAGAGGAAGAAAGGCGGTGGTGGACAGTAATGGCTTCAAGTAGAGGGAAATGTTGATAGTAAAAAGCTAGTACTAGCATTACAGTTTTCTAATGATGGGAAACATCCGAAAATAAAGCTGCTGTAAATATCACCATGATTTCGGATCGTACAAATTTTCTTTTGCAGCTTTTACGAGGATCTGTCACATCAAGATCAACCCAGAATGGATCAGCTATGTTTTACCATTGGGTGATGTAAAATCCCAGAGGCTGTTTTTGTCCTTTACTGTTAGAATTGTTATATGTTGTTTAAACAACCATTAGACGATCAATAAGCACACTCATATTTAGATGATCAAATATATATATATATATATATATACACACCATTAAATACATTATATATATATATATATATATATGTGTGTGTGTGTGTGTGTGTGTGTGTGTGTGTGTGTGTGTGTGTAACTTAGTGCGTGTGAGCGCTTTGAAAGTATCAGCAGCAGTGCTTGAGGGGAGATTAGCAGCAGCAGCAGCAGAAAAAACGTGCATATGCAAATTAGGAAGTGTGCACGAGAAGAGGAAAGAATGAAAAAGGAGAAAAAATGCAACACTTTTTCCCCAGAGAAACAAAGTCGGCATCGCGGAAAATGAACGTGTAAAGAAACAGGCAAGAAATTGCTGGCATACGGTCAGCGTAAGGTCAGAGAAAAAGAAAGTCGGGTCGAAGAGAATAAACGTGTAAAGAGTGACAAATGGCTGGCTGTGACCGGTGTGCAGTAGGAAGATGGAGAAACGCGTTCAAGGCTAAAATGAACAAGTGGTAGCGAGAGACATTTTTGATCGTTATCAAAAGGGATGATAATAAATGTTTTTGTTGAAAAAGAAAAATGCTGATGCAGATTTTTATTTATTTCTAATGTTGTTTAGTTTGTTTGTTCATTTGCGATGTAACGGCTACATTACATATACACCCCTTCATGTTATACAGAAGCCCCTGACAGTATTATAAACCAAGTAACTAATTATTTTACAATCCTAAAACATGTATATAAAGGGTATTCCTTATTAATTCAAACTGAATTATTTTTGTTTTAAAACAAAATTTCTAATGTTTTGGGCCAATAAATAAAAATTTTAAAAACTGCAAATATATTCGTCATCGTTACTTACTCTCTCATGCAAAATCTTTTTTTTTTTCAACATTAAACATAGAAAATATATAAGTTTTTTTAAAAAATTAAGTGACATTTTTTTTTTGATAATTCATAAAATGTAGACATAAATGTTATTCGAGTTCAAAGAAAATTATTTTTTGCTTAAAAACTTTTTTTATTTTTGTTAATAAAATGAACGCATAAAAATACATTCCTCGTAATTACTAACTCTCACATGCAAATACTAAGTAGCATATTTCTTTCCATTAAATTTCACAAATATTTTTTTTATATCTATATATATAAAAGCGAAAATGTATGTATGTATGTATGTATGTATGTATGTATGTATGTATGTATGTATGTTTGTGTGTCTGCTAAAAACTTTCGACGGACACAACAAAAATTCACAAACTCGGTATCATATTGAAAAAATATCGAAAAATTGGCCAAAAACGTTCATTTTTTCACCTCGAAAGCGACAATTTTCGACAGGGGGGGTCAACAAAAACACCCCTCTCAACCGGTTCTACGCATGCGTCAGATTACGTCATGACCTGATTATAAATAGTTGAAAAACTGAACAAATTTCATGTACGTCGCGTTAGGTCAGTTGATTAACGCATTTAGGTGTGTTTAAACGTTTTGGGTTAGAATCGTGGTGTGAGATGTTTTCTTTTCTTTTTTTTCGATTTTTTTAATTTAAATATTGAACCAGTGTTATTTAAGCCATTTTTCACGTAACGTTCGTTTTTCTGGTTTTTTTTTTTTTACTTCGATTATCCACCCCCGACCACACACCCAAAAACACCCGGGTACCCACCGATTTTTTAAATTTTAATATCGAAACAGGCTTATTTAAGCTATTTTTCACGTGTTCGTTTTCTGTTTTCACCGTTCGTTTGCCTTACGTTAGTTTTTTTGTGTGTGTTTTTTCCCGCTTAAGTTTTAACGTTGTTTTCTTTTTTTACTTTGCTTATAACAAAAAAACCTACGTCTTCGTCGTCGTCGTCGTCGTCGTCGTCGTCGTCGTCGTCATCGTCGTCATAACGCTCGATGACTTCCGGCCGCTCACCTGTCAATTTGGTTCTTACTTAAATAAATTCAAACATCTTTCACTAACTCATTCTGCCTGGCCGATTTTATTTTCAAACTTCGCCTCAGGGCTTCAGTTTCGATCCTACCCCCCCCCCGGGTTCTTTTTTATTTAGCACCACACACACCTACAAACACCCGGGCAACGCCGGGTACCCCCGCTAATTAACTATAAAAGCAGTAGAAGTTAAAGATGGAAATTGACATACCCAGCCACTGTACCAGTACGGCTCAAATAACAGGTATAAATTAATGTTATAAAATTCACAATTGAATAAAGAAATTGATGTCTTTCTGCGTCTTATGTTTGAAAAAAGATTTTTGTTGGTTTGTCACATTTAAATTTTAAATAACATTTTTGGATGATCTGTCATGCTTAAGTTTGAAATGACATTTTTGATTCGTCTGTCACACATACGTTTGAAGTAACATTTTTTGTTAGTCTGTCATGCTTAAGTTTGAAGTAACATTTTTGTTGGTCTGTCACAAATATGTTTGAAGTAACATTTTTGTTGGTCTGTCACAAATAAGTTTGAAATAACATTTTAGTTGGGTACAGACAGAATGAATATATCCAGGTACTGTACCAACACTGCTCAAGCAACGGGTATAAACATGTGTTTAAAAAAAAGAAAGAAAAGGTAATGGCAATGCACGATCATCAGTTGCAGCCCTTTTTTATGTGTGTTTAATCGCCAATGACGGCGAAAAAATTAAGAAAGATCTTGATATTTGCTAGATAAACCTTGCAAGGTGTCAGCTGCCATGAAACGAAAGCACGACCTATGGATCTTAGTTTTGCATATCTCGTCACGTCGGCCATATGGGGGTTCACCGTATTTCCAAACTGCTGTTTTATGAAGAAATCGCCATTGGTTACAGCTGTCAATGCATAGTTCCAGTTGATGTTCAAGGACTCAAGGACACTTCGTGGAATATTGTCATTCCTGTGGAAAATTTCCCAGAGAAAACTTTAAAGAAATCTGGTTGGAGAGACGCCATCTACAAGTCTTTGATTAAAGTTAGGGTGGATACATCCGGGTTCCTCCTTACAAGAATTTGATTGGCTGATGTAAATCATGAATACGAACTGGTAGAGCAACCTGGGAGAGATGTTGAAAGATACACTGAACACTAAAGGATATTACCAGCTACGACCACGAACACCTATTCATTAAAACGACTAAACTCTAGTCCACGGTCCCCCTTTGCTAAACTCTCACAAAAAACACCTATGTACAACCATCATAAACGATTTCCCCCACTCTCCATCTATGCCTAAATCTAAATGCAGATTCCATGAACAAAACTTCTTTCCCAGAACTGTCCGCCCGTGGAACATTGTTCTGCTGTCCTGCTTCTCAGTTGAATACAACATGGTAGCATTCAAATCTAATGTAAACAAATACTTTTTGAGCCATCTCCATAAATAATCAAATTCTACACAATTTACACCATTAACGATTACTACACTACCACCTCACATTCATTAACCCTTATCCTCGAGTGACCTTCAGGCCTTCATAACTGGCAGCACCCAAGTAAAAAAAAGACGCCTAGCTCAACCGTATTACTCGATTAATGTAACCAAGGCCACTCAGCTATTCCAAACAAATATTTCCCTTTCAATACTAATGAATCACCAGTTATCAAGGCTAAAAGGCCACTCAAGTATAAGGGTCAATGAGATTGTCAATTGAATGTAGATTGTGAGAGAATTGGAAACAATGGGTGACAATAATTGATTGTTTAAGAGGACTGCTCACTATTTGTTGGCATTAGACTTGAAGATGTCTACATTGTAGTTAGTAGAGAAGCACTCCTGTGGTATTGTGTTCTAAAGATGGGATTTTTTTTGGAAAGAAACTCTGGTAATGGAAGTTTCGTTTTGTTCTAGATACCCAGAAGAAAACTAGCTACGAGGTGCCTTCAGTAAGTTTCCAGACTTTTTTTGTACAATATAAAAATATATATATAAATATATATATAAAGCATATAAAATTGTCATAGACTCTTGAAAATTCAGTATGTGATTGCTATACATCTTATGAGATGACTGACTAGTTTTTATGATTTCAGGTTAAAATGAACAGCTACAGTAGGAATGGAATACACCTTACTAAAGCCTGATTGTCACAGCTGGTGAATTTCAAAAATGTAGGACACTTTAGAAAAATAATCTTCTCTTCTCTATATAAATAAAATGAACTCATTTTTTCCCATGTGAGTTTGACCTTAATAGGATTAAAAATCACGACATTACATTGAAATGTAATGTCCCCACACTTCAGCACAGGATCTGAGGTGTGCTATAGGCCTACTACCCTTACAGTTCCTTGATATTCGTACATTTCTATATTTTTCCCAGTGAGAGTTCGCTGCCACAATCGGTTAGAATCAATGGAAGTTGTAAAATTTTTTTCTCTCTATTCGATTCATACTCCGCCCTCGGCCACTTAATACCGCTGTGGATACGTCCACAGGAGAATATACAAGGAACCAGTTTGAGTTCTTAGTTGCTTAAAAATATGGATTGGCATTTTTCCGTCGGGTGAAACGCGACTTTACATTCCAGTTATTATGTGGGTTACTTGTGCCATTTTATAAATTTCTTCTTCTTCGTTTTCTTTGTTATTCATTGTGGCAGAAATACAAGTTCTTAAAGTATGTATGGATGCATGTGAAAATATCAACAGCAGCCGAAGGCTAGCTGACTAGTGAAACTATTCGCAGTAGCAGCCATTAAAGCATGTGTGCAAATTAGCAAGTGTGTGCGAGTTTGCGTCACAAGAAAAGGAGAGAAAAATACTCCACGTGATAGAGAAGAAAAGAAAGTTACCAGGCGTGTGAAACTTGGGGATGAGAAGGTGCTAGCTGGCGCTGGTATGAGGTGATAGCAACAGAGATTTTTAAGAAAAGCAAACATGTGTTTTTAGAAAAATACTGAGTGAACTTTTTTTCTTTCCTTTGTTTTTTTTTTCTTTCCTTTGTTTTTTTTCTTTCCTTTGTTTTTTTCTTTCCTTTTTCCCTTTTCTTTCCTTTTTTCTTCGCTTTGTTTTTTCTTTTTCTTTTGTTTTTTCTTTCCTTTGCTTTTTTTCTTTCCTTTGTTTTTTTTTTCCTTTGTTTTTTTTCTTTCCTTTGTTTTTTTCTTTCCTTTTTTCCTTTTTCTTTTTCTTTCCTTTGTTTTTTTCTTTTTTTTCTTTTTCTTTTCTTTTTTCTTTCCTTTGTTTATTTTTCTTTCCTTTGTTTTTTCTTATCTTTTTTCTTTTTCTTTCCTTTATATTTTCTTTTTCTTTCCTTTGTTTTTTTCATTTGTTTTTTCTTTCCTTTTGTTTTTTTCTTTCCTTTTTTCTTTCCTTTGTTTTTTCTTTTTCTTTCCTTTCTATTTTTTTCCTTTGTTTTTTCTTTTTCTTTCCTTTGTTTTTTCTTTTCTTTTTTTCTTTTCTTTGTTTTTTCTTTCCTTTTTTCTTTTTCTTTCCTTTTTTTCTTTCCTATTTTCTTTTTCTTTTCTTTGTTTTTTCTTTCCTTTGTTTTTTTTCCTTTGTTTTTCTTCTTTCTTTTTTTCTTTTTCTTTCCTTTTTTTTTTCTTTCCTTTTTTCTTTTTCTTTCCTTTTTTTCTTTCCTATTTTCTTTTTCTTTCCTTTGTTTTTCTTTCCTTTGTTTTTTCTTTTTCTTTCCTTTGTTTTTTCTTTCCTTTGTTTTTTTTCTTTCCTTTGTTTTTTTTCTTTCCTTTTTTCTTTTTCTTTCCTTTTTTTCTTTCCTATTTTCTTTTTCTTTCCTTTGTTTTTCTTTCCTTTGTTTTTTCTTTTTCTTTCCTTTGTTTTTTCTTTACTTTGTTTTTTTTCTTTCCTTTGTTTTTTTTTTCCTTTGTTTTTTTTCTTTCCTTTGTTTGTTTTCTTTCCTTTGTTTTTTCTTATCTTTTTTTCTTTTTCTTTCCTTTGTTTTTTCTTTTTCTTTCCTTTGTTTTTTTTTCATTTGTTTTTTCTTTCCTTTTGTTTTTTTCTTTCCTTTTTTCTTTCCTTTGTTTTTTCTTTTTCTTTCCTTTCTATTTTTTTTCCTTTGTTTTTTCTTTTTCTTTCCTTTGTTTTTTCTTTTCTTTTTTTCTTTTCTTTCCTTTGTTTTTTCTTTCCTTTTTTCTTTTTCTTTCTTTTTTTTTCTTTCCTATTTTCTTTTTCTTTTCTTTGTTTTTTCTTTCCATTGTTTTTTTTCCTTTGTTTTTCTTCTTTCTTTTTTTCTTTTTCTTTCCTTTGTTTTTTTTCTTTCCTTTTTTCTTTTTCTTTCCTTTTTTCTTTCCTATTTTCTTTTTCTTTCCTTTGTTTTTCTTTCCTTTTTTCTTTCCTATTTTCTTTTTCTTTCCTTTGTTTTTTCTTTCCTTTGTTTTTTTTCTTTCCTTTGTTTTTTTTCTTTCCCTTGTTTTTTTTTCTTTCCTTTGTTTTTTTCTTTCCCTTGTTTTCTTTTTCTTCCCTTTGTTTTTTTCTTTCCTTTGATTTTTTCCTTCTTTTGTTTTTTCTTTCCTTTTTTTTTCTTTCCCTTGTCTTTTTTTACTTTCCTTTGTTTTTTCCTTCCTGAGACATTACATTAAATATTTATTTTGGATGCCATGACCAGGATTTTTACCAGAAAAGGTTCAAGATGAAGGAAAAAAGAAATTAATGCAAATGTCTTACAAGGAGTGACGAATGATTAGAGCTCGGTCGAACACCTTCGATGGAAATAGGTGCAGATTAGAGAGAGACTAGCAGTGTCTTTTCTGTAAAAAAGGGCTGCAGCAGTAATGAAAGAGTTCCAAGTTTTAGCAGATGGGAAATTACTTAAAGGTTTCCAAATAAAAGAATAAAGTTATTTTAAATATTATCACAATATTTATCTTCTATAATATAAATCTCACCTGTCTGTTTAAATGTATGTATGTATGTATGTATGCCTAAAACTTTCAACAGAGGTGACGGATTTTCACGATATTATTTTGAAGCTCGATGCTTCGGACAACAAATATTGAAAAATTAGCAAAAAACATCAATTCCTTCACCCTCAAATGGGCAGTTTTCTACACAGAGGGTTCACGTTTTTCGCTGAAAGTTTAAAAGGTGTTATTTCGACCGCCCCTAATGTCACAATCAAGGTAGGAACATCAGTAAGACAGTTTTTTTGAGGGGGGAGGGGTGTTCTTCAACTCTTTTTCCTCTGGCGTGTTACGGGTTCGAGCCTGCTTAGTACTCCTTCTTTTTTTTGTTTGCACTCGCAATTTTCCTTCTTCTTTTTTTTTGCTCAACCAACACCCTTACACACACCTTCACTTTCTTTTCCACCTTCGCGTCACGTGTTCGAGCCTGCCTACTAAAACATTTTTTTTTTTTGGTCTACACACACCTCCAAATGTCCGGGCAATGCTGGGGACCCAGGCTAGTCTTTGATATTATATTATTATTAGATGTTTCATTTATAATTGTTTAATATTATGTACACGTGCGGATGCATATTATCTTTCTTTCTGTATTGTTTTATTATAATGAATGACAAAGTTCTCTCTGATTCTCTCTCCTCTGATCTTGAGCACGTGATACAGTGGAGGAAGAGGTGGCTGGTTACTTTTAATGCATCTAAGACCAAGCTCCTATATTTACATCATCAACGCTCTGATCCCCATCTGGCATCAATTGAAATGGATGGCTCCCGTCTAGGGGAGGCTCCATGTTTTGATAAGCTTTTGGGCTTGACCTTTACTCCTGACCTGAAATGGAACACATGCATAAAGTCTGTGGTCAAGGTCTCTGGAAAAAATTGTAGGATCCTTCTACTGCTCCAGAAGATATCTCACTGCTGATGCAATTCTCTATCTATATAAAAGCCAAGTACGTCCAAGGATGGAGTACTGCTACCACATCTGGACAGGAACTACTAAAAACAGCCTATCCTGCCTTGACAGAGTACAGAATAGACTTCGTTGCTTAATGGGGAATGCCCTTTTCTCTTCCTTGCAACCTCTCTCCCACAGAAGAGACGTTGCGAGCCTTTCTTTGTTTTATCATTACTTCCATGGCAAGTGCTCGTCCGAGCTACAATCTCTGGTCCCCCCTCGTCAATCTTTCATGATAAACACCCGTCTAGCTGAAACCATTGTCAGTAATTTTCCCCACTCTTTAGCTGTGCCAAAACCAAAATGTAGATTCCATGAACAAAGCTTCTTTCTTAGAACAGCACGGCTGTGGAACTCTCTGCCACTTGCCTGCCCCCCTCCCGAATTCAACTTGGATGTCTTCAAGTCCAACACAAACAAATTCATGATGAACCGCCCCCTTAAGTAATGACACCTTATCAAATCTCCAATACTATTACTACGATACTTTCCCATTGATTACTGTACACACAATAACCCTTATCCTCGAGTGGCTTCTGGGCCTTAATAAGTGGTGACTTCCGTGTAAAAAAAAAAAAAAATTAAGAGAAATACTTCTGTGGAAGGTATTGAAGTTAAATAGAGTTAAAAGTTATTTCCCTTGGGTAATATTTTTTATATGTTCTCTTTTTAATATTTTTGTATTTTTTAACTATAAATGATATTTTTACTTATTTATTATTTATTTATATATACTATTACTTATTTGTTATTTGTTATTTGTTAGTATTGCTTAGTAATAATAGCAAATAATGTTGCAATAATATTTAACAATAACTAACACAAATGTCAACCTATATTTTTTCAGAAATAATTTAACAAATACACAAAACTACAACTTGGATGTGTTCAAGTCCAATGTTAACAAATTCCTAATGAACCGCCCCCTTAAGTAAACACTTCATCAAATCTCCACACTAACGTAATGTACTTGCAATAACCCTTATCCCTGAGTGGCTTCCGGCCCTTGATAAGTGGTGATCACTGTGTAAAAAAAAAAAACTATTTGACTGTGTACACAACTCCACCGAGTAATTGCAAATATTTTTTTCTTTGTCTTGAAAATGAGGAATACCTCGAAAATTTGAGAACTTAACACCACGATACTATTCTGCTGCAAGACACATTATGTTGGTAAATAAATATTTTATAATTGAAAATTATTGAAGTCTTTCAATTTTTTCATTCTTCTTTTATCCCACGTCTAGCACCCAATGGTGTTATCCTACAAGACTTCATTGTTATTCAAGCACAACTCCTTTCACGAAAAATGCTTCACACAAACTATACCGTCCTCCTCATATATATATATATATATATATATATATATATATATATATATATATATATATATATATATATATATATATATATATATATATATATATATATATATAATTACTATAATTATTAATAATTATTAAATACCTACAGGCACTAGTGTTTCATCCTTTCAGGAATCATCAGTGTAAGGTGTCACGATTAACACTGGTTAATAGATCCGAACCCGGCAACAGAAGCCATGTGTGACTTCATTAGCAAGGACCCAATCCATTCGGCCACCGTTAACCGCAAGGAATACTGTTGAAATTGAAACATTTATTTTTTTAAATGAATTTTTTTAATGTCTGTCAGATTATATATTGATCGGCACATATGCGCTAAATGTACCAACTTTTATTTCAACTGAAAGTGCTCAATGATAAGAAACAAGTTTCTTAAAGGGGCTGACATATATATAAGATGTAAATCGCTCCAGACAATGCCTGAAGCCACTGAATGTAAGGAATTAAAACAAATATCGCTTCTAGGTAAAAAACTAGCCAATGATTAAAGTTATATGGACAGATTCTGGTTTGGAAAACAGTAATTCATCTTTCTTTGTCAGAAAAATTACTTATGGAATGTGAGGACTAAAGAATAAAATAACGGAAGTAAAAGCTACGAGGCTTTCGAAAGTAAATCCAAGATCCACTTTTTACTTTCTGTGTGTGTATATGAAAAAAATAAAATAAAATAAAATAAAATAATTAAATTCAAATAAATTATAAAATAAAAAAATACCAAAAAAAATACCAAAAAAGTACATGAAAATGGATAAATTATCTGCATTAAAGAAAGGGAAAGATGGTCTTCAGTCAAGAAGTGACAATCACCATATATATATATATATATATATATATATATATATATATATATATATATATATATATATATATATATATATATATATATACTTTTTATGAAGTGACATGAAAATGGCGCCAAATCGCTAACAATGCCATCTTCAGCTCGATTAAATCTGGATATCATGGTCACAAATCATTTGTATGGAAAGAAATGAAACAATAGAAATCTATTTCATCGCATGAATGAAATAAAAGAAAGACAAAACAGAAGAAGATGCAGAGGGAATAATCCGAGATCGGTGGAGCAGCTTAAGAGAATCTGGTTGTTTATTGCCTGCATCGAATTCGTCGGCAATTCAGAATACAGAAGCAGAAAATAATATTTGAATATTCCCTGCAGGCTACAACATGGTCGTCTTAAAATCCATTTTCAACAAATATTTGTCATAAACCATCCTCAAGAGTAATTAAATTTTGTTCGTTCTGTTCATCATTTTAATCGAACTGTAATATTCTAAAAGCTGTTCAACATATGCCAAGTTTCAAAAAAATTAATTCTGAACTCCAGCTAAGCAGTCTGCAGGTGCAGTTCAGCAAAATTCACTAAACTTTAACCGAACAATGTACAATAGTTGCGGCAAATTTTGCAGAAATTTAAACGGCGATAAATGAGAGCATCACGTTTTTGAGTTGAGCGAGGATATTATTATGTAAAGAAAAGCAAACATATGTTATTTATGTTTTTATTTTATTACTTCCTTATTATTTGGAAATAGGTCACAGCATCATTAGTTCAAAGACTGAATGCCGAAGCCGCCGGCTCATAAGTAGTACAGAGTTCGGTTGTTCTCCAAAATTCAAATTATGGAAAAATCGGCCTCAAGGTTGGCTGTTACTCGTAAGTCTTGGAATTTTCACTGGTTTGTTTGGAGAAGGGGTGATTATTGATTTGAGAGAAAGAGGTAAAATGGGCTTTTAGAGATACGTTATAAAAATCAATTTGAATATATATATATATATATATATATATATATATATATTCAAATTGATTTTATATTATTAAATTAAATAAATAATTGATATATTGTTAAATTAAATATACATATATATGTGTGTGTGCGTGTGTCTTTCTTCAATATTTCACCTTTTATTTATACCAATTCTTTTATTTATGAAGCTCAATGTAATTACAGAGCATAATAATGAAAAAAATGAAAAAGTCGATATTCCAAATTTGAAGATGTTGACCATCTTGACGTTTATTCCTTTAAGAATTGTGCGTGTCAATTTAAAGGAATAAACGGTAAGAATTCCAGCAGAGTGCTCTGTTATAAGGAAAAAAATTTCGAACTAAGAGCGTAATATTTATATTTTTATTTTCAGAAGTTTAGATGAGATAAGCCGTCGGTACCTTCGGTTTCGAATCTTATAATAGGCAACCGTCTTAGGGTCACATATCAAGCTCTCTCTTAAGCTCATGAGATTAGATAGATCGGCTGAAGAAGGCTTGATAAAGGGACCTAAAACTATTCCCTATTATCGGGTTTGAAACCGATGGTACCGATGGCTTATTATTTCATCTAAACTTCTGAAAGTAAAAATATATATATTTATATATACACAATGATATGACGTTATCCATGACGTCATTGTGAACTAATTAATAAACAGACAGCCAAGAATAAGGATTTCTATATAGAGATGTATAAATGAACCTGAAAAGATATCTTTAATAAAGCAAACCTATCAACATGGTAAACGTTCTACATGGTTAAGAGGTGCAATGTATATATATATATATATATATATATATATATATATATATATATATATATATATATATATATATATATATATATATATATATACATATCATGATTCTTTGAGGGGTACAAAATTTATATAATGCAATCATCAAAGGAAGACGAAAATTCATGATTAAAACGTTTAAAATAAAGTTAACGTTAAAAATAAAGTTAAGGTTTAAAATAAAGTCAACATTTAAAATTAAGTCAACGTTTAAAATAAAGTCAAGGTTTAAAATGAAGTCGACGTTTAAAATAAAGTCAAGGTTTAAAATAAAGTCAAGGTTTAAAATAAAGTCGACGTTTAAAATAAAGTCGACGTTTAAAATAAAGTCGACGTTTAAATAAAGTCGACGTTTAAAGGTTTAAAATGAAATTAACGTTTAAAATAAAGTTAACGTTTAAAATGAAGTCAACGTTTAAAATAAAGTCAACGTTTAAAATGAAGTTAACGTTTAAAATAAAGTTAACGTTTAAAATAAAGTCAAGGTTTACAATAAAGTTAACGTTTAAAATGAAGTTACCGTTTAAAATAAAGTTAATGTTTACAATAAAGTCAACGTTTAAAATAAAGTCAGCGTTTAAAGTAAAGTCAACGTTTGAAATAAAGTCAACGTTTAAAGTAAAGTTAACGGGGTGAAGAGAATGAAAAAAGGGAAGAAAAAAATGGGGGTGTCAGCTGACCGGTTTCGCCATCGCTTTATCGAACCTGTATCGAGGGAATTGAGAGAAAAAAAAACACGAATGGGAATCGAAAATATGTACAAATAAAAATAAGGCTCCGTTACGTTATGTATGGGGAAAAAATGAAAAAAAAAAATAGGGGGAAGCGATTGAAATACAGCAACGTTATATTACTCGAATATCCTAGAGACTAATCACACTTAAACTAAAAAGATATTCCTTTTGCTTACAGGGGGAAGGCTTTCTCAACCGAACGTGAAAGTCTCCAAGATCTTTAAATGAAATAATGAGTGAGCACGACTCAAGATTGTAAAAGAATTCGTGCTGAAGTTCGCCGCACAAGACGAGTTTTTTTTAATGAGGTGGTCAGTAATTGAAGAGCCGTATGTGTTGGCAATTACGTCTGTTTTTTGGTATGTCCCATTTCTGATTTTGGTAGGTACATGTTGTTGGGCTCTTCCATCCAATCTTAATGTTGTTCGACCCACATAGTTGGCACTGCAACTACATTCAAAATTGTAAATTATTATTATGATGGGGGGGGGGATAGAACATCTTTTTCCCCCATACATAACGTAACGCAACGTTATTTTTATTCGTACATATTTTCGATTCCCATTCGTGTTTTTTTTTTCTCTCTCAAATCTCTCGATACAGCTTTGATAAAGCGAGGGCGGAACTGGTCAGCTGACTTCCCCATTTTTTCTTCCCTTTTTTCATTCTTTTCGTCTTCCTTTCATGATTACATTATATATATATATATATATATATATATATATATATATATATATATATATATATATATATAGTAATTTATAAAATATATATGGCGATTAAGCTACACTGAATATTCTGCGTTTCATCCACTGTAGGATTCGTTTTATAACTTACGTATTGAGCACTTTTGAAGTAAATACTTAAAGTTTACGCATGAATCTATACTTTCGTATATTAAATTTGTGTGAGTAAATGAAGTAGTTATATATATATATAAATATATATATATATATATATATATATAAATATATATATATATATATATATATATATATATATATATATATATATATATATATATATATTAAATTAAAGGTGATGAAAAAAGTACAGAGAACTTTATCGTATCATCAGACCAATAAGGAAGGAAAATAAGAAGAAAGGAAAATTTCTTTACGCCATGGCATTTTGAAGCTAAATGCTTCTCATCAGAATACGAGAAAAGCCTGCATTATACAAATATAAGGATATACAAACCAAAACCGACTTGAGACCATTTAGTTTAGAAATAAAAACATATTAAAAACAATTCAAAACGCTATGGCCTACAGAGATTTTCCCTTCTTTTCGCATTTTCATCGTTTTTGATGATTCACGTATCTACTTCAGATTTTATGTATTTTTTAGTATTTACTTCAACAGTGCTCAATGCGTGAGTAGAGCTAGGTAAGTAAGTTAAACTACACACAATTTTTCGCATCTCAACCTTGCGAGCAGTAACATAAAATTCCATGCAATAACTTTTGTGTTTATATTTATATGAGTTTCTCAGCGTCTACAGCGTTTTTTTATTTATCTTTTTTTATTATTATTAAAAGCTGCCTTCTATTAAGAGGGTGTGTCCCATCTGCAACCTGGATGGCTTGAGAAAACAGGACGCCATTTTTTTTTTTTTTTAATATTTAGTCCGGATTTGCTTCAAATAGAAAGTATCCTAATGCCAGGGTCTCTGACAACTCCCTATACAGAGAGATGAAGACACCGGAACATAGCGTTTAGTAGGCATTCAAGTTCTTTCATGTGTATGTGTGTGTGTGTGTGTGTGTGTGTGTGTGTGTGTGTGTGTGTGTGTGTGTGTGTGTGTGTGTGTGTGTGTGTGTGTGTGTGTGTGTGTGTGTGTGTGTGTGTGTGTGTGTGTAAGCATGCGCGTGTTGCTCTGTAACCATGGATATCGGGAGATCAGCGTCACAGCTGTATTTTCATCTGTAAATATACAAATAGATTCATATGAAGTATACCAATCTTGTTTGTAAATTTCAAGGGTTAGGCTTAGATTGTTCCTTCTTTGTAAAGGGTTGGGCAAAGTCTATAAACATAAGTACACGGCATCTTCCAAATCTGCGTTGAACAATAATCATGTTTGCTTTTTCGTTTCAAATATCAAATTACTAAAACGATCCAGTAATTTCATTACATCACAACATATTCTTCAAGTCGCCATATTGTAATTGAGACGTATGACTCAGGAAATCTTCTCGATCGTATGATTTATTGATTCGAAATTGTAACCATTCTGCAAAATTACCATATTTATTTATTTATTTACTCAGAGAGACACCTTGCTTTTAACTGAAGAAAGAAAACCTGTGTACTTTTTGCTCCTAGCCCTGAACCCCATATTACGATTTATATTCTTTTTTTTTTTTAATTTTTATAATTTTCAATTTTTATATTAAACTATAAAATAAAACATTGCCTTTGTTGTTGATGGATGTCTGGAGACACCAAAATATTATTGTGGATTTGCAGCAATAATTCATACACTGTTTCTCGTAAAATCACCAAAGTTAAGCAACGTTGATTCTGGTCAGTATTAAATGGGTGATTATTTAGGTAATCGAGGTTCTGTATGTAATAAAAATTACTTCAAATTTAAATTAATATCAATATAGTAATACTTTGTCAATTTTAATTGCAATGTATTTTTTATTAAAGAAGGTGGTGTTTGATCAACACTGCTCGAGAGTCATGATTAAATATACAGTTTTAATTTTAAATAGCTGAAATAGTGTTTCATGGTAAACAACTGAAAGTTGAAAGTTTTTTTATAGTTTTCTTCCAAAACTATATATATATATACATATATATATATATATATATATATATATATATATATATACATATATATACATATATATATATATGTATATATATATGTATATATATATGGTGGAACGATAAAATTGTCGCCCTAGAAAAACGACGTGATTCCATTTCCGTTTGATGAAAACTGGTTTTCTTTTATTGTTGCAGACCATCTACTAGTTGGCCAGTTGTATACAAATCCCAATGTCTGAAAATGACACAATGTTCAACGAGCGAGATCGGAGATGCGCCACTGTACAACTCATGCTCTCTACCGATCCAAGTTATGACAACAGGACCATTACCTTCAAAATGCATCGCTGGATTGTCACGAATAACAGAGACGTGCCCACAGTGATGACTATGGTTGTGGTCTTTGGTGTTGCTCCAAGTGAGGGCCACATCATACCACCTCACATCTTCAAAATCGGCTTGAAAGTCAACACCAAAGTGTACCTGGATGTGCTGAAGAGTGTGGTGATCCCCTGGGGCAATCTACTGGCAGACTCTGGGTGTGGCAGCAGGACTCAGTGACGGCCCACAGTGGAGGCTTGGCTTCAGAAAGAGTGCTACGACTTTGTACCCTTTTCTAACTTGACCTGCTTCTCCCTCGACCTGAACCTGCTGGACTACTTTGTCTGGTCACACATTGAAAACATCACCAACATGACTTCCCACAACACCATCTGCTGTGTATTTGCTGAGCTCCTTCCAGTGCTAATGGAAAAGGCATGATCCCATTTCTGGACCCATATCAAAGTGGTGACTGAGGCTGAAGGCGGCTACATTTAATAGATGTCAGCTCTACTACATAATCAAGTTACTTGAATTAATTTTTTCAATAAAAGTTTTACAATAAAGCTATAGTTTTATTTTCTTTAAGGCGACAATTTTATCGTTCCACCTTATATATATATATATATATATATATATATATATATATATATATATATATATATATATATATATATATAGTGGTAAGTTACATTCCAATGATCAAAGAATAGAATCAGTTCATAATCATAATTTTTTTATTGCTTTTTTATTTTATTTTTTCATGTTTTACTTAAAAGATAGGTGAATGCTTATATTTTATTTATTATTGCCTTACACGTGTTTCATTGCCATGATCGAAAATATAGTCCTTATATGATCATAAAACGTGTTAGAGAGAGACAGATTTTTCTTATATATTTTAATGGCAAAAAGTACTTTCTAAACTATTGCCCAGTTTTAGGATTGAGTTTTGTTTAAACATTTTAATTATTCTAAGGAGTCGGAATTTGTAATTAACTAATCAAGTGACCCATCTCTTACTATTATTTGCACCCTATAAATCTAATTTTATTATTTGCACCCTATAAATCTTATTTTATTATTTTCACCCTATAAATCTTATTTTATTATTTTCACCCTATAAATCTAATTTTATCATTTTCACCCTATAAAACTAATTCTATTATTTTCACCCTATAAATCTAATTTTATTATTTTCACCCTATAAATCTAATTCTATTATTTTCACCCTATAAATCTAATTTTATTATTTGCACCCTATAAATCTTATTTTATTATTTGCACCCTATAAATCTAATTTTATTATTTTCACCCTATAAATCTAATTTTATTATTGTCACCCTATAAATCTAATTTTATTTTTTTCACCCTATAAATCTAATTTTATTATTTTCACCCTATAAATCTAATTTTATCATTTTCACCCTATAAATCTAATTTTATTATTTGCACCCTATAAATCTAATTCTATTATTTTCACCCTATAAATCTAATTTTATTATTTTCACCCTATAAATCTAATTTTATTATTTTCACTCTATAAATCTAATTTTATTTTTTTCACCCTATAAATCTAATTTTATCATTTTCACCCTATAAAACTAATTTTATCATTTTCACCCTATAAATCTAATTTTATTATTTTCACCCTATAAATCTAATTTTATTATTTTCACCCTATAAAACTAATTTTATCATTTTCACCCTATAAATCTAATTTTATTATTTTCACCCTATAAATCTAATTCTATTATTTTCACCCTATAAATCTAATTTTATTATTTTCACCCTATAAATCTAATTTTATTATTTTCACCCTATAAATCTAATTTTATTATTTTCACCCTATAAAACTAATTCTATTATTTTCACCCTATAAATCTAATTTTATTATTTTCACCCTATAAATCTAATTCTATTATTTTCACCCTATAAATCTAATTCTATTATTTTCACCCTATAAATCTAATTTTATTATTTTCACCCTATAAATCTAATTCTATCATTTTCACCCTATAAATCTAATTTTATTATTTTCACCCTATAAAACTAATTTTATCATTTTCACCCTATAAATCTAATTTTATTATTTTCACCCTATAAATCTAATTCTATTATTTTCACCCTATAAATCTAATTTTATTATTTTCACCCTATAAATCTAATTTTATTATTTTAACCCTATAAATCTAATTTTATTATTTTCACCCTATAAATATAATTTTATTATTTTCACCCTATAAATCTAATTTTATTATTTTCACCCTATAAATCTAATTTTATTATTTTTACCCTATAAATCTAATTTTATTATTTTCACCCTATAAATCTAATTTTATTATTTTTACCCTATAAATCTAATTTTATTATTTTCACCTTATAAATCTAATTTTATTATTTTCACCCTATAAATCTAATTCTATTATTTTCACCCTATAAATCTAATTTTATTATTTTCACCCTATAAATATAATTTTATTATTTTCACCCTATAAATATAATTTTATTATTTTCACCCTATAAATATAATTCTATTATTTTCACCCTATAAATCTAATTTTATCATTTTCACCCTATAAATCTAATTTTATTATTTTCACCCTATAAATCTAATTCTATTATTTTCACCCTATAAATCTAATTTTATTATTTTCACCCTATAAATCTAATTTTATTATTTTTACCCTATAAATCTAATTTTATTATTTTCACCCTATAAATATAATTTTATTATTTTCACCCTATAAATCTAATTTTATTATTTTCACCCTATAAAACTAATTCTATTATTTTCACCCTATAAATCTAATTTTATTATTTTCACCCTATAAATCTAATTCTATTATTTTCACCCTATAAATCTAATTCTATTATTTTCACCCTATAAATCTAATTCTATTATTTTCACCCTATAAATATAATTTTATTATTTTCACCCTATAAAACTAATTTTATCATTTTCACCCTATAAATCTAATTCTATCATTTTCACCCTATAAATCTAATTCTATTATTTTCACCCTATAAATCTAATTTTATTATTTTCACCCTATAAATCTAATTCTATTATTTTCACCCTATAAATCTAATTCTATCATTTTCACCCTATAAATCTCATTCTATTATTTTCACCCTATAAATCTTATTTTATTATTTTCACCCTATAAATCTAGTTTTATCATTTTCACCCTATAAATCTAATTTTATTATTTTCACCCTATAAATCTAATTTTATTATTTTCACCCTATAAATCTAATTCTATTATTTTCACCCTATAAATCTAATTTTATTATTTTCACCCTATAAATCTAATTTTATTATTTTCACCCTATAAATCTCATTCTATTATTTTCACCCTATAAATCTAATTTTATTATTTTCACCCTATAAATATAATTTTATTATTTTCACCCTATAAAACTAATTTTATCATTTTCACCCTATAAATCTAATTCTATCATTTTCACCCTATAAATCTAATTCTATTATTTTCACCCTATAAATCTAATTTTATTATTTTCACCCTATAAATCTAATTCTATTATTTTCACCCTATAAATCTAATTTTATTATTTTCACCCTATAAATCTAATTCTATCATTTTCACCCTATAAATCTCATTCTATTATTTTCACCCTATAAATCTAATTTTATTATTTTCACCCTATAAATCTAGTTTTATCATTTTCACCCTATAAATCTCATTCTATTATTTTCACCCTATAAATCTAATTTTATTATTTTCACCCTATTAATCTAATTCTATTATTTTCACCCTATAAATCTAGTTTTATTATTTTCACCCTATAAATCTAATTCTATCATTTTCACCCTATAAATCTCATTCTATTATTTTCACCCTATAAATCTAATTTTATTATTTTCACCCTATAAATCTAGTTTTATCATTTTCACCCTATAAATCTCATTCTATTATTTTCACCCTATAAATCTAATTTTATTATTTTCACCCTATAAATCTAATTTTATTATTTTCACCCTATAAATCTAATTCTATTATTTTCACCCTATAAATCTCATTCCATTATTTTCACCCTATAAATCTAATTTTATTATTTTCACCCTATAAATCTTTTTCTAAATGTTGTCTATTATTCTGACTTACATCCCTCCTTGTTCATGAACAATGGAAAGTTATAAAACAAGGAAAAGCTAAAAAGATTGGAATGGTTCATCATAAACGAAACAGAATATCATCAGAAACAGTAATACTATTTAACCCATGATGGGAAAAGGAAAAGAGAAAAGAACAAGAGCAAGAGAAACATATATATATATATATTAATGTTGGGACGATTTATCAGAATCAGACTTGGAAATCAGAAAAATCGGAATATTTGAGGGTATCGGAATCAGTATCGGAATCAGAAAAATTTGTACCGATTTTCCGATGCCAAAACAATTCTTTTAATTGTCTTTTGTATTTGCTTTCGTTTAAAGCAAAATCTTCCATTGCTGGTAATAACGATAAAATAATCGGAGAAAAAATACAACTATATAGTTAAATATTTAGAAATTCATAAAGAATCAGAATCGGAATCGGTAGTTGTATGGAATTGGGAATTTAGTACAGAGTCGGTAATTGTATTAGAATCAGGAAATTTATTGGACTCGTCCCATCGCTAATATATATATATATATATATATATATATATATATATATATATATATATATATTAGTGATGGAACGAGTCCAATAAATTTTCTGATTCCGAAATAATTACCGATTCTGTATATATATATATATATATATATATATATATATATATATATATATATATATATATATACTAACAGGACACCCAGCGTTGCTGGTCGTAAGATATGCTTAAATATGATATTTTAATTTATGCAGATTTTGCGTTTATTATTATAAAGCCAATTTTCTACTGATTATCATATTGTACCCAATATATATAATATAATGATGATTTCAAAATTAAAAAAAAAATAATTTTGGTACCATCAGTTGGATTCAAAATCAGAATATTCAGCGCTCCAGCCGTAGTCATTATTTAGTGCTTCAGCTTTCGCCGTTACCGTTTGAGTTATCGCCAAATGGATAAAAAGGCTAAAAATTAAGCAACTTCAAGCTAAAAATGTTTATGTACGCATGCTCAGAAGTTAGTCGATTCACTTCTGCAAAAGTCAACTATTTTTGCTTTTTAATTTTGATCCCTTAGCAGCTATTTTTACAGGCTAAAAATCAAATCGAAAGTGTTCCTGGCATCCAAATACTCTATTATCAAATTTCAAGTTTGTAGACAGAATATTCAGAGAGGAGTGTGGTAGAGACGGTTCACACACACCGACTAGGTCACTTTTATATATATATATATATATATATATATATATATATATATATATATATATATATATACACAGGGTAACCAACAAAAAACGGGCCCCAACTCTAATTAGATCCCGTTTCTTAGTGTTTTGTCCGAATGAAATGAGACTTTGGTCATAACTAGTTTATTATATTCAAAACATCACATCAAACACTAGGGTCTTTGGCCTTTTTTTCTCCATTCTACAGCATTTAAAGACATTGTGTTTTATTCTTTCCAGCGTTTTTTTTGTCACTCTGTATAAACATGTCATTGTGCTAGAATGTTTTCATCCTAAATTCTACACAATTATGCACAATGTAGAAACTATTCATAAATAAAATTCAGCGTAATAGTGAAATGAAACTAATCATCTAATTAGAAACAATAAAAAATTCATAATTAATGAACGCTTGTTTTTCAAAGGAATATGCAAATCAGTTAACCTTCATGAAGTTCGTTTTAATAATTTTGAATAGAAAAAGTAGGCTTTTAATATCAGTGTCAGAGCTAGTAAAAACTCAACTTTATAGGTATATAAAATATTATAATAATAATAATAATAATAATAATAATAATAATAATATATATATATATATATATATATATATATATATATATATATATATATATATATATATACTTCAGAATAAAATTATCTAACAATCAACTGGTATGAAAACTAATTAAGGAGTTTATACATCTTATCTCTTTTATTACCCACAAGTAGAGTAAGCATTTCTCATTGGAAGGTATGTTCCCAATTCACATATATGAATATGAACATATAACACTCAAAAATGCGTCATCTTTGTGGTACTATAGAAACCCTGCTTTTATAGGCATAGTTCCGTTACTCTATTCTCTTAGTTTTACTTAACAATTAACAATTTCAAATTACTTCCACGGATTATTATAGTTCCAAATTTTCAGTTTTATTTTGTCATATAAAGGATATTATCAATACATATAAAATTAGCAAGAATTGTACTGTATATATTAGATAAGATTATTTGGAGTTGACTTTATTTACATTTATTTAAGTGGGAATTTCTACTTAACATGGCGTGATTTTTTATTTTGATTTCTTTTTCTTTCCTACATATGTCTAGACCTACTTTCGCGATCTGACCTATTTTGTGGCCTCTCATTTTATCTTATAATGGTTTATTGACTTCGTTTTCTTAGTTCTTCTTCCTCTGTCTCACTTTTTATTCCCCTCTATTTCTTTTCTCATTATTATTCTCTAATTTCTATCCCTCCCTATTCCTTAATCTATTTCGTTCCCTTCCCCTTTATTTTATTTTATCTTATCTTATATTCGCTAATTTATTGTATAAGAGTTTTCTTTTCTTTTCTTTTCTTTCTTTTATTTTTATTTTTACTTTTATTTTATTTTATTTATTTTATTTATTTATTTATCCTTTTCATTTTTCATTTTAAGTTTTAATTTTTCATTTTTTAATTTTTAATTTTTGATTTTTTAATTTTTAATTTTTAATTTTTCTTTTTTTATTTTTCATCTTTCATATCAGTTCAGTTTCTCTTAATTTGCATAGCCTGTCTACTGAAAGCAGTTTTATTTTATTTTATTAACAATATGAAGTTATTTTGGAGTGGAATTTGAACCTTATGTTATATAATTATAAAAATATAAAATATATTAAATCATGTGTTTATTAATAAACAGATCCACCAGACCTATATAAAAAAATTACCAGGCTCATTATATAAACAAAGAAAATTGCTCCAGGAAAATTCCCACTTTGGACAATTACCTTGTAATGTGGATTACTCAAAATACAGTTTGGATCACTTTACCACACTGCTATCAAAGACATTGACTTCGGATTTTACCAAGCAATTTGGGTGTGGTTTTTATATCCTTTTCATAAACTACCCTTACTCTATGATATTTAAATACTTAAACAATTTTTAATTGTGATTTTCCATGTCTCACTGACTTTAGCAAATAAGGTGTAAACCATTATAATTATTTGCTAATATTTTCTTCTCTGAAGAGATTGTAGACATCGAAATCCTATAGGATAAGGAGTTATAATATTTCAAATGTATTCTTTGTCTTACATAGAATAATAAAAATCTTTGGATTTGAAATTTAACCATGTCACGTCATAAATTTTTTAATTTATTGAATGACTAAAATTGGTTATATATATATATATATATATATATATAGTTAAGAGAAAAAGAGACAATTACAAGCCTAGACAAACACAGATTAATTTAGAAGTCAACTTCTATAGATTATCAA
Source organism: Euprymna scolopes (assembly GCF_053919585.1). Lineage (NCBI taxonomy): Eukaryota > Metazoa > Mollusca > Cephalopoda > Sepiida > Sepiolidae > Euprymna > Euprymna scolopes. The sequence goes on from NC_136518.1 coordinate 87,290,268, forward strand.
ACACATGTCTGCATGTAAAATGAATGTTAAACTGACGACGATGATGATGATGGCGACAGTGATGCTGATGATGCTAATGGTGGCGATGATGATGGTGGCGATGATAATGGTGGCGATGATGATGATGTGCAAAAGAAAATGAATGTAGATGGTGTGAAAAATTGCAAATAGTTTCAGATAAGAGAAAGTCCAGATGAAATCCTCGAAGGGGAAGCCATAAACAAAAAAATGTTTTTGTTGCAAGATTTTGGTAATCTGAGCTGGAGAAGGCACCGGTTTGGCCAGCAAATGGATTGGTTGAGAAAGAGTTCAAGAAATTATAAACAAGTCTTTGAATTATGATCATTTACTATTTCTTTCCACTTATCTACAAGAAACCAGAATCGATTTGAATATGTGAGAAATTTTTCTGTCGACTCATCATTTTTGGTTTTATGTCCGTTTTACGTGCTTGAAAGTATCAGAAGATTTTTAGAAATTCACTTCCAAACTAACGTTTATATTTATTCGTCTTTCTTTTCAGTTTATCCTTATTATTGCCTCTAAGGATTTCCTTGACGTTCCCCTGTTAACTGAACCTGCCACCTCAACTGTTCTACAGCTAATCTATATATATAAAGCAGTAGCTTTCATGTGTGTGTGTGTGTGTGTGCGCGCGCGCAAGTCTCCTACAACCCAAACCATTGGCATAATGATGGTCTCCCATCTAAGGATTGTGAACACAATTTTTCAAGCTCAAGGTCAAATGTTAAGGGCGGGACTTTGCTAGTAATCCGATAATTCTCATCTGTTCTTTCAATGTGGTCATACCATCACAGTCTCCTGTTCTGCACACATCTCTTGATGCTGTTCAGATTTGATCTTCGTCTGCGGCCAACAAATCTAAGCCTGTCTTTAAGACACACATTAAACATTCATTGTATCATTCTCACATCATTTCTCTCCATGCAACACATGTCCTCAACCCTCACTGGTCACCGTATACACACGTCTGCTTCTGCAATAAAGGAAATGAATAATTTCAAACGTTTTGTGAACTTTAAACATGTAAAATAATCCTGTAAAATTTCTGCAGTCTGAGATGAAAGAGACATCCAGAAAAGATGGTTTAAGAAACACTCTGGAGGCCACCTTAGTTTTATTTTTACTTATTATCTATTTCTTGTGTTCGAACGTTTTAGATGAGGATTGATAATTTGCATTATTTCCACCTGGGATTTTATTCTCATAAGGTTTCAGCCAAGGTAATCTCCGGTCTTTTTATGACAGGGATGTGCAGAGGGGTGGCGCTAGGGGTGTCCAAGAAACTGCCTCTTTTACTCTTGTTTTAAAAGTGTCCTTTTCAGAGGAATGTATTATAGGCCTATGCGCAAACATTACTATATTTTTGTTGTTTTTTTTTTCAATTGAGCACCTGCCCTGAAAAAATTCGCTGCACGTCAGTTTTTTGGTGTATCATTGTTTTTTGGTGCATCATTGTTTTTTGGTTCATCATTGTCTTTGGGTGCATCATTGCTTTTTGTTGCATCATTGTTTTTTGGTGCATCACTGTTTTTTGTTGCATCATTGTTTTTTGTTGCATCATTATTTTGGTCATCATTGTTTTTGGGTGCATCATTGTTTTGTTGCATCACTGCTTTTTGTTGCATCATTGTTTTTTGTTGCATCATTATTTTGTTGCATCATTATTTTTTGGTGCATCATTGTTTTTTTGGTGCATCACTGTTTTTTGCGCATAATTGATTTTTGGTGCATCACTGTTTTTTGTTGCATCATTGTTTTTTTGGTTCATCATTGTTTTGGTGCATCATTATTTTTTGGTGCATAATTGTTTTTTTTGGTGCATCACTTTTTTTTGTGCATAATTGTTTTTGTTGCATCATTGGTTTTTGTTGCATCGTTGTTTTTGATGCATCACTGTTTTTTGTTGCATCATTGTTTTTTGGTGCATCACTATTTTTGGTTCATCATTGTTTTTTGATGCATCACTGTTTTTTGTTGCATCATTGTTTTTTGGTGCATCACTGTTTTTGGTGCATCGTTGTTTTTTGATGCATCACTGTTTTTTGGTGCATCATTGTTTTCGGTGCGTCATTGTTTTTTTTTACATCATTGTTTTTTGGTGCATCATTGTTTTTGATTCATCGTTGTTTTTTGATCCATCACTGTTTTTTGGTGGATAATTGTTTTTTGGTGCATCATTGTTTTTGGTGCATCATTGTTTTTTGTTGCATCATTGTTTTTTGTTGCATCATTGTTTTTTGGTGGATCATTGTTTTTGGTGCATCACTATGGATTAAATATGAAACGACATTCACCCTGCAGAAGGAAGTTTCAAGGGAATATCAAATTCATAAGCAGTCCTCAGGCACATTTATATCCCGGTCATGGGAGATGATGACATTAAGGTTTTGTAGGGAGGTGTCGGTGTACACCTACATATACTGCCTAGTATTTTTAAACGATTAAATAAATTGTTCATATTGAAATTTTGCAAAGATTCCCAAGGTTGAAAAAATATTCCCGGCTTCAAAAAGACTTTTTATTGCATTTTCACCCCAAACAAGGCACAGTGCCACTTTGATGTAGGGAGCTATTATCGGGGACATAATTTGCACAGATAGTATGTATGGAGTTGAGCAGCAAGATGTCTGTTTGCATTACACTTGAACTTCTGCATGTCAGTGCAGTCAGGGAAGCAGGAACCTGGAAGGGAATTCCAAAATCTACCAGTCCTAAGGAAGAAACTATTAGTAGAAGGCTTTCTGGCATCTGGAAATCTTTACTGTGTTTCTTACATCTGCAGATTTCTACTGTGTAGGGTTGGAATTTTGCTGCTTGGCGGGATTGTCAGAAATATTTACGTTGAGAGGGTACAAGGGCTTCTAGTCATTGGACTACCTACCATTAAACTACTTGTAAAACACGCAGAAAGATGCAACATTTTGTCGATAGGACAAAGGTTGAAGCCTAGCTGACAGTGCAGGACCCATCAAAGCGAGAGACAAGTAGCAGATGCACCTAAATGTGGCAACAATACTTCATACATGGGGGAATGGTGGCCTTGTAGAGGTACAAGACACTCTCAGGCGTAAGTTATTTTCTAGCACGGTAGAGAGAGCCCATCTTCTTTGCAGTAGCCTTGGCAATACCTTTGATGTATCTGTTCCAACTCATATTCTCTGTGAATGTTAAGCCAAGGAGTTTGAATGAAGTACTTTCATGTAATGTATCATTAGCCATGGCTATTGGTGGTTGAGAAGGTTTCTTGTAATTATTAAAAGAAAGAAGCTTAGTCTTGGCAGCATTGAATGTGACAATCCATTTTTGTCCCCCATTCCACTACAGACTGGAGGGCTTCCTCTAGAGTTTCCACCATTGCCTTGGATATATGTTCATTCATTTTCTCCTCGTGTCCGTTATAGAGCATGATGTCGTTAGCAAATATACCCACTTGCCGGAGTGTTTGGAGGTGTATGTTGAGCAAAAAAAAAAAAAAAGAAAAGCGGTCAATTTTTTTAACTTTGACTTCTATTATGACCCCTTACCATTTATTGTTTTAGGCCCAAATCAAGTTATTCCGTTAGATCCATGTCCAAAGAAACTATATCTAAAATTTCAATTGTTTATACCCAAAATTTGCAGAGGAGTTTGGTAGAGTTCTCAAAGGTCAAATCGTTGAACTTTGACCCCTTAACAGCCAAATTTCTGGCCGAAAATGAATTACAAAGATTATCCCAAATCTCAGTACCCTGTATATCAAATTTGAAAATTGACAGAGTTATTGCGTAGGGAAATGTACACAGACACACACACACACACAAACAGACACTTTCACTTTTATAGATATACTAGCATGGGTGCCCGGCGTTCCCTGTATATCAAATTTCGAGTCTGTAGACTAAAAATTGACAGAGTTATTGCATAGGGAAATGTACACAGATACAGACACAGACACAGACACACACACACACACACACACACACACACACACACACGCACTTTCACTTTTATAGATATATAGATAGATAGATTGTTTTAATGTACGACCATCGAGGACAACCTGGATTCTTCTCTTATTTAAGAAGGGTTTAATTATTTTAAGTATTCGTCTTGTAATACCATATGATCTGATTTTAATGAGGACCATCTTGCCATATCCTGTCAGGGGCCTTAGATATATCTAGGGCTACTGCCCTAGCCTCAACTGCCTAATCCATTGCATGATATATATGTTCAGAGATTACATGTCGGCAGTAGAACGGGCTTGCCTAAATTCATACAATTGATCGGACAAAAGTTTAACAGCTGTGAGGTGGTGGATTAAAGCTTGGGGGTTGTTGGAATTGCATCTGTTTGTCAACTGTTTCACGGTTGTGCATTCACGGTTGACAAATATGACAGGTGTTTTATGTTAAGAATAAGATTTTTTGAAAACACTTTGTAAATGTCGTTTCAATCTGGTGTAATGATTATCGTTTAGAAAAAAAAACCATAATACTTGCATGCACATCCCTCAGTTTCTGTATTAATTAAATATATAATATTTATGCATATATTATGACAGGGCAACGCCTGGCGGCCTGCTAGTATATGTATAAAAGTGAGAATGTGTGTGTGTGTGTGTGTGTGTGTGTGTGTGTGTGTGTGTGTGTGTGTGTGTGTGTGTGTGTGTGTGTGTGTGTGTGTGTGAGAGAGAGAACAATTGTCAACCTATATATACTCAACGAATTTTTGATCTATAGACTTGAAATCTTGTATATAGGGTATTTAGACATGTGGGAAAAAATGGTTGGTAAGGTGTTAAAATTAAAAAATTGGTATTTGAGGTTATCAGATTTTAATCTAATTGTCAACTGTTTCACAAATGTGCATGTGTGAATGGGTCACATGGCAGATTCCCTATGTTTAGAATAAGTAAGTTTGAAAACACTTTTAAAGACCGCGTCAAACTGGCCTAATGGTTATCGTACTTGACTCACTGTCTTTAACTTTTGGTTTCGATCTCAGCTCGAGTATTTTTTTTTTTACAAGAAGTGAACTGTTTAGAAAAATACATAATACTCACATGCGCATGTCTCAGTTTCTTTCTGTTTTGTTTGTTTTTGTTTTGTTTTTTTTGTTTTTGCTTTTTTACCTCATTTTTTTGGAAAGAATTCTATGCTACGTTCATTACCGGGCAACGCTGGGTACATCTTCTAGTAGATATATATAGAGAGAGAAAACACTTGTGATAATCTGGAAAATGATTTCTCGCTCCTGACCAAACGAGTCTTCATCACTTTTAGCTTTATTATTATCGCCGTGGTTGACAGCTGGGGGGGAGATGTGCTAGGTTGCGGACGGGAGCTAATAAGAATGTCGGATGTGTAAAAGTAGAAGACAGTTCGGATTGGAATATTCAGAGACATTATTCTTATCTTTTTCTTTTTTTTTTTTTTTTGCCCTGTTGCGTTGGGTCTCACTACTGCCAAGAAAAAGAGACAAAATCAATTGGCTTTTATCCAGTGGAAAGTAAACAAATTCGCTCATTCTTTATCGATGACTTGTAATGAAAATATAAAGAACTCTACGAAAGTCGTATAGAAATGGATAAATGGCATTCTTCTGTCTGTTAGACTGGCTAAGACACAAAGACTGGAATATTTAAATCAATAAAACATGCTTGTGTGTGTATATATATATATATATATAAATATATATATATATATATATATATATATATATATATAGAGAGAGAGAGAGAGAGAGAGAGAGAGAGAGAGAGAGAGACTTGTTTGTAATATACCGAATTTTACTGGGTTTGTATAATTCAGTAAATTTTCATATACCAACTCCTGACAAAGATGCGTTCGGGATAAATGTTTTCGCATGCTTTATTTCCTTTAAGGGAAATGTCTTTACATAATGTTTTATTGTTAAAGTGTTTTTATTCAATAAGTCTGAAGAAAGGCTGTTTATGTAAAAATTTTCAAACGACATAATATTTGGAATGTTTTCTAGCCAACGTACAACGCCTCTTGCCTGGTTACAAACTCGTGTAAACGCACAGATCTATAAAAACATTGTTCAAGATCATATATGCCAATCATACAGAATTTAGGTTTCGATAGGACTACCTTTATGCAAGATTATGCCTCATGTTACAAGACAAAGGTGATAATGAATTACCTTTGTGAGCAAGATTTCGAAATTATGGCTTGGCCACTGCAAAGTTCTGACTTAAATCCAATAGAAAATCTTTGGAAGATCTTAGGAGTGAAAGTTATGGAAAGAAATCCTACCAACATGGAGGATTTGTCGATGAAACTTCAAGATGAATGGTCTAAAATTAGTATTGAGGATTGTCAAGAACTGATTCGTTCTTGTAGTCAAAGATGTGCATCTGTCATTGAGAGCAACGGCTCATTTACTAAATATTGATTGTACATGTATTTTATTGTTTTTTGGCCGTTTACATTGTTTTTCTCAATTTTGTCCCTTACTTTTGGACTTTCCTATTTTGAAAATAAATAGTTATAACTCTTTTCCTATCGTTTGCAAATGATTCAAATTTTAGTATGTTATTATGGATGATAACGACTACCAGTTGTCAAAATCTCAGCTTTTCACAGTTGTTATTTCTAACAAAGATTAGGTTTTTAATTTTTTGTCCCTTAGTTTTGGACGCTACCGTGTATATATGTATATATATATATATATATATATATATATATATATATATATATATGTGTGTGTGTGTGTGTGTGTGTGTGTGTGCGCGCGTGTGCGTGTGTGTCCATACTGTCACACAAACGTTAGAGATTAAGAAATGCTTGCCAAATTTATTTCATTGGTTGGTTGTTTTTGTTTTACAGCATATCAACCCTTTTCGGGTTATTTAATGTCGAATCCAAAGATTTTGAAGAAAATTTTTTTAATAGAATATATTTGTTGTTTTCAAGCCGGTTTCTATTTAACCCATAGTTGGGATCCTAACAGGTACTACCACTCTGGGTCAGAGTGGACCTGGAAGCAAAGGTAATTAAAGGGTGGCTCCACACTCCCCAAAGCCCACAAGCTGGGGCCTCACCACTGGATATGGTTTAAGGTCATATCCAGGACCAAATTTATTTCAAGTATTGAGGGGAATTGAGAAAGCAAATCTATAAGCATTATTTTTAATTTTTCTTTTTGTACCGATTTATACGTTTTTCTTTCATGTTTCCTCTTTTTAATTTTCTGATTCTCTTCCTGTGTTTCTATATATTTAATTTTACCGATTTAGGTGTTATTTTCATATGAATATGAATATTTTGTAAACATTGGGGGAGGGGGGAAATAATTTTTTAATAAAGGATGTATACATGCAATGATAATTGCTTCAAACATGTTCCAGTGAGTTGTCCGATCCATTATTCTGACCTCATTCTGAAATAAGGCGGCTGGGGAGACTGGAGAGATTAATCACATTATCATTAAGAAGAAAAAGAAAGAAAAATCCTTAATTCCTGTCTCTTAATCAACTATTGATTCTTTTGCTAATTTCTATTTGCATATCTGCACAGTATAAGCGCATCCATCAAGCAGCATCAAAAGATTAAAGATGAAGCCAGCTTCTCAAATGCAAGAGTAACAAATCAATACTCAATGATGCATCAAGGAAAGTGCTCAATGTTTTTTTTGGGTTTTTTTTGTACTCTTTTTCATTGCAAACAAAACGTATCGTCACTTGAAACGTAAAGGGCTACTATTTGAGATTGTGTCTAACAGGAGACCGTGAGGAGTTGAGCAGCAAGATATTTGTTCACATTACATTTAAACCTGCAGTTAAGTACAGTCAGGGAAGCAGGAAACAAGTGGGGAATTTTAAATTCTAAAAGTTTGAAACGGCGTATATATGATATAATCACATTTGACACACCGGTTCTCGTCTGATCACTGAAGTTAAGCAACGATGAGCCTGGTCAGTGCCAAATGGGTGACCATTTGGGATTTCCAGGTACAGTATGTATTCTTCGCTTATCTTGGCATTGTTTCCAGTCGTCCTGGACTTCTCCTTGCCACTGGTCTCAAACAGTTCCGATTCAGGAGAAGGGTGGTTGGAGATTGCGCAACTCTTGCCACATAATTACACGCGCAGCTGCCCCTGCAGGGGGTATCCTTTGTCTTCCGAGACTGAATGGAGACCTCGAGAAATTTGAAAGAAAAAAGTATAAGAGTAGAAGACTTTCTTGCATCTAGAGAGCTCGACAGTTAAGAAGTGGAATTTTGCTGCTTTTTGGGTTAGTCAGGGTATGTATGTATGTATGTCGAAGGGGCTAAGTTTTATGGGTTCATCAGAGCAGATTCCATTAAAGCAGGGTTTCCCAAAGTGGGTACCATGGAGCATGTGTGTATATATGTTTTTTATTTAATGTGTGTGTATATATTTTTCGCTTCATATGTGTGTGTATATACTTTTTTTTAATGTGTCTATATATTTTTTCTTTAAAATCTGTCTATATATATTTTTTATTTAATATGTGTGTATGTATTTTTTTCCTTTTATATACGTGCACATATTTAATAGATTTACCTATTTATTCATTTCATTGCAGGTAAGTTTCAATCAACATTTATTCACGGGATATTTCAGATGGTATTTGGATTTTACTAGGTTATAAAGCTTGTCATGTACAATTTGGTGAGTACATTTTTTTTTTTTATTCTCTGACCGGATTTCAACGAGGAAGTAATGATCCAGCATCCAAAATTTGAAACAACGTAAAATTATTTCAGAGTTCATGAATCTGTTAATCACACTTCTGTACACCTCTCAGGAATAAAGAAAGAAAGAACTAAAGGATGGCAATAGTCAATTTTAAACAAAAGGAAATATCACTACAAACAGTAATACCATTTAACTTATAGGCTGCGTAAAATAATTTTGTTCATAAATTATTGTTTTTATTTGTACATGATGAGATGTAATTTTATATGATATCAATTACTCTCTATTTCTCTCTCTCTCTCTCTCTCTCTCTCTCTCTCTCTCTCTTCCTCTCTGATAAAATATGGAATTTTACCTGTATATTCTTATGAAGTATTTTCTGCAGATTGTAGATATTTGTGTATACTCCAAAAAGATTTTACCGTTTGGTCGCACATTGAGTTCTCATTAAATTATTTGAATAAGAAAAAAGTGAGTTTGCAAAGCCAATTAAATATACAAAAATACAGGGTGGAACGATAAAAGTGTCGCCCTAAAAAAACAACACTACAGATTTATTTTAAAAGTTTTTATTGAAAAAATCGATTCAAGTAACTTCATTATGTAGTAGAGCTGACATCTATTAAATGTAGCTGCCTTCAGCCTCAATCACCACCTCGATATAGGTCCAGAACTGGGCGCATGCCTTTTCCACAGGCGCTAGCAGGAGCTCAGCGAATACTTGGCAGATGGCGGCGATCAGGCTAGCTTTGGTGTTATGGGAGGTTATGTTGGTGATGATTTTAGTGTATGACCAAGCGATGTAGTCCAGCGGGTTCAGGTCAGGGGAGGAGGAAGGTCAGTAAAAGAAGGGTACAAATTCGTATCACTCTTCTGAAGCCAAGCATAGATCTCTTTGGACTTGTGCGCTAGTGCCGTGTCCTGCTGCCACACCCAGGGTCTGCCAGCGGCCATCTGATTTCAATAGGGGATCATCACACTCTTCAGCACATCCAGGTACACTTTGGTGTTGACTTTCAAGCCAACTTCAAAGATGTGAGGTGGCATGATGTGGTCCTTATTTGAAACTACACCGAAGATCATAACCGTGGCCGGAAACTTTGTTTTCATTGTCCATGTTATTCGTGGCAATCCAGTGATGCATTTTGATGGTGCTGGCAATGGTCCTGTTGTCATAACTTGGCTCGGTTTAGAGCATGAGTTGTACAACGGTGCATCTCCGATCTCACTTGTTGAACATTGTGCCATTTTAAAACATAATAAAAGGCTCCTATCGCTCTTGTGAAATTTGTACACAACTGGCCAACGAGTAGATGGTCTGCAACAAAAGAAAATCGGTTTGCATCAAACGGAAATGGAATCATGTGGTCTTTTCTAGGACGACAATTTTATCATTTCACCCTGCACAATGTGGAAATCCAAAATATGCTTTTTTCTTCATTTTCTCTCTCTCTCTTTTTGACTATAAGTTAAATAATATTACTGCCTGTGGTAATATCCCCTTCTGTTACTTCCTATCTTTTTATTCTCTTCCTTTCGTTCTTAAATTGAACTACAATAAACAGAGAGAGAGAAAGAGAGAGAGAGAAAGACTTACAGAAGTGAGAGTTATAGACAATGTATAGAATAAGAGCGGATGTGAAATAACATTGAGGGGGTATGAAGTTAGAAAATTAATAAGAGATGGATCACTTGATGAGTTATTTGCAAATGACGTCTAAATGACGTCTAAAGAGAGAAATTAAAATAAAATATTAAATCATAACTCAATCTTGAAACTGATGAATATTTTAGTATGTATTTTATGTGATTAAAATAGGGAAAATAGCCTTAGGAAAACTTCATATTAAATTTGTTGTCATTAACCGTAATTTGCCATTTTCTTACCAAGTGATCCAACTCTTACTAACTATCATTTTCACCCTCTCCCAATGTATGAGGTGCCTTAAATAAGTTTCCAAACCTTTTTTGTGTGGGCACTTTTATTGATAGCATGACATATGAAACTCTAGTCCCCTTCAAAGTAATCTCCTCTGGCTGCAATGCCCTTGTTGACCGTTCCAGCAACTTGTGGAAGGCCCCGTGGAACTCCTCTTGTGTGAGCATGTCAATGACGCTCGTCAGCCTATTTTATCTCCTCAATTGTCTCATAACGACAGTCTCTAAGTTTTTGCTTGACCTTCGGGAATAGCCAAAAGTCATAACTAGCAAAGTCTGGACTATACAAAGGATGTCCATCTTAATGTCTTTCTTTCTGATATTCTCTGAGCACCCTTGGACAAACTTCCCCCAAATCTTCTGCATCTTCAGTTCCTCATGAATAATTGTGTGCACAGTTCCCACACTGACATCAAACTGTGCACTTATTGTCTCTATAGACACACAACGAAATTCTTTATTTGGCCAATCAATTCTGATGTTCTGACTTTCTTACTCCTTCACACCTCTCATCATCCCTTACAGACTCCCTGCCTTTCTTGAATCTCTTATGCTACTCACAAACTGATGCTCGATTCATGCAAGATGGTCGAAAAGTGATCTGAAACATTACACACGTTTCTGTGGCATTTTTTCCAAGTTTAAAATAGAAACTTATTGCATATCATCCTTCTAAAGCATCCTCACGTCCAGATTGCATTTTTGATATTCACCAGCTCTGATAATCAGGCTTTAGAAGGGTGTATTCCAATTCCTGTTGTAGCTGTTCATTTGAACGTGAAATCATAACAATTGGCCAATATTGAAATGTTCTGATACTATACTTTACTTGTTTTGTCCTCGGTTAGTGAAAGAGAAATTCTACGAGACTGAGGCAATTTTTACTTTTGTTCTAATCCAGACTGCCCCTTTTTAACGAGCTAGATTTTCCGCACTCGTAAAACCTGACCTTGTGTCTAACTTTGCCCTCTATAAGAAAGCAACGAAATAGTCAAGCCCATGTTCTCAAACCGGTTTTATCTTTGTATACCCATATAGTGTTACAATGCCAATTTTTCTATTTTGATGAAAAGCATTTAGCTTCGAAATGCCATGGTTTAAAGACGTTCTTTTCCATTTTCCTCTCATTATGCTCCTTATTGATATGATGATTTGATAAAGTTCAATGTAACTTTTATTCCTTGTCTTTTTAATTTAATATATATATATATATATATATATATATATATATATATATATATGAACAAATGATTAATAAAACATGTTAAAAAACATCTTGAAAAAGAGTTTAAAACATATTTAATTTTAATATATATATATATATATATATATATATATATATATATATATATATATAATTATTTCCACTGCCAGACAACATTGCAGCCAGCAACAGCCACGAAAGCCAACAAATTGGAAGTCCAAGACTCGTGTTTCGCCCTCATTTGGGTTCATCAGTTAGACACATCCGAACTCAGGATTCAAAACCCGAGCCTCTTGCATGCGAGGCAAGCACTCTAACAACTGAGCAAACGCGCCGCCTGATCTATGATAGTTAATAAGACTTTCCTGTGTTCGGCGTGTTTGCTCAGTTGGTAGAGTGCTTGCCTCGCATGCAAGAGGCTCGGGTTTTGAATCCTGAGTTCGGATGTCTAACTAATGAGCCCAAATGATGGCGAAACTCGAGTCTTGGACTTCCGATTTGTTGGCTTTTTTGGCTCTTGCTGGCTGCAATGTTGTCTGGCAGTGGAAATAATCATATATTCTCTCACATATTCTGAATATATATATATATATATATATATATATATATATATATATATATATATATATATATGTATATATATATATATGTATATATATATATGTATGTATATATATATATATTTATATATATATATATATTTATATATATATATATACATACATATATATATATATAAATATAAATATATATATATATATATATATATATATATATATATATATATATATATATATATATATATATATATATACTGGGCTGGTCAAAAATCCTGTTACACTTTTGTATCTTTGGTTTAAGTTTCATTGATTAACTTTTTTTTATGGAAAAGAAAACAAAAATCATTAAATACGTGTAATATAATCTTCAAAATGTATGTATACTTAATATGACCTCCATCGGCATTTATGACGGATGTATTCCTTGCTCATTGAGGATGACGTGCAGCTCATGGCAGCCTTCAAGTCTTCTATGCTAATGTGACGACACATGCACGCCTTGCTTGCAACATGCATCCAGATGCTGTAGTCCAACGAATTCAAATCTGATGATTGCAGGGGCCAAAAATCCTTTGACCCAAATTTGATGTTTTTCTTCAACCAGAACTGAACGATTTTGGCGGTGTGCAATCAGAGTCTGGGTCTATGATAGGGTTAAAAAATGGGTTTGGGTATATGATAGGGTTCAAAACAGAGTTTGAATATATGATAGGGTTAAAAAAATGAGTTTTGGTATATGATATGGTTCGAAACAGAGTTTTGGTATATGATAGGGTTCAAAACAGAGTTTGCTATATGATAGGGTTAAAAAATGAGTTTTGGTATATGATAGGGTTAAAAACAGAGTTTTGGTATAGGATATGGTTCGAAACAGAGTTTGGGTATATGATAGGGTTCAAAACAGAGTTTGCTATATGATAGGGTTAAAAAATGAGTTTTGGTATATGATATGGTTCGAAACAGAGTTTTGGTATATGATAGGGTTCAAAACAGAGTTTGAATATATGATAGGGTTAAAAAAATGAGTTTTGGTATATGATATGGTTCGAAACAGAGTTTTGGTATATGATAGGGTTCAAAACAGAGTTTGAATATATGATAGGGTTAAAAAAATGAGTTTTGGTATATGATATGGTCCGAAAAAAAGTTTGGGTATATGATAGGGTTAAAAACAGTTTGGTATATGGTAGGGCTCAAAACAGAGTTTGGGTATATGATAGGGTTAAAAACAGAGTTTTGGTATATGATAGGGTTAAAAACAGAGTTTTGGTATATGATAGGATTAAAGACAGAGTAGGCAGGAACAAAAATATAAAATAACAAAACCCGACCTGGGAAACTGGAAATTTGAGATTATTGTGTAGTGTGTCATGGTTGTCTAATCATTGAATGTTTTAGTTAAAGAAAAAGAAGAATGATTTTCAAATCACAAAGTTTACTGCGTCGAAGCACACATAACAAAAATCTGTCCTGTTCCCTTTTCGACGTTATCGCAAGCAAGTTTTCTTCAACTGACACTAGATTGCAAAGTACACCGTACCGACGTCGAGCCGACAAAAAAAGAAATCGTCCCCAACTGAAGAAATGCTGGCCTTTTATATTATCAAACCCGACCGCGTCTCAATTTGCAAATAGACGTGTTTTTGTCTCGTGTCGGTTAGGTTTCGAGTATAAGGCTTTTCTCTTTTAAGCGAATGACACCCGCACTAATCATGCACACTACCATTTTCCCTGCACCCCCTTCTGATCTCATGATCACGAACAGTGCAGGGAGGTAGTATCTGCCTTTGTCAGGTACTCCTTAGCAGACATATCTAGACCACATTACACGGCTAGACATAGATAGCCCAAGCTACATGGTCAGACACAGCTAGCCCACACGACATGGTCAGACACAGCTAGCCCACACGACATGGTCAGACACAGCTAGCCCACATGACATGGTCAGACACAGCTAGCCCATGCTACATGACTAGACACAACTACCCCATTTTTTTGTATAATACAATCGAATCGCATTTCCAGTTCCTCATTTAAAAGCGATGACTTTTTCAGAAAAAAAAACAAACAAATCGCATTTTAAATTCTTCATTTTAATGCAACGACTTTTTCTAGAAAATCCAACCGAATCCCATTTTAACTTTTTCATCCAAAGGCGACAACTTTTTTTTCCTAGAAAATCCAACTGAATCGAATTTTAATTTCTTCATTTAAAAACGACAGCTTTTTTGTTTTCAACAACTACAACCGAATTTCATTTTAAATTCTTTGTTGAAAAGTGACAACATTAAAAAAAAAAAGATCCGACTTAAATTTTACTTTACTGTTGGCGCAGTGGATAGAGACGTTGAATCTTTATCGTTCCAGGTGAGAATTGTCTGAAAATAGCAGTTTCAATCCTACCCAAAGTCGACCAGAGGCTTACTTGGCCAAAACGTGGGGAGACGACAACTATGGATGGTAGTAATTGCTGAGAATGCAGTTAGGAGATTCAGAGTTTCTATCCCATCACGGTTACCACCTGACGAAGGCCAGAGGAATAGTTGGGTGAAAAGTCATGAAACAACATCTAAGAAAGATGAGGATAATAGTCCGCAATAAATAATTTAATGAATAATACTCATCCCAGTAATGAATTTTAATTAAATATTATAGATACGTTTTTGTCTCGTGTTAGCCAGGTTTCGAATTTAAGATTTTTTTCTCTTTCTTTTCTTAAGCGAATGACACCCACGCGAATCATACACATTACAATTTTCCCTACAGGTTGTTCAGCAAACACCTTGCCAAAGGGAGCCTGACACAGTGTGGTGTGCAATCTGTATGGGACGATTCGTAACTATGAATATGGCATTGCAAATACGACTCACACTCGGCAAAAGCGAAGCAGATAAAATTAGATCCACTGTGTTTTCCTGTACTCATACATATTAATAGGCTAACCTCATTATAGCTCTTCACTATGTATGGACAGTTAGTCACTCTATTGAGGCTGTATTTTACACATCGTATATGCATGGAAATTAGTCAAGAATCAAATGAATCTGCAATCTTAGAACTACAAACCGTTTAGTATTGTGATTCCAGGAGCAATAGCAAGAGGTGCCGCCACACTCACTAAAACATCCAACTTGGAATCACATCACCGGATGCCCTACATCTGCAGCTGTAGAAGAGAATTGACCATATATATGTCTTCAAGATTCTGATTTTTGCGCTCAGTTTTATGTTTCTGTTTGTGAAGATGCACTTCATATTGTTTACAGAATGATTTTTCCATCGCAATTTTTTCTTGATTCCCATTGGTAAGGAAGAGAGAAAAGTCCAGGGTTGAATCACATCATTGACGTGAAGAGGCTACAGCACAAAATCGTAACATGTGGTATAGAACGGATGGATCTTTATATACGTGTGTTTTGTATGCGTTTGGGCTTGTGTATCTGCAACGGAGCGCATATGAGCGCATCTGAAAATATCAGCAGCAGTGAAAGGATAGATAGCTAACGAAGGTATTAGCAGCAGCAGCAGCAGCAGCGTTTAAGCACATATGCAAATTAACAAATGTGCACGGGCTTGCGTCAGAAGAAAAGTAAAAAAAAGGACAGCATGTGGCCAAGGAGAGAAGCCAAGTGCGCATCGGGAAAGATGGACGTGTAAAGTCAACAACGAGAAATGGTAGGCCATGGCTATCATGTTAAGATGGCGGTGTTTTGTTAATCTCATGGCAGACGAAATGAACAGTAAAAAAAATCAAGACGTAGACAAGGTAGACATACCTTCTTGTATAGTTCTTTTTCCTGTAATTGAAGACACCTTCCACCAAAGGAAACCCATAACAACAAATTAAATTTTTATACGGCCTTTATTCGTTTTATGGATAATCCCTTTTCTCGAAGTGGGCATGCTGTATCTCTACATTTCTTCTGGTATGTCCACTGGAATGCTTCCATGGACTTCCACGTCAGTTTTCTCCAACTCGTTAGCTTCAACTCCTGACTAAACTAACTGAACACATGTATCTCCGTTAACAAAACAGACCAAATTATGTGTCGTTCACGTAAGCTAAATCCTTGTTTATTTAACTAACCAAATTCCAATCTACTTTAAAATTCTTAAATCGATTATGTCTTATAATTTGCCCGAGTTAAAATTCCTGATTAAACATTCCAACACGACAACAGATGATTGTTTTTCTATTGACTATTTTTTTGCAATAACAATTGTATTGCGATGTTTGAGTGGGATGAATGTCCTGTTTGTAAGGGAAGGAAAATAGTTCATGTAGTCAGGACGTGTGTAAGTAGTTATGTAAGTGTGTGTGTGTGTGTGTGTGTGTGTGTGTGTGTGTGTGTGTGTGTGTGTGTGCGCGCGCGCATGCGCGTGTGTGCGTTATTTTTTATTTTATTTTTTTTTTTTTACATTTTCACCCCAAACAAGGCACATTGCCACTTTGATATAGGGAGCTACCATCAGGGACCTAAGTTGCAGGGGTACTATCTAGGGAGTTTAGCAGCAAGATATCTGTTCACATTACACTTGAACCTCTGCATATCAGTACAGTTGGGAAAGCAGGAAACCAGAAGAGAATTCCAAAGTCTAGCAGTTCTGAGGAAGAAGCTATTAGAGTAGAAGGTATTTCGTCGAGGAGACACAAGGGCTTGTAGTTCGTCAGAGCATCCACCATTAATACTTGTAAAACAGGCAGAGGGATGCAACATTTCGTCGATGGGACAGGGGCTGAAACTTAGATGACAGTTCAGGACCTATCAGGTTGGCGACTCTCTTTTGGACCCTGTCCAGAAGTGAGAGCGAGATATTGAGTTCAAGTGTGTGCAGTAGTCGGCATATTTAATTCTTTGTTTCTCATTCTTGTTGAAGTCTTTCAAGCCCAGGATCAGAGGTCTGAGAGGGTTTTGGTTGCAAACCAACAGAGAAGTTTGGGGGGGGGGGTTGTAGAAACACTCTAGATGAGTTTGATTGCTCTGAGGTCTATTGACCAGAAAGAGGAAGAGTCTGATTGACATTCTCCTTGATCAACTTCCATAGTATACTCAGGTCATCTTAGAGACGGCTTCTGATTGGACAAGCCAGAAAAGAAGCTGAATGCTTCCACCAATCAATACTGAGCTTAGAAGCTCAAAATCGTAATGGAAGCTCAATGCTTTCGCTTGTACCTCTGCTACAGTGGTTGAAGGGTAAACACCTTGCTGAAGGGAATCAGCGTATATCTGCTTTTTCTTTGCAAGAGGTAAGTCAGATAAGGTTTTAAAAAGCCAGTGCCTACAAAGAATGATTCAGCAGCCCTGTTATCGTTTCCAAGAAATAAACTAACATTTTTTCTAAGAGAATGTAAAACTTGGGAATATAAGACTTCCTAGGAGTGAGCAGAGTCATATCTCAGGTTGACAACAAAGGCATTGTCGGACTGATTGTCGAGGACGTATCTTCAACTGATACAAACAACATATTTAAGATAAATCTGAAATAGTTGAGTGTCATGACGTGTAAACGGGGGGGGGTTCATAAACACTAGCATGACTATGCTACGTTTATGCAAGCATAAAAAAATGAAAATCAAATTTAGAAGTAAAAAACACAAATAAAATATTTATAATAATTTGTAATCAAATATTGATTGAAGCAAAAATCTTTTAATAGCAAAGTTCTAGATTGTGAACAAAAGGGGCTTCCATACAAAGATTGAGGGTAACAAAATAATAAAAGAAAACGCATCGAGTGAAATACAAAAACATTTATTTTTAAGATAAAAAAAAAACAAATTTTAATTCAGATGAAGAACGTTAAGGAAAAAGTTTAAAAAGAAAAAAAAATGGATTTTACAGGAAGTTAAAATGGCGGGTAGCTAATGGTGTGTACCTGGGTTTCGGATGTCTGTAAAATGTAAGAAATCGGGCGAGAGACGAAGGATAGGCAGTGGAGGGTGCTGCAAGGTAAGAGAAGAAAGGAATAGATGCAGAAAACAAAAGATGGAGATGGAGAAAAATGATATTTTTTAACTTGGTTGGGAAGGCATGGAACAAGTGACTAGAGCGGTGGGGGTGGGTGAGGCAGGAATTGATGAGTTTGTAGATCTTTGCTGTTGTTGAAATGTTGTTAATGGATGCCACAGCAGGGATTCATGCTGCATTTCTAATAGAAGATTGAAGTGAAGGTTGTTTGAACAGCAGCCCATATTGATTGACAGGTGGTAATATATATATATATATATATATATATATATATATATATATATATATATATATATATATATATATATATATATATATATATAACTACTTTGTTTACTCACATAAAATTAATATACGAAAGTATAAATTTATGCGTAAACTTTAAGTATTTACTTCAAAAGTGCTCAATACGTAGGTAGAGCTAGTCAGTAAGTTATAAAATATATATGGCGATTAAGCTACACTGAATATTTCGCGATGAAACGCGGAATATTCAGCGTAGCTTAATCGCCATATATATTTTACAACTTACTATATATATATAAATATATATATATATATATATATATATATATATATATATGATTAGTTTTTTTGGAAGAAGAATTCCAGCAGAGTGCTCAATTAAAAGGAAAATCCAAATTTTAAGAGCGTACTTATATTTTGTGTACAGAAAGTTGTTAGTTGAGACAGGTCATTGGTACCGTCGGTTTCAAGCCCGATAATAAGGCCCGTTTAAGGTATCCTTATCGAGCTCTCTTCAGCCAATATTCGAATATTGGCTGAAGAGAGCTCGATAAGGATACCTTAAACGGGCCTTATTATCGGGCTTGAAACCGACGGTACCAATGACCTGTCTCAACTAACAACTTTCTGTACACAAAATATATATATATATATATATATATATATATATATATATATATATATATATATATATATATATATATATAAAAGGCTATATGTCTGATTTTCTGCTTCCATATTTTCAAACTCTATCCCTCTGAAACAAAAAGTCGAAGAGCCGCGCTAGGAGCCTCAAATGGTTTGATTTTTTTTTATCAAAATTGGGTCAAAGTTGAAAAAATCGTTATACGTTTTATGCATTCATCTTAATTTATTTTTATCTTTAATTTTTAATCAGTCCATATGTGCGTCACGTTGATAGAGTAATAACATCACCAACTTTAAATGCTACAATTTCGGTTTCGATTGTAGCTGATGGAAAACAAATACTTTTGAAATCCTGCTTCTATAATAATATGTACGAAATCTGGACGAATTAAAATATCATATTTAAGCTTATTTTACGCCCGGGCTAATAATATATATATATATATATATATATATATATATATATATATATATATTTCATCAAATACTTTTGTATGCAAAATTCAATCCCGCATTTTGCTAATTCCTACCCTCTGATGAGAAGGAAAGTATTTCTTTGAAACTCCGCAGATTAAGGACTATCCACTTATCAAGTGTTTCCTTTTCAGAATAAATATGTTTTTAACTCTTTTTCAAAGTGTTTTTTAACATGTTTTATTAACTGTTTGCTCTTATTATAAGCTCTATCTCCTATTTGGTTTTATCGAGCTTTTACATCTGGTTGAGATTACTTTATAAATATTAATTCTTTAATATTTATAATATACTTTAGTTTTATCATCTTGGATCATTTTGGTAAATTTAATTGTAATTTTTATTTTATTTTATTTTATTTTATATATATATATATATATATATATATATATATATATATATATAGAGAGAGAGAGAGAGAGAGAGAGAGAGAGAGAGAGAGAAAGAGAGAGAGAGAATAAGTTAAAAAGATAAAGAGTAAAGTTACATAGAAAGTTTATTACATTATCAAGTCATAAAAAGGAGTATAGGGGGAAAAACCTCTTTTGGCCATGGCATTTCGAAGTCAAATGTTTCTCGTCAGATCTGATAATGCAATAAATTTCCTATATAACTTTACTCTTTATATTTTCAACTTATTCTATTTTTACTTCTTTTAGCCGGGTAGAGTTTTTTTTTTATCCATTTATTTTTGCCTTATCATTCAAAATTTATTTTTTAGTGTAATTATGTTTCTGTATATATATATAGTTATATATATAGTTATATATATATTTATATATATAGGAAAACAATAAGAATGGAAAATGAAGTCACAAAAACTATATATTGGTGAGTATAGAATTGTTCATTTACTTAATAAAGGTATACAAGCATTTAGTTGGGGCATAGAGGGGACTATTTATACCAAGGTATTTCGAAGCCTAATGCTTCTCATCAGAAGAGGAGAGAAGATGCTAGGTAACAAAATGTGGATGCGACGTCTAGAGTGGGATTCATGAGGAACGAAATAAATCAATGAAAATATTGATGTTGATATTTTCCAATCTTATTGTTTCCTATATAAGCTCCAATGAAATTTGTTGAGCTTTATATTATCCCGATAAGTCTCCTCTTATAGAATGTAATTTACTCTATTCTCCTAACTCTCTAAGCTATATATATATATATATATATATATATATATATATATATATATATATATATATATATACTTGTTTATTGTTATATAAACATGCTCACATCCCGCTGCTACAAATAGCCACTTGTTTCAATCAAACAACAGATATCATCAGGCAGCGACTTGACTATTCAAAAGTTCAATGAATAACCGATTATTCATTGAACTTTTGAATAGTCAAGTCGCTGCCTGATGATATCTGTTGTTTGATTGAAACAAGTGGCTATTTGTAGCAGCGGGATGTGAGCATGTTTATATAACAATAAACAAGTATTATCAGCTCTTTTTATTGAGCACTATCTAACAACCTCGTTGAATTCATTAGTCCATTACTTTTGAATATAAAAAAAACCCCGAGTATATATATATATATATATATATATATATATATATATATATATATATATATATATGCAAGCAGACATTATTAAATACAACGGAGATACTTTGCTTTATGATTCATTATTTATTTTTTCACTTTTTCACATAATCTTTTTTACATCAAAATCATCAACATTCTAATCCACATTTGGCATCAATTGAAATGAATGGCTCTCGTCTTCAGGAGGCCTCAAGTTTTGACAAGCATCTGGGCTTGACCATTACTCCTGATCTTAAATGGAACACGTACATCAAATCTGTTGCCAAGGCCGCTGGAAAAATGGTGGGATCTTTCTATCGATCCGGTAAATATCTCACTGCTGATGCTATTCTCTATCTATATAAGAGCCAGGTACGTCCAAAGATGGAATACTGTTGCCACATCTGGGCAGGAGCTGCTAGAAAGGACTTGTCCTGCCTTGATAGAGTTCAAAATAGACTTCGTAGCCTCGTAGGAGATGTCCTTTTCTCTTCGCTGCAACCTCT
The DNA here is from genome assembly GCF_053919585.1 of Euprymna scolopes. Taxonomy (NCBI): domain Eukaryota; kingdom Metazoa; phylum Mollusca; class Cephalopoda; order Sepiida; family Sepiolidae; genus Euprymna; species Euprymna scolopes. The sequence goes on from NC_136518.1 coordinate 87,312,046, forward strand.
ATCTCACAGAAGAGATGTTGCAAGTTTGTCTCTGATGTATCGTTATTTTCATGGAAAGTGTTCGACTGAGCTTCAATCTATGGTCCCCCTTCGCCAAACTTTCACAAGAAACACTTGTCTAGCTGTAAACACTATCAATAATTTCCCCCACTCTTTATCTGTGCCTAAACCTAAACGTAGATTCCATGAACAAAGCTTCTTTCTTAGAACTGCACGCCTGTGGAATTGTCTTCCGTTTTCCTGCTTTCCGGCTGACTACAATATGGTTGTCTTCAAGTCTAAAGTAAATAAGTTCTTGATGAGCCGTTCCATATAAGTTATCAAATTTACCAAATTTTCATTACTAATGATTACTATATTGTCCAATTTCTACTGTACACGCTTTAACCCTTATCCTTGAGTGACCTCTGGGCCTTGATAATGTGGTGATGCCTATGTAAAAAAAAAAAAAAAAAAAAAATCCAAAATCGAAAATATTAATGAAAGTTCATAGTTATCACGAGCGCTTTCGATTCGAATACGAATCAAAAATATAACAAATGACTACGCATATAGGCAAGTTGCTTATTTGTTTAAAACTAAAAGAGGAAGTCCTGTTTCGTAAGCGGAACATTTTTACATCAATCCTTATTCTATTATTTAATGACTTGTAAGGTCGCGGATCACTTTTTAATTATAATGTTCTACTAAATTATATCCCCCAGGTTCGGGTACAGTAGCAAGTTTCTTAGATGTCACGTGCCCGGTGATGATTCCTATATAATAAAATGGCCAATTTGTTACAAATAAAATTAAATAATTTATTACATAAATATTTAGTAAATTTTTATATTTAAAAAAGTGATCCCCAACGTTAAAAGTCATTAAATAAATAAAGTGAGAGAAAGAAAAGGAGGAAATGTTTCTTAGAAAAGATTTGTTGTTTGTATTATGTGTGTGTGTGTGTGTGTGTGTGTGTGTGTGTGTGTGTGTTAGTGTGTGTGTGTGTGTGTGTGTGTTAGTGTGTGTGTGTGTGTGTGTGTGTGTGTGTGTGTGTGTGTTAGTGTGTGTGTGTGTGTGTGTTAGTGTGTGTGTGTGTGTGTGTGTGTGTGTGTTAGTGTGTGTGTGTGTGTGTGTGTGTTAGTGTGTGTGTGTGTGTGTGTGTGTGTTAGTGTGTGTGTGTGTGTGTGTGTGTGTGTGTGTGTGTGTTAGTATGTGTGTGTGTGTGTGTGTGTGTGTGTGTGTGTGTTAGTGTGTGTGTGTGTGTGTGTGTGTGTTAGTGTGTGTGTGTGTGTGTGTGTGTGTGTGTGTTTTAGTGTGTGTGTGTGTGTGTGTGTGTGTGTGTGTTAGTGTGTTAGTGTGTGTGTGTGTGTGTGTGTGTGTGTGTGTGTGTGTGTGTGTGTGTGTGTGTGTGTGAAGAAAAACAGTTTGAACGCTGGACGAAAAAAGATTTGATTACCTTGAAATTTTGCTATAGCATTTTAATCGAATAAATATATATATATAAATTTTTAATTATTAAATTTTTATTGAATAAATTATTTGGTTTTCTTTGTAATGAAGTGGCCATTTAATTATATGTGAATTATCACCGAGTATGTGATAGTCTTTCTTTGTTGGTTCAGTAGCAAGTTACCCGACATACAACACCGGACAAAAAAAGTGTTGCATGTCGGGTAACTTGCTACTTTGACATATCAAAGGCCTTTGATAAGGTATGGCATAAAGGTGTACTTTACAAGATCTCCAGCTACAGTATAGCTGGAAATGTCTTCTCAATTATTAAATCATTTCTCTCTGATAGGTTTATAAGAGTAGTGGTTGATGGGCAGAAATCAGAAGCTCACAGTATTAATGCTGGAGTCCCTCAGGGGTCCATCCTGGGCCCAACTCTCTTCCTGATCTACATCAATAATGTTCCAAATCACATCCTTACATCATTTGTAGACATTTATGCTGATGACACTACCATTTATGGTAGCACATCAAAGGCTGTAAATGACCACGTTCGCTCTGATTCTTTCTCCTCTTGAGCATGTGGCAGAATGGGGAAAGAAGTAGCTGGTTACCTTTAATGCATCTAAAACCAATCTTCTATCTTTACATCAACGTTCTGATCCCAATTCGGCATTAATTGAAATGACTAGCTCTCATCTTGGAGAGGCTTCATGTTTTGACAAGCTTCTGGGCTTGACCTTTACTCCTGATCTGAAATGGAACATGTGCATCAAATCCATTGCCAAGGTCGCTGGAAAAAAAGTGGGATCTTTCTATTGATCCAGTAGATATCTCACTGCTGATGCAATTCTCTACCTATATAAGAGCCAGGTATGTCCAAGGATGGAATTCTGTTGCTATATCTGGGCAGGAGCTGCTAGAAGCAACTTATCCTGTCTTGACAGAGCTCAAAATAGACTTCGTAGCCTAGTAGGGGATGCCCTTTTCTCTTCCTTGCAACCTCTTTCTCACAGAAGAGACGTTGCGAGCCTGTCTCTCTTTTATTGTTATTTTCATGGCAAGTACTCATCTGAGCTCCAATCTATTGTCCCCCCTCGCCAAACTTTCACGAAAAACACTCGTCTAACTGAAAACACTATCAATAATTTCCCTCACTCTTTATCTTTGCCCAAAACCTAAACGTAGATTCCATGAACAAAGTTTCTTCCTTAGAACTGCACACCTGTGGAACTGTCTTCCGTTTGCCTACTTTTCAGTTGACTATAATATGGTCGTTTTCAAGTCTAACGTAAACAAATTCTTGATGAGCCGTCCCCTTCAGTAATCCAATTTACTACATTTCCACTACTAACTATTATGAGGGTATTGTCCCATTGACTACCCTTATCTTCGAGGGCTTCTGGGTCTTGATAAGTGGTGACTCCTATGTAAAAAAAAAATATATATATTACATGCACATATATATATATATATATATATATATATATATATATATATATATATATATATATATATATGGACGAATAGAAAGAAGAAAAACGTGCCTTAGATTCACCATCAATAAATCATTTATGGTTTTCCCTTTTCATTCTTTCTCTTTTCCTCTTTTCTTTCTTTTTTTTTCTTTTCTCCCTTGCGTCTTTTCTTCCTTATCTCTTAACCTATTCACTAATGTAAGGATGATAGTGGTGGGGCGGAGATATACAAGAGGGCAACGTTAGTTGTACATTTTCTGACTACAAAAAAATCTTGTCAAATTAAAAAGCTTTTTTATAACGATTAAATCCGTAACCCCTTTTAGCATAGATATGTCAAATTCACATTCCCCTGCTGATTGAACCTATACACACTAGTATGTTTAAGATTTAGGGCATATGCATACTAATACCTTTCTTTCTAGTGACCTTTAACGCCGACTCTTTCCCATTCATTCCTATTCCTAAACATCAACTCAAATCCGCACCCATATTGGGTCTTATTTACATTCAACCAAATTTCATTTTTTCACAACATTTGACGGAACCTCCTGATATATGAACTCCCTCTGAAGAGAAAGGCCTAATATTTTCACTGTAAACTTTTCTTTCGTATAAGCTGTACCTCTGAAGAGGGCCGACCACTTCCCTAGATGAGTTCATAATTAACGGATACTCAAATTTAACAGCTAAATCTGTTAAAAGATCGCCATGGGCATGGAATATGTGCCTACATTAAGGATTGCTTCCCGTGTGGCAGGGATATCTCTAGAGAAGATCCTAATTTACCCTATATGTGCTTCAGGGTTGCACTTGCTAACACCACTGCATTTATATTTGCCCTCTATAGGCCCCACAACAGCGGAGTTACTATCTTTAAGAGCATATCTGAGAAAATAGACCACATACTGTCTTCACATCCCTCGGCTAACATCCACATATGTGGTGACTTCAACGTCCATAACGTGGAATGGCTGACCCATTCAAATAAAACAGACGATGAGGGGAGGTTTTGTCATGATTTTGCCATTGCTTATGATCTCACTCAGATTGTTCGCGAACCCACCCGTGTGCCCGATACACCCGGTCAATATGCAAGCCTCTTAGACCTTTTTCTCTCAACTTCCCCTGAACTATGTTCATATTCCGTTCATTCTCCTCTAGGATCCTCCGACCACTCCGTCGTATCAGTTAAGATAAAAACGAAATGTAAGAAGCCCCCAGACGTACCCCTCCACCGTACTGCATACCGATACTCTATGGCCGACTGGGATAGCTTCCGTACATTCATATCTGATTTACCTCTGCACTCCATTTTTAAAAAGGATGTGTCCTCTATAGTATCAGATCTGACCGAATGGTTAATTGCAGGAATAGACCAATTCATACCATCTAAAAAATTCCAACAAAAACCTAACAGCCAGCCATGGTTCTCCCCAGAATGTGCTGCTGCTATCGCGCACAGAAATCACTTTTTCCATAGCTACCAACGTAATAGATGCACTGAGACTAAAGCTGCTTTTAGGTCTGCCAGCAACCACTGTAAAAGAGTAATAAAAAATGCAAGAGAGCTATATGCCCAGTCTGTTAAATCCAAGGTAGCTGATCAGCGGCTTGGATCCCACCAGTTTTGGCAAATAACAAATAGGATCCTGAACAGAAGTGTTCGTTCTATCCCAACCATTATCAATGGACCAGAGGTCATCTCGTCAGCGTCAGACAAGGCCAAACTATTTGCAAAGAACTTTGCAGCTAATTCTACCCTATGCGACGAAGGCCATCAACTCCCCATATTTCCTCCTATAACACAGAACAAGCTAGGTAACATACAAATATCCGTGCATGAGGTCGCCAAGCTAATAAAGAACCTAGATTCCAGTAAAGCAACTGGCCCTGATGGCATCCCAATTATAGTGTTAAAAAAGCTTCAACCAGAACTTGCTCCCATACTTACGAAACTATTTAAGCGCTGCCTTAAGGAGAAGTGCTTTCCGACTCCCTGGAAGACCTCATCAGTTTGCCCTGTATTTAAGAATTCAGGTGATAAGTCATCTCCCTCTCAATACAGACCAATAAGTCTCCTGTGTGTTATGAGTAAGTTGCTGGAATCCATATTAAATAGAGAAATAGTCAACTACCTCAGCAGGAATAACCTTCTTAGTGACACACAATATGGTTTCCGCTCTGCAAGATCTACCGCAGATGTGCTGACGGTTATATCCCACAGGATTAGTGAATCTCTTGACAAAGGCTTCCTTTCTAGGGCAATTGGTCTCGACATATCAAAGGCCTTCGACAAGGTATGGCATAAGGGTCTACTTCACAAGATTTCCAGCTACGGTATAACTGGAAATGTTTTCTCAATCATTAAATCATTTCTCTCTGATAGGCTCATAAGAGTAGTGGTAGATGGACAAAAATCGGAGGCCTGCAATATAAATGCTGGAGTCCCTCAGGGGTCAATCCTGGGCCCAACTCTCTTCCTGATCTACATCAATGACCTCCCTAAACACATACTTAAATCATTCGTAGACATCTATGCTGATGACACGACCATCTACAGCAACACATCAAAGGATGTAAATGACAAAGTTCTCTCTGATTCTCTCTCCTCTGATCTCGAGCGCGTGGTTCAGTGGGGGAAGATGTGGCTAGTTACCTTTAATGCATCCAAAACCAAACAGCTATCCTTACATCATCAACGCTCTGATCCCCATCTGGCATCAATTGTGATGGATGGCTCTCGTCTGGGTGAGGCCCTGTGTTTTGACAAGCTTCTGGGTTTGACCTTTACTCCTGATCTGAAATGGAACACGTACATCAAGTCTGTTGCCAAGGTCGCTGGAAAGATGGTGGGATCCTTCTACCGCTCCAGAAGATATCTCACTACGGATGCAATTCTCTATCTATATAAAAGCCAAGTACGTCCAAGGATGGAATACTGTTGCCATATCTGGGTAGGAGCTGCTAAAAACAGCCTATCCTGCCTTGACAGAGTACAAAATAGACTTCGTGGCTTAGTGGGGGATGTCCTTTTCTCTACCCTGCAACCTCTCTCCCACAGAAGAGACGTTGCGAGCCTGTCTCTGTTTTATCGTTATTTCCATGGCAGATGCTCGTCTGAACTCCAATCTCTGGTCCCCCCTCGCCAATCTTTCACGAAAAACACCCGTCTAGCTGAATCCACTGTGAAAAATTTCCCCCACTCTATATCTGTGCCTAAATCAAAACGCAGATTCCATGAACAAAGCTTCTTTCTTAGAACTGCACGCCTGTGGAACTCTGTTCCGTCTGCCTGCTTCCCTCCGGACTACAACTTGGATGTCTTCAAGTCCAATGTTAACAAATTCCTAATGAACCGCCCCCTTAAGTAAACATTTCAGCAAATCTCCTCACTAACGTAATGTACTTGCAATAACCCTTATCCCTGAGTGGCTTCCGGGCCTTGATAAGTGGTGATCACTGTGTAAAAAAAAAAAAAAAAAAAAGAAGGTCTCTAGCTACTGGTAACTAACCGAAGCATGCTCATGACTGTGTAGCAACATATTACTGCTGATATAAAAACAAATAAAGAGTATATATATATATATATATATATATATATATATATTCACGTGGTATTAATTTTTATATATACAAGTGATATTAACTTTCATATATATACATAGTATTAAGTTTTATATATACACGTGGTATTTTATACAGGGTGGCCCACTTAAAAGTAGCCAAATCTTTGTTTTACTGACCAACTGACACCACAAGGCAAAATGCAATTCTTTTTCTAACAAGCTGGTGCTACGACACACGTCTCACAAATCATTTACACAAGTTCATGACATCTTTACGGAAGAGGGAACAATAAACAAAGGATTATACCGCATTTATATTTGCCCTCTATAGGCCCCACAACAGCGGAGTTACTATCTTTAAGAGTATATCTGAGAAAATTGACCACATCCTGTCTGCTCATTCCACGGCTAACATTCACATTTGCTGTGACTTCAATGTCCACAATGTGGAATGCCTGACCCACTCAAATAAGACTGATGATGAGGGGAGGTTCTGTCATAATTTTGCCATTGCCTATGACCTCACTCAGATTGTTAGCGAGCCCAGCCGTGTGCCCGATACTACCGGTCAGTACACAAGCCTTCTAGACCTTTTTCTCACAACTTCCCCTGAGCTATGCTCATGTGCTGTTCTATCTCCTCTGGGATCCTCCGACCACTCCATTGTATCAGTTAAGATAAAAATGAAATATAATAAGTCTACAGACGTATCTCTCCACCGTACTGTATATCGATACTCTGTGGCTGACTGGGATAGCTTCCGTACATTCATATCTGATCTACCTCTGCATTCAATGTTTAAAAAGAATGTGTCCTCTATAGTATCAGACCTGACCGAATGGTTAATTGTAGGCATAAATCAATTCATACCATCCAAAAAATTTCAACAAAAACCTAACAGCCAGTTATGGTTCTTCCCTGAATGTGCTGCTGCCATTGCACACAGAAACCACTTTTTCCATAGCTACCAACGTAATAGATGCACTGAGACTAAAGCTGCTTTCAGGACTGCCAGCAACCACTGTAAAAGAGTAATAAAAAATGTAAGAGAGCTATATGCTCAATCCGTTAAATCCAAAGTATCTGAGCAGCGGCTTGGTTCCCACCAGTTCTGGCAAATAGCAAATAGGATCCTGAACAGAAGCATGCGTTCTATCCCAACAATTATCAATGGTCCAGAGGTCATCTCGTCAGCATCCGATAAGGCCAAACTATTTGCCAAGAACTTTGCAGCAAATTATACCCTATGTGATAAAGGCCATCAACTCCCCATATTTCCTCCTACAACCCCCATATTTCCTCCTACAACACACAACACGCTACGTAACATACAAATATCTGTGCGTGGGGTCGCCAAGCTAATCAAGAACCTTGATTCCAGTAAAGCAACTGGCCCTGACGGTATTCCAATTATAGTGTTAAAAAAGCTACAACAAGAACTTGCCCCCATACTTACCTAACTGTTTAAGCATTGCCTTAAGGAGAAGTGCTTTCCAACACCCTGGAAAACCTCATTAGTACGACCTTTATTTAAGAATTCAGGTGATAAGTCAATGCAGACCAATAAGTCTCCTGAGTGTTATGAGTAAGTTGCTGGAATCCATATTAAATAGAGAAGTAGTCAACTACCTCAGCAGAAATAACCTTCTTAGTGACACGCAATATGGTTTCCATTCTGCTAGATCTACAGCAGATGTGCTAACAGTTATATCATATAGAATTAGCGAATCTCTCGACAAAGGCTTCATTTCTAGGGCAATTGCTCTTGACATATCAAAGGCCTTCGATAAGGTATAGCATAAGGGCCTACTTCACAAAATTTCCAGCTATGGTATAACTGGAAATGTTTTCTCTATCATTAAATCATTTCTCTCTGATAGGCTCATAAGAGTAGTGGTTGATGGGCAGAAATCAGAGGCCCACAGTATTAATGCTGGAGTCCCTCAGGGGTCCATCCTGGGCCCAACTCTCTTCTTGATCTGTATCAATGATCTCCCAAAACACATACTAAAATCGTTTGTTGACATCTATGCTGATGACACGACTATCTATGGCAACACATCAAAGGCTGTAAATGACAACGTTCTCTCTGATTCTCTTTCTTCAGATCTTGAGCGCGTAGTTCAGTGTGGGAAGAGGTGGCTGGTTACCTTTAATGCATCTAAGACCAAGCTCCTATCATTACATCATAAACGCTCTGATCCCCATCTGACATCGATTGAAATGGATAGCTCTCGTCTAGGGGAGGCCCCATGTTTTGATCAGCTTCTAGGTATGTCCTTTACTCCTGATCTGAAATAGAACACATACATCAAGTCTGTGGCCAAGGTCTCTGGGAAAATGGTGGGATCCTTCTACCGCTCCAGAAGATATCTCACTAATGATGCAATTCTCTATCTATATAAAAGCTAAGTACGTCCAAGGATGCAATTCTCTATCTATATAAAAGCTAAGTACGTCCAAGGATGGAGTACTGCTACCACATCTGGGCAGGAGCTGCTAAAAACAGCCTATCCTGCTTTGACAGAGTACAAAATAGACTTTGTGGCTTGGTCGGTGATGCCCTTTTTTCTTCCCTGCAACCTTTCTCCCACAGAAGAGACGTTGTGAGCCTGTCTCTGTTTTATTGTTATTTCCATGTCAAGTTCTCGTCTGAGCTCCATTCTCTGGTCCCCCCTCGCCAATCTTTCACGAAAAACACCCGACTAGCTGAAACCACTGTCAATAATTTTCCCCTCTTTATCCGTGCCTAAATCAAAACGTAGATTCCATGAACAAAGCTTCTTTCTTAGAACTGCACGGCTGTGGAACTCTCTGCCGCTTGCCTGTTTCACCCCCGAATTCATCTTGGATGTCTTCAAGTCCAACACAAACAAATTCCTGATGAACCGCCCCCTTAAGTAATGACACTTTATCAAATCTCCAATACTATTACTACGATACTATCCCATTGATTACTGTACACACAATAACCCTTATCCCCGAATGGCTCCTGGGCCTTGATAAGTGGTGACCCCCATGTAAAAAAAAACAAAAAAAAAACACCTTCTCCATCTTTTCATCGTGTAGTTTTTATTTTGGGGGGACTTTAAAATAAAAAGTGTATGCAAATCATACTCACCCTCTAGACCAACCTAAGGAGAACGTTGCCAACGCTATCAGGAGAATCACCAGAGAATATCTATAGGCAGTATCTGCAAACGTTGTCAAACGTGCCTAGAAATGCATAGATGTTAACTAGCAGCACTTCCAGCATCTTTTACAACACTGCAGGTAATTTAAACAATAAAAGAATGCTGCTCCTGTCTACTGCATTTTTCTGGACCACTTTTAAGTGGGACACACTGTATATGCATGAAATTAAGTTTTATATATACACGTAGTATTAAATTTTATATATACACGTGATATTAAGTTTTATATATGCACGTAGTATTAAATTTTATATATATACGTGATATTAAGTTTTATATATATACACGTAGTATTAAATTTTATATATACACATATTAAGTTTTATATATACAAATAGTATTAAATTTTATATATACACATGAAATTAAGTTTTATATATACACGTAGTATTAAATTTTATATATACACGTAGTATTAAATTTTATATATACACGTGATATTAAGTTTTATATATACAAATAGTATTAAATTTTATATATGCACGCAGTATTAAATTTTTATTGTACACGATGTATTATCGTTGCTTGTTAACCAATCAGATACTTTGCAATTCACGCCCCTGTTTTCACTAGCCTATAGCCGGGGTTTTATCAAACAAAGATTGTCTGACTTTATTTCATCTTTCTTTTATTAATATTGGAGATTATGATGACAGTACTTTGTGTATTAAAAACTGATTTACTTTTGTAGCTTAATTGCTATATATATATATATATATATATATATATATATATATATATATATATATATATATATATCCTTGTTCGCATGGATAAAAACCGTCTTCCTAAGCAACTAGCATACAATCAACTGAAAGAGGGTAATTGAAATGTGGGCCGTCCATTTCTGAGGTACAGGGATAAGCTGAAAGACAATCTTAAGCACGCAGGCCTGAACCCAAAAACCTTTGAAGAAGATGCTGCGGATAGAAAATTGTGGAGGGAAAAATGTTTTGCAGGCATTAACACATACATTGACACACGGCTATGGAATCAAACAAATCTTCGTAGAGCAAGAGTAGAAACGGCACCTTCCCAGCCTGTATCCTGTGAGTCGTGCGGCTTGGTTTATGGGAGCAGAGCTGGTCTCGTGTCACACATGCGGCACAAGCATTGAAGGGAGAGTGAAACAGAACGAGTTTTTGGCCCTCATGCGTCGAACACCACGGGAGAGTCCATTATATATATATATATATATATATATATATATATATATATATATATATATATATATATATATATGTATATAAAGAGAAAAATAAAGATGAAAGAAAGATGTAAAACTTATGTATATAAACACACTTGACATAGAATAGACGTCACTGATGTGCAAATAATTTTCTTATATTGTTTCGGCCGATGTAACCTCCACTTTCCTTTCGATGCATTTTCATAAACTCAAGAATCCTTACGTCGAAGTCAGGAATCTATACTAAATTCTAAACTACGATATTCGATTATCGACCTGTTAAAGTCATCGGTCGGAAATTTTCTGCAAAAAACGAAATAAAAAAAGTTAAATGAAAAAAATTAAAATTAAAAAATCGTTTCGCTTTTCAATGCAAATTCAATTTTTTTTTTTTCAGAAAAATCTTCACCGACTTTTCAACGACTAATTATAATTGCTGCATCAAGGTTACACTCCAGTAATTTCTGAGAGATTGAAAACTACTCATATCTATCTACCTATCTATCTATCTATCTATCTACCCTTCTTCTTTCTTACCTTTGCTCTCTCTCTCTCTCTCTCTCTCTCTCTCTCTCTCTCTCTCTCTCTCTCTCTCTCTCTCTCTGTATATATATATATATATATACTAATCTATCTATACATAAAGAGAGATATGTGTGTGTGTGTGTGTGTGTGTGTAGTCATCTACAGACAAAACATTCCCTGGTGTCACAGCTCATCCTTCTTCTTTCTCTCTCTCTCTCTCTCTCTCTCTCTCTATATATATATATATATATATATATATATATATATATATATGTGTGTGTGTGTGTGTGTGTGTGTGTGGATTAGTATATATACATGTATATATATATATATATATATATATATATATATATATATATATATATATATATATATATATATATACAAATCTCTCTCTCTCTCTATATATATATATATATATATATATACTAATCTATCTATGGATATAGATAGATAGACAGATAGAAAGATAGATAGATTAGTATACATATACACCCATCGTGAGCCAAGAATCGAACCTACAATCATATAGTTGATAGACGGCAGTTCTGCTATCTGATCTATGAGACTGGCGCACATAAATATTATATTTAAAAATCTTTTATAAAAACAATTGACCGCCACTTTTAAAGTCATCCATTTCTTTATTGACAAAGATCTTTCCACTATGGTAAGTAAAGACAAGAGATAGCATTTAAATTCTCTACTCAAGAAGAGGGACTTAAATAATCATCCACAAACACACTGTTGCGCTGCATCACAGCTCATCATGTATAATAGATTTCATGTATCCATACGAAATGTTATAATATTTTTTTGTTTCTGAATTTTTGAGATGGGGATTGGTTATTCAGATTATTTGGTATCTTCAGACTACTGTTCTCATCTTGAGTGTCATTTTCGCAACGTTTCGATGTAATATTTTCAGATGAATTCGACAAGATACGTCTGAAGAAGGTCGGAGGTTATATCGACCGAAACGTTGTGAAAATGACACTCAAGATGAGAACAGTAGTGCGAAGAATCCAAATAATCAGAATAATATTTTATGTATCGACTTTTTGTATTTACTTCAACAATTCTTGATATTTTAATATTCAGTTCAATATTAAATTATGAAAATATATATGGCATACAAATTGTTTTTAAAGTATAATTATCCACTGACACGTGTTTCGTCGTCTACGATTCATCAGAGTGACTGAATCTAGCGAGATTCGAAATCAGGACCCCACGGTAATGAGCCTGAACTCTCTATCCTCTGGTAAATAATTGAATTCATTCAAAATGTATCGCAAAAACAAAAAAAAAAACAAATAACATCTAAATAAATCGCGATATGTCCAAAACAGTCGGCGGAATGGACCAGTGGATAGAGAGTTCAGGCTCATTAGCGTGGGGTCCCGGTTTCGAATCTCGCTAGATTCAGCCACTAGACGATAAAACACGTGTCAGTGGATAATTATATTTTAAAAACAATAAATATACCGCTCCCCATGTGGGGGGTACTAAATTGGTTAAAGGAAAAATTATTCCCAACTCGCATTTAGGTAAACATGCACTTTCGTAAATAATTGAATTCATTCAAGACATATCGCAAAAACAAATAACAAATGATATATTCAAATGCCTTTTACAGAGTGGAACGATAAAAGTGTCGCCCTAAAGAAACAAACACTACAGATTTTTTAAAAATTTTATTTAAAAAATCAATTCAGGTAACTTGATTATGTGGTAGAGCTGACATATATTCAATGTAGCCGCCTTCAGCCTCAATCACCTGGCAATGGTCCTATATTCAATCGGACGATATTCTATATGTGTGTACAGGTCTAAAAAAAATGCTTGATTTGTGAGTTATACAAGGTTGAATGATAAACGTGTCGCCCTAAAGAAAACAACATTACAGCTTACTTGTAAAAATTTTATTAAAAAAAATCAATTCAGGTAACTTGATTATGTACTGACATCTATTCAATGTAGCCATCTTTAGCCTTAATCACCGCTTCGATACGGGTCTGAAACTGGGAGCATGCCTTTTCCACAAGCAGTGGTGGGAACTCAGCGAATACTTAGTGGATAGCGACGATCGGGCTGGCTTTGTTGTTATGGTAGATCATATTGATGATGTTCTCGAACGAAGTAGTCCAACGGGTTTGGGTTAGGGCAGGAGGGGGGTCAGTGAGAGAAGTGTACAAAATCGTAGCACTCCCCCTGAAGCCAAGCGTGGGCCGGCACTAAGTTGTGCTGCCACACCCAGGGCCTGCCAGCGGCCACCTGATTACACCAGGGAAAAACCACACTTTTCAGCACATCCTGGTAAACTTTGGTGTTGCCTTACAAGATGACTTCAAAGACGTGAGGTGGCATGATGTGGCCCTCCTTTGTAACCACACCAAAGATCATAACCGTGGCTGGAAACTTTGTTTATATCACCCTGGACACGTCCCTGTTATTCGTGACAATCCAGCAATGCATTTTGAGGGTGTTGACAATGGTCCTGTTGTCATAACTTGGATCAGTAAAAGGCATGAGTTGTACAACGGCACATCTCTGATCTCGCTCGCTGAACATTGTGTCACCTTCAGACATAATAGAAGGCTCCTATCACTGTTGGGATTTGTTACACAACTGGTCAACTAGTTGATCGTTTGTAACAAAAAAAGAAAACCGGCTTTCATTAAACGGAAATGGAATCATGTCATCTTTTCTAGGATGACAATTTTATCGCTCCACTCTGGATATAAGCATTTGACCGCCATTTTTAAAATCATCTGAAGTTATGAAAATATATATCGCAAACATCAGGCTAAAATCAATGTAATTCATGATTAGTTTTATATATACACATGGTGTTTTATTTAGCTAACTAATCAATCAGATTCATTGTTATTCCCACCCACAGGTTAATATTTTCATAATCCAATGGCAGGGCTTTTCTCAAACAAAGATTGGCTGACTTTTACTTCATATTGTTTTTTTCTGTTTTTTATAGATAGGATGCACCTATTTTTGAAGTTTATTCAAATTACCTTTTCTTGCAAAAAACTAAATTAAATATAGCTCACATTAACTATATTTACTCCGAGCAACCGTGTTCAAAATTTCATAATGATTAGTTTAGGAGTGAATCCTATGCATACAAATCGATAAACACCTAGGTAAGTTTATATAAATAGAGATAATTGCCGTTGTGTCATGTGTCGTTGTATTGCAGAGACACCTCGTTCTTGCATTGTTGTCATCTGCCGTCTTCCCGTTCCCAAAACGCAACTTCATATTGATCCCATTATGTGGAGATCAATAATCAATAATTCACAGTTCAGTATGGACAGTTTTCTTTCTTTTGACAGATTGGATTTCAGTCATGTGACCTTGGAAAAAAAAAATGTCTCTCCAAATTAGCTTCTAAAAAATATGCACAAAAGTCCAGAAAAATATGAATTTCTGGAAATTCCTCAAAAGCAAAGAACCGAAACTGAATTTAGATTACACACACACACACACACACACACACACACATATATATATATATATATATATATATATATATATATATATATATATATATATATATATATATATATGAGCAAACAGTTAATAAAATATGTTAAAAACACTTTGAAATGAGTTAAAAACATATTTAATCTGAAAAGGAAACATTTTTAACATATTTTATTAACTGTTTACTCGTATTATAAGCTCTATTTCCTATTTGGTTTTAGCGAGCTTTTACATCTGGCTGAGATAATTTTATAAATATTAATTCTTTAATATTTATAATATACTTTAATTTTACCATCTTGAATCATTTTGGTAAATTTAATTGTAATTTTTATTTTATATATATATATATATATATATATATATATATATATATATATATATATATATATATATATATATATATATATATATATATCAGAAGGATTGGGATCGAGAGTACAAATGATAGAAAGTAAACATTTATTTATCAATACAAAAAATTAATCATCATCATCATCATCATCATCATCATCATCATCATCATCATCATCATCATCTATCCTCCACACTGATGATCCCCCAAAAAGGATGAAACACATATATATCTCAATAAGAATTTGAAAATATTTATCATAACGGTGTGCATATATATATATGTGTTTGTGTGTGTGTGTGTGTGTGTGTGTGTGTGTGTGTGTGTGTGTGTGTGTGTGTGTGTGTGTGTGTGTGTGTGGTGCTTGTCTGGTTGTTGATTTCTAGATTTTTATGCAATGAAACTTCCAAATAATGTTCAATAACAGATAGAGTTGTATTACAGTATACATTTTTGTTTATGCAAACATTATTGGTTACATATGTGCATACATGTTTCAACTATGACTGTCCAGTACTAGTGAGCTATTGTACATTTACTCTCCATGGTTTGATGAGACTGGTTGTGAATAAAGTTGCAACTGAAATATGTATGCACATCTGTAGCCAATAATGTTTGTATAAATAAAAAAATAAAAATATATATATATATATATACCAAGCTAAAGGTATTCAAGATTGATAACTCATTAATTTAATGAGGTTATTAAGAGTGCTCAATAAAATGAGCAAGATATATTTTTATTAATATAAACAAATTTACATAATCAAGACACTGGACATGCTAATGTTTCGGACAATTGGTCAGTTAAAATCAGAAGTCCTCGTTAGGATATGTATACAGTAGCGTCCAAAACTAAGGGACAAAAATTTTAAACCTAATACTTGTTAGAAATAACAACTGTGAAAAGCTGAAATTTTGACAACTGGTAGTCGTTATCATCCATAATAACATACTAAAATTTGAATCATTTGCAAACGATAGAAAAAGAATTTTAAGAATTATTTATTGATTTATTTTCAAAATAGGAATGTCCAAAAGCAAGGGACAAAATTTAGAAAAACAATGTAAACAGCCAAAAAACAATAAAAATACATGAACAATCAATATTTAGTTTATGAGATCTTGCTCTCAATGACAGCTGCACATCTTCGACTGCAAGAACGAATCAGTTCTTGACAATCCTCGATACTAATTTTACACCATTCTTCTTGAAGCTTCGCCCACAAATCCTCCGTGTTAGTGGGATTTCTTTCCATAACTTTCACTCCTAAGGTCTTCCAAAGATTTTCTATTGGATTTAAGTCAGGAATTTGCAGTGGCCAATCCATAATTTTGAAATCTTGCTCGCTAAGGTAATTCATTACTACCTTTGCCTTGTGACATAGGGCATTATCTTGCATAAAGGTAACCCTATCGAAACCTAAACTTTGTATGATTGGCACAAAATAATCTTGAACAATGTTTTTATAGATCTTCGCGTTTACACGAGTTTGTAACCAGACAAGAGGCGTTGTACCTTGGCTAGAAAACATTCCAAATACCATGATGCTTCCACTTCTTTCCCCAAATTTGACAGTTTTCTTAGTACACTTTGCACTTAATCTTTCACCAATATGCCTCTTTACATTGTTTTTTTCTATCATTTCCAAATAAATTAAACTTGCTTTCATCACTAAAAAATACTTTTGCCCAATTTTCATATGTCCAAATTACATACATGTTTGCAAATTCTAATCTCTTCTTATTCTTCGAATTAAAAAATGGTTTCTTTCCTGGGGTTCGATTAAACAGTTCTATTTCTTGCAGTCGTCTAGAAACAATCTGTCTTGACTCATTAACAAATGAAGTACTATTCATAACCGTTTTAATTTCTGTACAAGACTTAAAACGGTCCTTTAATGACATACGCTGCATTATTCGATCTTCTCTTGTAATAATGCTAAAAGTTCAGGCTTAGAAAATTACTTCTTTTTCTTTTTGCAAAGGTTCCAGTCTAATATGCCCAAAGGTTTTCAATTGGCTTCATATCCAGAGACTGATTTGACCATGGGAGTTTATTAATCTCATTTTGGCTCAACCAATGTTGTGTCGCCCTTGCAGAATGACAAGAAGCTTCGTTTTTCATCAAAATGGAGTTAACTTGGTTCATTTTACCACTTGAAATATTGGTAGGAGTTCTTCATGTAATATTGAAACATATTTAACAGAATTGAGGTTTCCTTCGCACTCCACAAGGTCTAAGCGTCCATCACTCCAAATTGTACCCCATACCATAACCAAGAAACCTTCATGTTTCAGCATTGACTGCAGAATTTTTAAGTCAAACTTTTGCTGTTGTGAAATAATGCAAATCGTGACTCATCAGAGAAAATGACGTTGGTCCAAAAGGTCATAGGTCTCTCCACCATTTCATGAGACCAATCTTTTCTGCGCTTGATGTTGGCAGGACGAAGAAGAGGTTTCATTTTCGCAGCTCTACCATAGTAACCCGGCTTGTGAAGATACCTGACAGCTGTTCTGACACTGATACCATCTTATGTTGCAATGTTAAAGGCTTTGCACCGAGGGTCCTCATCAACATTTCTTTTTACAAGACGCAAGGTTCTTTTAGAGGGCCCAGAGCGACCTGGATGAGATTTTGTGCACTTTGTTCTCTCTTGTGAATTGTACGATCACTCTATTAACAATAAAAAGATTCGTCCTCGCAGAAGTTCTGATGTGGTTTGATACTCCTTTGCTCCATGGCATGTTTCAATATTGTTAGATGCAATTTTAATGAGATACTCTCAGTTATTCCAGCACTATTTTTATCTGTAAATATAAATAAGCATATATTATTCCAAGGAAAAATATTTATCTTAGTGGCTATTCTTTTCTGTTATGTCTATATATATATATATATATATATATATATATATATATATATATATATATATATATATATATATATATATATAATAAATGACAAAAAGTTATATTCCAAAATTCATGATGTTGACCATCTTATAATTTATTCCTTTAATTCAGTTGACTTTTACAATTCTTGGCAGTATCTGTTTCGTAGCGCAAAATCAATCACTTAATTATTATATCAATCTATTATGCTCTTAACTCATCAGGAGAAATAGCAACAATCAATCCGTCAAAAGGAATTGAAATGTGATTTGACATGGTAAAAATCCGGAAATTAGAAGAGAAGCTGCAGATACCTTTATATTTTTCCATTATGCCATATTAAATTTTGTGAATCTAACTTTTTGTCATTTATTCTCTATATTGCTCTGTATATAATTACATTGAGCTTCTTAAATAAGGATTGATATATAAT